>NW_011494881.1:9178240-9221417 GCF_000754665.1 Bison bison bison
AAAAAAAAGCTGGGCACGTGCTGTCAGCTCTCCCCTGCCCGTCCAGCCTGGGAGGGACCCACACCTGAGCCCTCGCTAGCCGGGTCTTTACCTGTGCGGTTCCCCGCGGCGCCTGCGGCCGCGCCGGTAACGCAGGAATGGAAGGGAGGGCGGGGGAGTGAGAGGGACAGAACGTACCACCCGGGACAGCCAGATACACAGCCCCGGGGGCCTCCTCTTCGGACTGGTGGTGGGGCCCCCGGCCCTACACGCCCTAGGAGCCGAACTGCGCTGGGCAGAGCGGATCGGGGGAAGGCGAGGGGAATCAGCCTCCGGTGGGCGGGCGGGCCCAGCAGCACTTCCGCCGGGGGCGGGCCGCGGGCTGTAGTGCCCGGTCCCACCCTCCGCGTCGCCGGCCCGCCCCCGGCTCGCCCGGGTCCACCCCCGCGGCTGGGCAGCGGTTGTCGCGGCGCGATCCAGCGCCTTGGCGCACAACCCGAGACTCACAGGACAGTGGACAGGTCCTTTCCCCTGCCTAAGGTTGTATCTAAGCATTTTTAAATCAAAGGACTACAAGCACATACCCTGGCCCAAACTCTCAGGTAAAACTTTGTCAAACTTTGGTCTTTTGGTAGTCCCAAGACCTGACTGGGTCAGGGGTTCTCGAACATTCTCTGGTATCTGAAACCAGTCATACCTCAGACAGCAGGGAAAACATTTTCGTGCCCATAGGGTCCCATCTGTCTTTCAGGAAGGTTAAAAACAAAAGCTAACTCTGTTAGAACGTTTGTTTTCTGTCGGACACTAATTAACATTAACTCTGAGGTAAGTACCATGAATGGCCTGTTTTATAGATAAAGAAATTGAGGCATGGAGAGAAGAAATTGGCCTTGCCTCGGGGCATCTCATCTGTATCCTCATCCCTTCTTTCCATCAGACCCCCAGCAACTCATCACCCTAGAGGAATCTTGCTGGGCTTAGTTACCTTGTGGGGGAGTGTGTGCTGTGTTGTTAACTGCATCCACCTGCATCTGAGGCCTTGCTGAGCAGGAGGGGCCCACCCAGAGGAGGAGAAAGGAATAAATAAAGTGGGCTCAGCTCAACTCCTGGACAGCTCCCAGTCTCATGGGGAAACTGGACCTTTGAGCTCCCCTGCTTGTTTCTCTTCTAGCTCTTCAGCAGCCAGAGTGATCTTTAAAAATTGTTTTAAAAGGCAGACTAGGTTTCTCCTGTCTCCTACTGCCCCTCAGTCTGAGTTTTTGCCACCCGTGGCTGCATTTTGGTTACTCAGAGGTGCCATACAGCATCTCACCTCAGGACCTTGCTAAGGCTTTCTCTTCCATCTAGAGTGAACTTCTGCCCTCCTCTTCACCTGGCTCACTGCACTTACCACATGGGATTTTCTGATGAGAGGCTGTCCTCTTCACTGGATGGTAACTTGACAGGGCAGGGACTGGAGCTGTCCTTTCAAGAAATGAATGAAGAAAAAGGCACTAATTTGTACCATCAGCTGTGCTAAATGAACGATAACTTTGGGGATTCACTTCACTTTTGGGGGTTACCAGTAAGCATTCTTTGTTGTCTCATATCTCAGTGTGTTTTTTCAGTTTAATAATGGAGATAGCACAAACTTACGGAAAAATAATGACTATTCTGAGTCTTTATATTGTAAATGTAAACAAGTCAATGATCAAGGAGGTTGGGGAAGAAAATATACCAATATCTATGGTTTTCTAGTTATTTATTTTGGTTTTCAAAGTGCATGATGTGTTGGTTGACACAGTTTAATGGAGACATTCCTCCCCCATCACTGCTGCTCCCACCCTCCATGCATGTATGTCCTAAGGCTGTAGCCTGGGCTCCTCCTTTTTCTCATTTTACATATTATTGCTATGTGTTATTAGCCCTGTATTATTAGTCCATTATTATCTTCTGGCTGAGCTGCTATAGCACAAACCTTCTAATTCTGTGTATCCTTGGCCTCTCTTGCCCCTAATGTATTATACATCATCCTACCAGCTTAATTTTCTTGCTCGCATCATTCCTTTGCCCCCAAATCTTCAGTGACTCTCCACTGTCCACATGTAACACTTGACACTTTGTAATTTAGTTCTAAACTTCTTTTAAACAGCTTTGATTAAGTTGCATTTCAAAGTTATAAACAAAATCTACGTTCACTTCAACCAGCAAAGCTCTCAAAGATACGTAAAGAAAAACATGATCTCACCTGTCTCCTCTCCATTTCCCACTCTGTCTCCTGAGATATGCAGTGTTAACAGCCTGGGGTGTAACTTCTGTCCCTGCACCATGCTCAGCACGCTCATATAAATTACACTCAAATGTATGGGGCTCTTATGTTATTGCTTGTTTATACAAAAATGATTATACTAGAGTTGTCTGCAATTTGTTCATTCTTTCTCAGTAAAAAATGAGTCTATAGATAGAGAGCTAATTTATTCCTTTTTTTAGCTGCATAGTACAAATCTTTGACTTATGATGGAGTTAGCTGATAAACCCATCCTAGCTTTCCGGGTAGTTCAGCTGGTAAAGTTGAACATATCATCCAGTTGAAAATGCATTTAATGTATCTTAATCTACCAACCTAGTAGTTGGTAGATTACCAACTACAATCTATCAACATAGTTCAGCCTAGCCTACCTTAAACATGCTCAGAAGACTTTCGTAAGTCTACAGCTGGGCAAAATCACCTAATACAGGTCTATTTTATAATAGAGTGTTGAGCATCTCATGTAATTTATTGAATTCTGTACTGAAAGTGGAAAGAAAGAAAGGTTGTACAGGTACAGAACAGTTGTATCAGGTGTTTCCCGTTGTGATCGTGGGGCTGACTGGGAGTGGCAGCTCACTGCTGCTATTCAGCATCAGGAAGCTATCATAGTGCATATCAGTAGCCCGGGAAAAAATCAAAACTGAAAATTCAAAGTATAGTTTCTACTGTTTGCCTGTCACTTTCATACCACTGTAAAGTTGAAAAAAATCTTAAGTCAAACTATTGAAGTCAAGGACCCCCTGTATTCCACAGAGTGGATATACCTCACTTAATCAGCCACTTCCCTGCTGATGGTCATGTAGGTTGTTAACAGAATTTTCCTCTAATATATTTTTTGTGTCTATATCCTTGAAATCCATTATTTTACTTCTGTAGGATAGATTATCAAAAGTACAGCTGTCTACACCCCAGTCAAGTCTAATGTTCTCTCTGCATGCTCTGTGTTTTTCAGCGCCTCTGTCGTCTATTCCTGGAAGGCCCTTGTTCTCTGTGCTCATGTGTCCAACTTCTGATCCTAAAATGCCCAAATCTGATACCAGAATTTAGTTAAGTTATCTAATATCCACCTCCTTCCTTCTTCCTCAGCTTAACACTGTAGCAGTGTGCCTGGGCTAGGCAGTGGTGCAAAATTGGTGGGAGCCAATCATGACAATCTTGTTTCCATTTTGTCTGATGATTCTTACAGCCAGGGATGGTCATGTGACACAGTCTGGGCAAATGACGCACAAGTAAAAGTAAGGCAGTGGCAAAGTAGGAGGGGGAGCTTTGGAAAACATTGTTTTCTTGATCAAAGGAAATGATGCAGTTGTTGTGACCCTTCCCTTTCCTTTCTTTCTCCTTTCTTCCTTCCATGGGCTTGGATACAATATCCAGAACCATAGCAGCCATCTTTGACCATGAGGAAAAGTCTAAGAGACTAGCAGAGAGAGACTTAATCCTGATGTCTCTGGGACACAACAATTTCTAGGAATCACCTGGTTCCAAAAAACTTTTGTTACATTAGAAAAATACAATCACTATTTGTTTAAGTCAATGAAATTAAAAAAAAAAAATATTTGCAGCCAGGCATATCATTTACCTGTCCCATCTGACTAACCTTATTTCCATTTGGTGTTACCACCACTGGGGGCTTCCCAGGTGGGACTGGTGGTAAAGAACCTGTCTGCCAATGCAGGAGACTTCAGAGATGTGGGTTCAATCCCTGGGTTGGGAAGATCCTCTGGAGGAGGGCACAACAGCCCACTCCAGTATTCTTGCCTGGAGAGTCCCGTGAACGGAGGAGCCTGGCGGGCTGTAGTCCTTGGGGTTGCGAAGAGTCAGACGCGACACGACTGAAGCGACTTAGCACAGCACAGCAGTACCACCGTTGGAATGTCACACAGTGGGCCAGAACAGTTTGAGAAGCCTGTTAGACACTTGCCTTCAAAGGTTCTTGAAGTATGGGTTTCCACAGTCACTTGGGAGTGAAGTTTGGTCACACCCCTCACCCTTAGTGTTATCTCCTTTTTATGCCTAGCATCTGAATCCTGCTTCCTGCTTGTTGGAATAAAGGACCTGTTTCCAACTACAGAAGCTGAAGTGGTCGCATCCTCCTCCCTGTCCCTGGCAGCTGAGGCTCCTCAAGAGGTGAGAGGAAGTTTTAGGGTGGGTTATAAACCCTCCTCAGAAGCAGCACTGAACCCAATGCAATGGCATTAACCATTTAGGGAGGCAGTGAAGCAACTGGCCAGTTGCTGCTGTGTCCACTGTGATAGTGGCGGCTGCTCAGGCAGTGTCTAATCAGACTGTTGTAGTAGTATGATCAGTGACATCCTCCGTTTCTGAGCCCGTCTCTACCATTTCCCAAGTCCGAGTCTCTAGACCTTTTACTGATTTTCTAAGCTTCCTGATATCCTTTTGATAGGTTTCTTTTCTTGCTTAAATTAGCTAGAGCCAGTTTATATCACTCACAATCAATAATATATGTTGGTTTGCCCTAGCCTCGCTCTTGGATGACTTCTAAACAGATCTGATGGTGACTACTTCTTTTCTCTCTTTCCATCTTTTTTAAATTGAAGTATAGTTGGTTTACAATGGTGTGTTAATTTCTGCTGTACAGCTAAATCACTCAGTTATTCACATACATACATTACTTTTTAAAATATTCTTTTTCCATTTTGGTTTATCCCAGGAGATTGGCTATAGTTCCTTGTGCTGTACAGTAGGATCTTGTTTATCCATTTTGAATGTAACAGTTTGTATCTGCTAATCCCAAACTCCCAGTCCATCCCTGTCCCTCCCCTCCTCCTCCTTGGCAACCAAGTCTATTCTCTATTTTTGTGATTGTTTCATAGATAAATTCATTTATGTCATATTTTAGATTCCATATCTAAGTGACATCATATAATATTTGTTTTTCTCTCCCTGACTTTACTTAGTATGATAATCTCTAGTTGTACCTAGTTGCTGCAAATGATTTAATTCCATTCTTTTTTATGGCCGAGTAGTATTCCATTGTGTGTGTGTGTGTGTGTGTGTATGTATATATATGTATATATATTTATGAAATCTTCTTTATTCATCTATCCTGTGATGGATATTTTGGTTTTTTCAATGCTTTGGCTATTGTGACTAGTGCTGCTGTGAGCCTAGAAACGTGTGTGTTTTTGTTTGTTTTGTTTTTTGCAAAAAAAACTCTGCACTTTACTTCAACCTTTATCCAAAAATGTAACAAATGTTAAAAATGTGTAGTCCTGAGCTTTAGATGCTGACCTCTGACCTCATAGGCAAGTGAAGAGAGAGATGCTAGAAGTTCAGAGTTCCTCCCATTCCTGGAGAAAAGGGAAGCCCGGGTGAGGTACATGATTAGAATACCAAGGCCCTATGGAGAATGGGACCCCCTGTCTTCTAGCACCAGACCAAGGCCGCACCCACCCCACCCCACCCCACCACCAGCCATCCTCTTCAATGGAGAAGTCACACAATTCTTGAAACTTGTACAGGAACGTGGTGTGTGGTGCATGTGGCCGGCAGCTAGCTCACCAGAGAGGGTTAGAGCCTGCCCCTCTGCTTCACAGCAGGCAGGATGGGGCATAACTCAGCTGCCTCCTCCTCACTCCCCTTCTCTTTGCTCTCTTCCTTAGGAAGATCATTGCTTGTAGTGACAGTCTGGTGCCGCCCAGTGATCCACATGGGGCCAGAACCTGACATCAGGCAGAAGGTTATGGGTGGTTGGAGCTGGAAGTCATCCACACTGAACATAGGTTGGCAGGACGACTTGAGGTTGGCCACAGGGACTTTGATCTCCTCGTGGTCATGGTTCTGCACTATGGCTTCTACCACATTATTCTCTCAGTGAGGCAGAGCATGGTCAAAGCCAGCAGGAGCTCTGTACCATCCTCTTCTGCCTTGAAGCTGAAAGAGCAGGTGTGGCCCGAGAGCTCACAGCCAAAGAAAAAACAATCCGTAGTGACTGGACCAGGACTCAGAGACCGCCCGTCGACCCTCCCCTCCCCCCACCCCCCAACCCAGACCCGACTCTCCTGATTCAAAAACACCAGGGCGGCAGCAGCACCAATGGCCTTGCTGCAAGGGCTGTCTTTTTAAATTATTGTTTAGTCCAGATATATGTCCAGAGTGGGATTTCTGGGGCATATGAAGTTCTATTTTTAGTTTTTTGAGGAATCTCCACACTCTTTTTTTCATAGTGGCTGCACCAACTTAAATCCCCATGACGGTGATTACTTCTTAGAGGTGCCCATGGGCTCCTCGGGTGATACTGGTGAGGACCCCAACACTAAGCAGTCTGACTGAATGTCTACAACCTCGCCAGGCAACAATTTCAACAGAAAACTGGTAAGTTCAGTAATGAGAGCCAGTCAGGCCAGAATTGAGTGAGAAAACATAATGTTCAGATGATTTTATGAGATGCCTGCTTGGTCTTCTACCCTGTCCTATGGAGCCTCACAGTGTTTCGTTATTTACCTCTTACCAAAGCCCAGTGAGAATAAAATGATTATCCCCTTCTGGTTTGAGAATGTGCAGAATTTCTCCCCTTCACTTCTAGTTTTCTCTCCCCACAAGCCTCAGTGGCACTCAGTGAGTTTGATTAAAGTTTCTAAGGCATCAGAGATACTATCAAATCAACCACCTTAGGTGACAATCAACTCTCATTCTTCTCAGCAGAGTTCAGTAGCCTAAGTGCCTAGCACTTCAGCGCTCAAAAGATGTTTGTGGAGTGCAATCAATGGCCCAGTGGCATGGGAACACCTCTGGGCTACGTTTCCTTGGGCAAGTGGTGGCCTGAAACATTTGAGGTCTTGTGTTTGAGTACAGGGTAGACTCATAGAAGGTGTTGTTGTTCAGCCACTCAGTTGTCTCCGACTTTTTTTGACCCCATGGACTGCAGCATGCCAGGCTTTCCTGTCCTTCACCATGTCCTGCAGCTTGCTCAAACTCATGTCCATTGAGTCGGTGATGCCCTCCAACCACCTCATCCTCTGTCGTCCCCTTCTCCTCCTACCTTCAATCTTTCCCAGCATCAGTCTTTTCTAATGAGTTGGCTCTTTGCATCAGGTGGCCAAAGTTAGTGGAGCTTCAACTTCAGCATCAGTCCTTCCGATAAATATTCAGGATTGATTTCCTTTAGGATTGACTGGTGTGATCTCCTTGCAGTCCAAGGGACTCTCAAGAGTCTTCTCCCAACACCACAGTTCAAAAGCATCAATTCTTTGGTGGTCAGCCTTCTTTATGGTCCAGTTTTTGTATCCATACGTGACTACTGGAAAAACCATGGCTTGTTAGGAGGTTTTCCCTCCATCCTTTCCCCTATCCCTGACTTTGGCCAGGATGCTTCATGTCTCAGGGCTCAGTGTTTCTTCTTCTTCTGTTTCTATTTCTGACTTTACTTCTTCCATTTCTTCTCCCTTACCTTTATTATTTAAAAGCACGAATGATGTCACCCTACTTGTGTTCTCTGCAGAGTCTGCCATATACATCAACAATATTCAGTAAATATTGGCTACATTAACACATCTTCAGAGCTTTTTCTTTCACTGTCCCCAACTTTTCTACTGAGCCTTCTTTCTACCACGGGGCTCTTCTGCCACATTCTCCCAAGTTTTGCTTGTAGAGTCAAAGGCCTTGCCGTGTCTTCAGTTTCCCTGCCCTGCTTCTTCAGAAGAAAAGGGAGCCTTTTTGCCATTTGCTGGTGGGGGACTGGCCTTTTCAGCAAGGATGGTGGGGTGTGGGGGTGAGAAGTGGAAGCAGTGGCCTGAGGAGCTGGCTGATGTGCAGAGACTTGTCCTCCACCAGGCTTGAGAGGTGGGGAAACTGGGGAGTCTGGTGAGGATTAGCTTTGCTGGATCATCAGCAGCATCTTCAGCCTCTTTCCCTTTCTAACTAGCCATCAAGTTGTGCAGATTGATTTTCCCTTTGACATGGGGGCTTCACAAGCACTTCTGGAATGAATGAATGAGCTATCTCTTGCAGAACTGAAGTGTGAAATAAGTCAGTAAACATGCCAAAAGGAGGCTGGAGGCTATGGAAACCGATGTAGATTGGCTCAAAATGTCATGAAAATGAAAAAGTTGAGGGACAAGGCCTTTCTAGGGAGAATGCTGGTCCCCCTGCCCCTAGGTGCTTCTGCTTCAGTCCACCTCACCTTCATCTAGTAGCCTCCTGAAGTGTCTCCTCTCAGGCCCACTTCCCCAAAACTGCTTTAATCAGACCTTCTGTTGCCTCAAGCCCTCCTGGGTGACCTGTGTTCTGCCAAAAAAAAAAAAAAAAAAAAAAAAAGTTTCATATGCCTTAGCTCCTCCCCTTCCACCTTCTTACTGTGAGAGCATCTACTGCCCACGCAGACTGGCCATCCAGCCAGAGTGGGATCTTCTCCCTCATACCAGGACACCCTCCTTGGTCTCATCTTTGCTTCTGAGGCTCTGTTTTGTAGTATTCGGCTTCCCCTCCCCTACCTCCATCGGAGTAGATCATAGTGCTTGAGTGTGGTGGGTGCCCCGGGTCCACTGCTTGATTCCACACTGCCACACTTCCTAGATGTGTGACTTGGGGCAGGGTTCTTAACCTCTCTGAGGTTTCAGTTTCCTCCTGTGCAAAATGGATGTAATAATGGTACCTACCTCTTAAGTCACTGGGTAAATGAAATGCAACAATGCATGTGTGTGCCTGGCACACAGAAAGTGCTCAAAGGGGTTATTACTATTATCCCCCCGGGTTCTTTCTTACCTCTGAACTCCTGGAGTACTGTCTGGGCCACTCATCTGGCACTTAATTGTCTACTTATTGATGATATCTTTTATAAGCTATTCATATCGTTTATCTTTTGTATGTGTGTGTTCAACTTCCCAATTAGATTTTAAACTCCTCTAGGGCTGAACCAGATGGCTTCCTTTCTGGAAGCACAGAGTCTTAACCACTGGACCACCAGGGAAGTTCCACAAACGAATACTTACTAAAATGAGGGATAAAATATCCAGTGCTTGCATCAGTTCAGTTCAGTCGCTCAGTCGTGTCCGACTCATAACCATGATTTCCCTTACATCATCACAGTAATCTTATAAAGCACGCAGTGTTATTTTCATCTTCTAGATGAGGAAACTAAGGTTTGTAGAGAGGAAGTCACTTGAGTTCCAAAGGTAAGAGCTCTTTCCTGCCTCACAGTGGCCTCCTTCAGCTTTCAGAAATTCTGGCACTGGCTTCCTCTTATGCTCTGATGCCCAAACACATCTCTCTGGTAGCCTAGGTCAGTATCTCCAACAGCTTTCTTTTCACATGCCCATTTTGAGAGAGCCTTTTGAGGTATTTCATGAAATGGAAAAAGCTGATTTATGAAAGAGCAGGGGCATACACACACCCATGGCTAATGTATGTTACCTAGGGACTTCTTGGCTGTCCAATTAAGGACAGTTAAGGCTCTACCCTTCCACTGCAGGGAGTGAGGGTTCAATCCCTGGTTTGGGAACTAAGATCCCACATGCTCTGTGGCCAAAAATAAGTAAATAAATAAAAAATTTAAAATGCATGTCATCTAGAAAGCAGGCTATAAGGTGTTTATGTGACCAATACCTTAGGGGGTGGAATTATGAGTGAGTTAGGTTTCTTCTTACCTGCTTACTGTAGTTTCTACCGCAGACACTTACCACTGTTATGCTGTGCTGTGCTGAGTCGCTCAGCTCTGTCTGACTCTTTGTGATCCCATGGACTGTAGCCCGTCAGGCTCCTCTGTCCATGGGGATTCTCCAGGCAAGAATACAGGAGTGTGTTGCCATGTCCTCCTCCAGGGAATCTTCCCAACCCAGGGATTGAACCCAGGTTTCCCACATTACAGGCAGATTCTTTACCGTCTGAACCACCAGGGAAGCTGAATAATACTGGAGTGGGTAGCCTATCCCTTCTTCAGGGGATCTTCCCGACCCAGGAATCGAACCGGAATCTCCTGCCTTGCGGGTGTATTCTTTACCAACTGATCTATGAGGGAAGCCCTTATCACCTTTATAAACAGAGGTAAAACAGTACAAGTTCTGTTCGTTTAACGGAGAGGAGGCAGCGCTGTCAGAACTCTCTTTGCTCCCTTGCCCCTTCCAGTTTCCTTTTACTAAAACCTGCACCCCATCAGAGGCAACCTCTTTCCTCTCCTTCCTTCCTCCAGGCACAGAGCCAGGTGGGCAGAGGCCCATCCCTGGTACTTAATTAGTCACAGGTTTGAAATGCAGGGGCGGGTTGGAGACAGAGGAGTGATTGGTGTGGGGTGGGAATTTGGGGATTCTTTTATCCCCTGCATCTCAAAGGCTGACAGGCTCTTGAGGGGTGGAAATGACTGGTAATTAGTGAACCTTCTACGCACGCACTAAAGACGCACTTCACAGTCTGCATGACCTCTGCAGCCCGGTGAGGCTTTGTTATGTAGATGCTCTTAATTGGGTGAGTCACTTACTGCAAACAGCTTTGGGAGAGAGAACCGTGGGCTGTTTCTGGGAGGCTTCCTACCAGAGGTTCTGACTTAGGAGCTGGGGGCGCTGGCAGCAGTGGCCTCTTAGAGTCTTCACTCAGACCGGTAGAAGTGGTCCCCATGTCTGGGAGTCAGCACGGTGAGCCGTTAGGGGGCATGTTAAGTGTTGGCCTTCATCGTCTTCTTGCCTCTGTTGTTCTCCTTCTCTATTTCCCAGTTTATAGATCACCTCTTCTGGGCAAGGCTGAGAGTATTTTGAAATATAACTGGGTTCCCTACAGTCAAGGAACTGACCACCTAGTTGGGAAGATAGTGGCAGAAATCAATGCACATAACAACATCAAGTTGCAGGCATCTATGCCAAGCACACAGGAGAGCCTTTTAATGATGTTTCAGACCCCAAAGCAGTCATCGAGGGTTGGAACATTGGAGATCCTTGTCAACAAGGTGAGCAGCCCTTGGAAGTGGTTTGGGGAGAGGAATTCCCCAGGATGAGGAGACTTTATCAACAGAGGTACCGCCAGGTCACTGTCACACCATAGCACACCCCAGCACTCTGAGCTGGGCTCGGACGGCGGTGCATGGAGTGCAATGGGAGTGGCTCGCCAGGTCCTCAAGTGTGCTGCGCTCACATTACTGTCTTGTGCTGCTGTTGATTCTAGGATGTCCTGTCTCCTGCTTTCCTCAGAGGAGGGCACACTGTGTGTAGACTTTATCTTATTTTAAAAATTGAAGTATGATTGATATACAGTATTGTTATTACTGCTGTACAGTAAAGTGATTCAGTTATATATAATACATTCTTTTTTGATATGTTCTTTTCCAGATTTATCATATGATACTGAATATATTCTCTGTCTTATACAGTAGGACCTTGTTATTTTTCCATTCTATATGCAAAAGCTTTCATCCGCTAGCCTCAATCTTTTGTACCACCCCCCAACCCCCACCGCCTTGGCAATCGCTGGTCTGCTCTCTATGTCTGTGAGTCTGTTTCTGTTCCATAGATAGGTTCAGTTGTGTCCTATTTTAGATTCTACATACAAGTGATATCATGAGATATTTGTCTTTCTCTCACCTACTTCACTTAGTATGATACCCTCTAGTTGCATCCATGTTGCTGCAAATAGCATCATTTCATTCATTTTCATGGCTGAGTAATATTCCATTGTGTATATACATCACATCTTCTTTATCCACTCCTCTGGTGATGGACATTTCGGTTGTTTCCATGTCTTGTCTATTGTGAATAATGCTGCTGTGAGCATTGGGGTGCCTGTATCTTTATGAATTTGTAGACTTTTAAATGCATCAGACCCCTCTGCCCCTTCTCAACCCATTATTTTGGTGAATGGCACCGTCTTGGCTCCCTCACCCCTGACTCCCAAACAGACATCAACTCTTGGCAATTGGGCTGCAGACTTTTTGCAGTCTCTCCTATCAGGCCCCCGCCATGCTCTGTGGGGGTGGGAGTGTCCTTTCAGAGCCTGTGAGGACATTTTCCTGTCCCTGCTCGCCCCCTCCTGATCTGTCCTTCCCATTACTGTGAGACCAGTGGTCCTCCAGCACAAACGTGACCACTTTTCTCCTGTTGTGTGCACAGTGGGGTCTGTTTAGCTCTTTATGATTTGGCCTTTGCCTACTTCTTCTGCTCTCTTCCTGTCTGCAAGGTCACCAGTGACCTCCCTGTTGTTAAACCCAATGGTGAATTCTCTGTCCTCAATTTACTTGACCTTTAGTAGCACTGGACAGGTTAATCACTCCTTCTTTTATTCCAATATTTTATTTACCAAAAAATTGCAAACTTATGAAAAATTTAAGAACAGGATGATGAATGCCCAGTGCCTTCACCTAGACTCTTCAGCTCTTAATGTTACCATGTAACATGTATCATTTTCTCTCTCTCGTACACACACACACATTTCCCTCCAATCCCAAATCATATGCAAGCTGTAGGCATCTTGATGTTTATCTTAATTTCTTCAGCTCACATCTCTTAAGGAGAGAACATTCTTTTATGAAACTTCAGTACAATTAGCACACCTGAGAAAAATGATGTTAATTTAATATAATCAGTTATGTCATTAAAAGGTTCCAGTTAAAGCATTTCCAATTATCTGAGATGTCTTTTTAGTTTTCCCCCCCAGTTCCAATAGCCAGTAAAAGATCATGCATTGCTCTTGGTTGTCATGTACAACCAAGTACATGTACAACCGTGTACAACCATGTACAACTCCCTGTACTCCCAAGATTAGTGCATTTTAATCTAGAACACTCAGCCCCGCTTTTGGCCCCACGATATGACATTTTGGACAGTCTAGTCCAAAGGTCTTTTTTTTTTTTTACTTTTTAAAATTGAGATATAGTTCATTTATAATATAATAAGTCTCAAGTGTACAATATAGTAATTCACAAATTTAAAGATTATGTTCCATTTGTAATTATTAAAAATTTGGCTGTATTCTGTATGCTATACATATATCCTTGTAGCTCACTTATTTTATACATAGTTGTTTGTTCCTCTGAATTCCCTACCTTGATCTTCCCCACGTCCCTGCTTCTCTCTCCCCACTGGTAACCGCTAGTTTGTTCTTTTATATCTGTACTCTATTTCTTTTTTAAAAAATATTCACTAGTTTGTTTTATTTTTTAGATTCCATAGGTGAGTGATAAGGTACAATATTTGTGTTTCTCTGTCTGACTTAATTTCACTAAGCATAATACCCTCCAAGTTAGAACCGTTGTCTTAAAGAATGTTCCACTTTTTGATTTGCCTGCTTCCTATGAGTAGATTGTGGCCAAACATTTTGGCAAGAACAGCATGTGGGTGGTGTGTACTTCCTGTTGTATCACATCAGAGGTCTGTATCGTCAGGTTGTCTCCTCACTGGATGCCAACTTTGAACTCTTGGGTAGGTGGTGACTGCCAGATCTCTTCAGTGTAAAGGTACATTCTTCCCTTTGTAATTTATAGGCAATCTGTGGAATGATACTTTGAGACCATGTGAATTTCCTGTTTACCCGATGCTTTCAACAGCCTCTGGTGATCCTTGACTGAATTGGTCATTATGCTGGAACTCCGTCCCTTTGATCACTTTCTTTCTTTGGCTTCTGGGGCCTGACTTGCTTTTGGTTTGTCCTTACCTCTCCAGCTGCTCATTCTCAGTCTCTCTGTGGTTCCTCCCCTTTTCCTTGACTTCTAACTGTTAGTACTCTAGGGCCCAATCTTCAGATCTCTCTCCTCTCTTGTGGCTTTAAATGACATCTAAAAGCTGAGGACTCTGAAATTTCTAACTCTGGTACAGATCTGTTTTCTTCACTTTCATATGCTCAACTTTCTCCTTGACATTTCCACTTGTCTGTCTCAAAGTCGTATCAAACTTCTCAGGTCAAGTGATCCCGATTCCCTGCTTCCCTTAATTTGCTCATCCATTTCAGTGTGACAGCTCCATCCTTCTAGTTGCTCAGGTCAAAATCTTGGACTTACCCTTGACTCCTGTGTTTCTCATACCCTCCATGTCATATCCATCAGGAAATTCTGTTCATGCCATCTTCAAGATGTATTAGGGATTCTTGTCTCCTGGATTCTTGCCATAGCCTGCTGTTTGATTTCCCTGCTTCTGCCCTTCCCTTCCCTGGTCCGTTCTAAATACAGTAGCCAGAACAATACTTACAAAATGTGGGTCCTCCGCTCACGCCTCCTTATCCCCATCTTGGAGAGCAAGGCCAAGTCCCAGCTTCAGTCTGTCAGGTGATAGATGATCTGTCCCCCATCCCCACCCTAAACCCTGCCCTGCGATTTCATTTACTGTTATTTTTGCCCTTGCTCACTCCACTTCAGCCACTCTGACATGTTTGCTGTTTCCTAAACCTGCCAAGGCCTGCTTGGCAGGGACTTGGCACTTGCTGTTCTGGCTGCCTGGAACATTTTTCTCCTAGATGTCCACCTGGTTCTCCCTTACTTCCGGCAAGTCTTGGCCTACATACCACTTTCTTACTGGGGCCTTCTGATCACCCTATCTACCCCTAACACTTTTCTTTTTTGTTGTACCTTGTGGCACGTGGGATCTTAGTTCCCTGACCAGGGATCGAACCCATCCCCCTGCAGTGGAAGCGTGAAGTCTTAACCACTGGATCGCCTACCCCTGGTACTTGTTATCCCTTTTCTCTGCTGTATTGTTCTCTTACTTAGCACCACCTGACATATTCTGTATTTTCTTTTTTATATCTACCTCTTTAGGTCTTCCCTGTAGCTCAAATGGTAAACAATCTGCCTGTAACGTAGCAGGCCCCAGGTTCAATCCCTGGGTCAGGAAGATCCTCTGGAGAAGGGAATGACAATCCACTCCAGTATTCTTGCCTGGAGAATTCCATGGATAGAGGAGCCTGGCAGGCTACAGTCTATGAGATCGCAAAGAGTTGGACACAACTGAGTGACTAACACTACTGCTACTACTACTGAAAGTAAGCTCTGCAAGAGTAGAAACTTTATCTTCTGTACTGCCTTGTCCCGACATTAGTGTCAAGCATACAGCCAGCACTCAATAAATATTTTTGAATAAATGAATTGAATGAATGAATTTCCATTACCTCAGGATAAGCTATAAACCCTCCGAGTTCAAGTACCAATAATTTGGGAATTCCCTGGTGGTCCAGTGGTTAGGACTCCATGCTTCTACTGCAGGGGGCACTGATTCGATCCCTGGTTGCGGAACCAAGATCCCGCATGCCATGCAGTATGGCCAAAAAGAAAAAAACAAAAACAAAAACAAAAAAACACTAAAACAAATAAGTACCAAAAATCTACAGTGTATTCTTTGCCTGCAAGTTTGCAGTAGATGGGCAACCAAGGTGTGTCTCAGATTGGGGTTCAGGGCTCAGATCGCAGCCACGAGCTGGAATCCATGAATGCAGCATTGGCGTGTGTCTCTTGTGAGTGCACTTACGTCTGTGTGTGTGTGTGTGTGTGTGTGCTTTTGTGTGTCTGTGAGAGTCTGTGCTGGTGTAGTCATCTGTCAGGGTCAGTGATCCTTCTGCGTTCTCTTCTCCAGGAAGACCGCAGGTGCTCCACAGGGCTGTAGGGCTCTGTGTGCCTGTGCCTGTCTCTGCTTCTGGCTGCAGCATCCTGAAGCCTCAGCCCCCCTGTGCTCTGAAGCTGAGGAGCCATCCAGAGCCTGCAGCGGCTGTCTTGGGTACTCATCTTTCTGGTTGGGGTGACACTCTACCCTTGGAAGCACCTGAGTCCAGGTTCACCACGAAAGCACAGCAAAGTGAGAACACGACAACACGGCACTGGGAGAACATGCAGAGCTTCTGCATTTGCTATTCCCTCTGCCTGGAAAACCCTTCTACCAAGTCTTCTCATTGCTGGCCCCATCTTACTATTCAGGCTTCGGCTCCAATGTTGATCCCCTTAGAGAAGCCTCCCCAGAACACCCCACAGCCATCTGAAGCTGTGCAGTTTGTGTCCCCCCAAATTAGCACCCCGCCCCCACTCTTTATTGCATTGTCTACTTTTGTCTTTATAGCAGATGTCAGTGCTACCTGAAATTATGTATTTCACATACGTGAAATTACATTATTTATCTGCTTGTTGCCTGTGTCTTTCATGTAAACCTCGTGGGAGTAAGGACTGCCTTTGTCTTGGTCCTTGTTCTGCTCCTGGTGCCTGTCATGTAGTAGGTGCTCAGGAAATTTGTTGACATTCTCTCTCCTTATTTTGGGGAGCTGTACCTACTTATGTGTGTGATGTGCGCAGGTTGCTCAATTGTGTCTGACTCTTTGTGACCCTATGGACTATACAGTCCATGGAATTCTTCAGGCCAGAATACAGGAGAGGAGAGCCGTTCCCTTTTCTAGGGGATCTTCCCAACCCAGGGATTAAACCCAGGTCTCCTGCATTGCAGGCGAATTCTTTACCCACTGAGCCACCAAGGAAGTCCTACTTAACTTGTATTTTTATTTTACTAATAAATAGTTTCTTAGATTTGTTAGTTTACATTTAAGGAAACTGAGGCTATTAGGAGTGAAAGATTCTGCATGGGCTCCCAGCTGGCTGGTACAGAGCTAGGTCTTGAACCCAGGACTCCTAGGCCAGGGCATTGGCCACTCTAAGGCATGACCAGCCCTTCATCTGACCCTCAGCACTGGTGAGGTCAGGTGTAGCTGCCACCTCTCTGGCCCCTGGCTCAGAGCTGCAGAGAGAGCTGGGGTTCCTTTCAAAGAAGTGAGAAGAGACGCAGAATTAGTATTGGTAAATTATGCCAGAACCCTTGCATGTACATTATTATTATTGCCCCCATATATTCTAAAATAATCCCTGTAAATAATTATAAAAATAAATCTCAGTGACAAATTCTTTCTTTTCTTTTCTTTCCAGGAACACATTTATTCATCCTAATCTCTTCATGGGTAGGACAAATTGGAGCACTGGGTAGTGAATACAATTTGCAAATAGGCAATATAAGTAGAGAGAAAATTAATATGTATTCCTCAGCACTCTAAAAGGAGAGGAAGAACATTAATAGCCATTTCCTTGCAGATATAACTTTGAAAATGTTATTTCTGATCCATCAGCGTGGGGCTCCATATGAGGAAAATGGTTACAACGTGACAAGAAGTGATTAGATGTGAAATGGCATCTTCCTGGCGCTCCTCCCGTCTCTTTATCCTGTTCTTACTGGGACTTAGGAGGAATTCTGTGTTATTTTGTTCAGCAGATCACAGCGCTGGCCTGGGGTCTGCTGCTCATTGGCTGGGTGACCTTGGGCTGTTTCCTTTCACTCTCCCAGCCGTGGTTTCCACAGCAGTAGCTGGAGCAGATGACGTCTGAAGCCACAGTGAGTTTGGATGATTACAAGTCCTCACTGCTTGAAGTACCTGAGAAACATAAGAGATGCTAGGGCACCACCTACTGAATCAGAATCTTAATTTTCTGAGTTCATATACTTTTTTTTAAAGTGACATGCCTGACATCTCATAATTTAAAAAAATTTTTTTACTGAGGTGTAATTGATTTACAGTGTCACGTTACCTTCAGGTGGTGTTTGTTGTTTAGTCGCTTAGACGTGTCCCAACTCTTGCTACCCTATGGACTGTAACCTGCCAGGCTCCTCTATCCATGGGATTTCCTAGGCAAGAATATTGGAATGGGTTGCCATTTCCTCCTGCAGGGGATCTTCCCGGCCCAGGGATCAAAACTGCATCTTCTGCATTCACAGGTGGATTCTTTACCACTGAGCGGCCAGGGAAGCCCAGTTTCAGGTATACAGCAAAGTGAATCTCATATGCAAATACATATGTTCACTCTTTTTAAGATTATTTTCCCATATAGGCCATTACAGAATGCTGAGTAGAATTGCCTGTGTTATACAGTAGGTCCTTATTAGTTATAATTTTATATATAGTAGTGTGAATGTATCCATCCCAATCTTCCAGTTTTTCCCTCCCCCTTCCTTACCTCCCAGTGACGGTAAGTTTATTTTCTATATCTGTAACTTTGTTTCAGTTTTGTAAATAAGTTCATTTTTATCCTTTCTAAAGATTCCCTATATAAGCAATATCGCATGATATTTGTCTTTCTCTGGTGAATTCTATATATATTAATTGAAGTTGGGAGAGGTTTTTCCTCTAAGTGGCAGAAACTCGTCAAGCCAAGCTGGGATTCTGGAAGGGTCACTGGGCCTTAGACCCTGCTCCCTTCTTCCCCACTGGCCAGTATAAAGTTGAAGAGTGTCGTCTGGTCAAGGATTCCTTTCCCTTTCCGAATCTGAACCCCTGTCACCACATCAGGGATGACTCTCTTTTGCGCTCAGCTAAGGACCTGGAGTGTCTGGCAAGTTCCAGGCAAATTGGGGAATATGATTTGTTTTTCACTGCTGTCTTCAGGATTTGTGAAAATAATGCTAAGACATCAGCAGATAGCAGTCTCATTTGTAAATTCTTATTTTTTTCCCTGGTGGTCTCCTCCTATCTTGTCTTTAATTACAAAAGTAGTAAGTGCAGGTCGCAGAAATCACAGAAGAAAAGCAGAAGCTCCTTCCCACACCCCTTCCCCAAACCTGCTCCCTTCTCTGCTCCTGGTGGATATTTGCACTTCAGTAGAGAGACAACAACAGAACCTTTTAAGATCTAAAGAGAAGGGAAATCGGAGGTGCTGAGAATTAAATAATAGTAATTATAATTAGGATACTAGTAAATAATAATAAACTAATATCTGTGCAATGAATACTCATGCCAGGCATTATGATGACATTTAATATACATGAAACAAATGAATTGTTCAGAACGGGAAAGCAGAGAGGTGTTCTGAAGTATAGATCATCCTCAAGTCGCCTCACTAGTGTGCACAAACTGCCAAGAGGGCCCTGGAAAACTCCCCTCTCTCCTATACTTCCCCAACCCCTTTTAGACTGAAATGAGTCTGCTTCAGCAACAAAGAGCATTTTGTATGCAGACATTCTGCCTTCTTTTTTTTTTAATTGAAATCTGAATGTGGTGAGTCTGAACTAGGGGCTGGGGTGTGATTAATTACAGCAGCCATCTTAACCTGCTCAGAGGCTGGGCCTGAAAAAAATGAGGCCAGGCCGAACAGAAATTCAGTTAAGGATAGGGAGGAATGTGAATAAAACTTTGTTAACTGGCCCCTGTCTTTCTTTCAGCTGCTGATGCATGGAGTTGGAAGATTTAAGGAATCAGTTCCTGTTTCTCTGGTTCTGGCCGACCCTAGAATCAACTCCCTTGATTGGAAATAAACAGGATTTTCCTTTCTGTCCCCAGGAATGTGACGGAGGAAGGACTCTAGGGGAAAAGGCCTCGTCTGCCAAAGAATAATAATAATAACAAAGATGACAGTAGGAATAAAATATCGCCCTCTTCATGGAGGGCAATAAGGAAGTATCCCGTTATATGTGTTGAGCCTTCTCACTCTCCGTATACATATGTTAGAACTTCAGAATGTAGCCCAGGTTTGATTTGAACTTTCTGTCCTGTGGCTGTCTTGAGTGTACTGAACAAATTGGGCTACATGTCTCACCTTTGGTTTCAGAAAATAGGACCCCAATTACAGCACTTCGTGTTGACATAGTACCTTAAATGCCTGAGTATGAACCTCTTTCCTGGAGGGTGTGTCTGTGTCATGAGTGCCCCCAGTGCCCGGCATGGGGCCTAGCCTTTGGAAACTGGGGCAGAGGGGCTGTGATAATAAATGGGTGAGGCAGAGAGTCCTCCAGCTCCCTCTCTCTTGGCTGAGGAATGGGATGAACCCGGATGACTGCATGAACCTTCCCTTCCCCTTGGTGCTCCTGGGGCAGGGAAGGAAGAGCTTTATGCAGGGAGAAACCCCAAGAAGACTCAGCCTCTCTGTTGATTTCTGCAAACTCCTTGTGTTCTGAAGGAATCATTTGCCCACTTCTGGGCCAGCTGTATATGAGTTTGCTCTCTCCCCTCCCAAGGGGAGGTCCATGTTACCTGAAGAAACTTACCTTTTGCTATTTCTATTAAATTTCCCTTTTTCGTTAAGAAGGTGATGAGGTAGAAGAATGTCCCTGCCCTGCTCACTCTTCTGATCTTCCTTGGTTCAGAGATACAGATAATTTTTCTCCTTCTCCTCTCCCTCCCGCTCCTTCTCCTTGTTCCTCTGTTCTGAAGACTGACTTCCCAAAGCTGAGGGGAGTAAGGAGAGGTGAATCCAGTCTGTTCCTAGAGGAGCCCTCCTCCACTACGTTAAACAGACTTTTACTCTGCTGAATAACTTTCAATAGCTCCCTATTGTCATCAGTTTACATTTCTAACATTAAAGCCCACTTTAACATGAGCTGTCTTGAACTTTGTGCTTTGTGATTTCCCAATGCTCTCTCCCCGGAGTCAAATAGCCTTCCTAGTGTGTTCACTTAGTGGAGACGAGTGGTTGGAGAGGCATTTGAGGCAAAACCAACAGCCAAAAGGCAAGCAGAGGAAAGGAGGCCGGAGAGGCAAAGGTTGATGGGATATAAAAGGTCTTGAGGGACGTAAGTATGATGATTGGGGCTCAAGATTTGGGGCTGTATTATTAGACTGGGAGGAGGTCATTGAAAGATTTCAGGTAGGGTCAAATCCAGCTTTTAGAATGATAGCTGGGGCTAGGTAGAGAAGGGAACTGCAGTGAGGGGGTTTGGAAAAGTGGCAAAGACCCCTGCTGACTTCGGTGTCATTGGTGGATAGGGTCTGTAGAACAGACTTTCTGTGCTCAGAAGACATAGCCATGTATGGAGGCAGGGGCATGGATGAAATGACCTTAGGCACCCTCCCCCTGGTGGGAGGCAAGAGTGGGGTTCCAGTTTCGTTTCTGAGTAGGTTTCAGTTTATTTCCACATGTTGTCTCCTTTGGGTCAAAGCCCTTTTAGGAAGGCCAAGGGGAAAGGTCCCCGGGGAGGGCAGAGTATCACTTCCTCTTTTTTCAGGCAGGAAAGGCAGACAAAAGTGGACAATGGACCAGAGAGGGTGCGTCCAGCAGAGAAGGAGGGAGGAGCCGGAGGGGCTGGCCCAGGGCAGGAGGCCTCGGAAGATTCCCTTTGATCCCCCTTATCTCTGGAGGGCAAGCTTGCTTATTTGGCCAGTGGGGCCTTTTGTTGCAGCATTTCCTGGAGCCCCCCAAAGTAAACACAACCAAGTCTGTGTTCTTACAGCTCTACTTTACTGTGTCTGCTCCTTCCAACAGAGAGAAAGAGCAGGCGGGTCAACCCTCTGAAGTCACCCCCACTCATCAGAGTGCTGACAATAAAGATGCATGTTATAGTGCGTTAGCGCCACGCTGGAGAGAGAACTGTGATGGCCACAAAATGCTGAACCACCATCGCAATCATCATCATCAACTGCACAACTAGGGCTTTCTAAGACCTAAGGTTTAGATCTATGGAGTGATAAAACAGGAACAATGAAAAGGCCTGTGAACACCCTCTTTGATGGAGGTGGGAAGCTACAGTCATCAATAAGTCTACTGAACTGAGGTACTTGCAATGCTCATGAGACCTGGAGTCTGGTGTGTCAGGAGTCAGTTTTCCCTTCTCTGTTCAAATAGTGCTTATGGCCACTGGTATGAAAGGAGCAGGGTGGAAAGGCTAGTTACCGCTGGGCTGGCTCTCAGTTGCAATAGGGGATGGGTGATACATGAAACTGAACTGGAATCTGGTAATTTTTTTGCCAGCAAAAGTCTGTTCAGTCAAAGATACGGTTTTTCTAGTAGTCATGTATGCATGTGAGAGTTGGACCATAAAGAAAGCTGAGTGCCGAAGAATTGATGCTTTTGAACTGCGGTGTTGGAGAAGACTCTTAAAGAGTCCCTTGGACTGCAAGGAGATCCAACCAGTCAATTGTAAAGGAAATCAGTCCTGAATATTCACTCAATATTCAGCTGAAGCTGAAACTCCAATACTTTGGCCACCTGATGCAAAGAACTGACTCATTTGAAAAGACTCTGATGCTGGGAAAGACTGAAGGTGGGAAGAGAAGGGGACCACAGAGGATGAGATGGTTGGGTGGCATCAATGCCTTGATGAACATGAGTTTGAGTAAGCTCCGGGAGTTGGTGATGGACAGGGAAGCCTGGCATACTGCAGTCCATGAAGTTACAAAGAGTTGGATGCGACTGAACTGAATAGCTTTGTGCATCCTGGTGATGAGGTGTGAAGGCAAAAACAGGCATGGAGAAAACTGGGGCCCTTTCAGTGGAGGACAGGCATGAACATCCATTTGCGTGTCCACAGGGCCTGACTTTATCCAGACAGGAGGCAGCAGAGGCCCCCCTTCACCTCCAGATGCGGGGAAGATGTGTGTGGGGAGCTGACTCCTCCAATGACTTGCAGCCTCACATTTAACATTTCCCTGTGAGATTAGAGAATAAATTTGGGAACAGCATTTGGCTCTTCTTCCTGGGGAGTATTCCTGTCAAGTAGGGTGCTACTAGCTGAGCCAGTGCTTTACTTACAGAAAAATTCAATTTCTTCTTGCTCCGCATGCAAACGGAAACTCCATCAAGTATCCTTTCAATCTCTTAACTATTCCCCTTCCCTCATCCCCTCAAAGTTGGGGAGAGGAGTTTCGGCCCAGATGCCCCTCCTCCCTGCAGTTGAGGACAATTGTGTAATCCGGATTGTGACACAGAGGAAAGTCCTACCTCTCCATGCTCCTGGCTAACGGCTCAGATGGGGAGCTCGTGATGGGAGGCCTCCCCACTCCACTATCCTCCAGTTCGCCCCCACCAACGCGGCAGGGCTCTGGGCGTGAAATGGGAGACTATCCCTGTTGTCTTGACCCCTCCTGAACGATAGGGTCCTGGGACCCCCGGGGTGGGGCGCCGAGAAGCCAGGCGGTTCGCCCGCGCCCCCGCCGAGGGTGGGGCGCAGGAGCGGCGGGCACCTGTTGCGGCGCGCGGGGCGGTAGCTGAGGCTCACCTGCGCGAGGCCCGGCCCCGGGCGGGCGGCGGGCGCACAGCTGAGCCGAGGTTCCGACGCTCGGTCCGCGCCTCGGGCTTCCGCCGGGTCAGCTGACCGCCCAGTGCGGAACTAAGCGCCGGCCGCGAGCTGCCGCCGCCACCGCGCTCCTGCTCGGCACTCGGTACCGCGCGCCCGCCCCGTCGCCATGGCCGGGCTTGTGGTCAGTGGAACTCAAGTAAGTCCGCTGGGGCCACCCCGCCCCCTCCTGGGCACGGTCGGTCTGAGGAGGGAGCTCTGGGGCGAGCGGCGTCCAGAGGTCAGACGGGTGCTCCGTGCCCCACCTCGGGGCCGCGTCTGCAGCAGCCGAGGGAGGCAGGCCTGAGGGGAGCACAGACGCGGGAGGAGAGGGCGGGAAGACCCTCAGGTCGCCCGGACCCCTCCAACCCCAGCGCTCAGTGACCAGAGGCCAGCCTGCGGACCTCTCCGTCAGGTGGAGTGGGCACCTCTCACAACCCACGGTACTTTTTCGAGCCCACAAAAAAGTTGTAATTTCTTTCATAATCAGAAAGAAAAAAAGAACCTTGTTAAAAGAAACGTTTTAATACATTTGTCTTTACACCAATACTGTTATAGAATAGAAATGGTTGGTTTAGAGTTTTCTTTTTCTTCTTCCCAACGACGGAGGTAGGAGCCTCTGAAAGACACAGTGAGATTCACGATGCCACCGTGCAGGCGCTGGGTTGCAGGGCTTCGCTGCAGACTGGCTCCTGTTCCTAACCCTAAACCCCTTATCAAAGACCGGTAGAAGGCTACAGTGCTCCAGTTTTATTTCGCACCTGACTTCTTTAATGGGCGTCCTTGCGGATGGCAACACTCTAGTTTCCACGTGGGGTGATAGACACCCAGCTTTACTTGCTGTCAGCCCTGTAGTGACGCTTTAGTTGTTTTTAGTCATTGCTGGAGGGTTGGACTCGACTACTGGGGGGCCAGGTGCCTTTTACTTGCTGGAGAAGCCAGGTGTCCCTTATAAGCTCTGATTGAGCCGGCCCTCCTCCTCCCCTGCTTTTCCCGGATGCCCTAGAGAAATGGTTTTGAGGTTTTGCAGCTCTCCCCTTGGATTGCTTGAGGCAGGTAGTGTCAGGCACAATTAGATTTTGAGATTACTTTAGGCTTAGGGAATGTTTCTCTCTTCTTAGAGTTCAGGAGTTAGCAGGCCAGGGAGGTACTACCTTGGGAAAGATATTAAAATGAAGTGTCTTATTTACCTTGCAGAGAAAAGGGACTTTCTGGGAGTTAATAAGGCTGCAGTGGGAAGGGCTAGAGGAAAGGGCCTCTGCCCAAACTGGGTCCCTGACCCTCAGAACCTAGGTCTCTGCATTTCAGAGCCAGGAGTCTCTGGGTATAGCTGCTTCCAGCTTCACAGAAGACTTGCATGGGCCTGCCAACCTTCCCATGTTTCCCTTTCTCATCCTCTATTTCCAAAGCTCAATTTTTTTGTTTTCTCTTGAGCCCCTTGATTTTAGCCCATCCCAAACAGCCCAAGGGCAGTGACCTGTGAGGGAGGCATTTTGGGCCCTTGGGGAGCTGCCAGGGGAAGAGCTCAGCAGGCAAGTTGGGGGAAATGCCCTTGTGTCATAGGTGCCCTGTATTCTAAACCTGCAAGGTCAGTGAATCTGAGTGGTGGCTCAGGGCGTTAGGTCTTTTTAAAGTTCTGCCTTTTGCAGCCATTGTAAGATACAGCACCTTGAATGTGTATCACATGGTCCTTCTCAAACTTGGGATCCTTCTAAAGGGTGGGGGGAGGAAACCCACTCCCCATGGGCCCACACTGTTACTGTTTTTATTTCAATGTTGCTTAAGTATACGATCATAAAACCAGATAAAACTTTTTCTAAGTTCATATTTATAAGCCATAGACCCCCAAAAGGGATGGCTTCAGTGTAAAAATGAAAACCATAACACCCATAAAATTAAATGATGAAATGGATGATGTTTGCTGAAACTCAGTCACTGCTTTCGATGCTGCTGTGGCCTGGCGGCTCTGGCCCTGGGTTTTAGGAGTTGCACAAACCTGTAACACCACATGCTTGGGGATGTTGCTGTCCTCCCTCCACTTTTCTCTGTACAATGTTTCAACATGGATCTGACTCCATTTGGCTTTCTGTTGGCATGAATGCATCATTTATATTCAGCACGAAGGCTTCAGTCTTCCTTCTCCACCAGCTTAGGACAATTATAGTAATGGGATTAATACAATTGCAGACACAAATGCAGACTTGGAATTGGGATACTGAAATCTCATACCTGAGAGACATGGAGTAAAAAAACCCCTTCCACAGGGACACTGGTGTGATTCACTACCTACCTAGTGGCCACTAGGTGCCAAGGACAAAGCTGTGGGCTTTAAATATGTTAACATTTCATCCCTGTAACATACATAAAATGAGGAAAATATGTGACTCATGGGCTTATTTAATGAGGATTGACTAGTTAAAGTATCAATAACCTCAGATATGCAGATGACACCACCCTTATGGCAGAAAGTGAAGAACTAAAGAGCCTCTTGATGAAAGTGAAAGAGGAGAGTGAAAAAGTTGGCCTAAACCTCAACATTCAGAAAACTAACAGCATGGCTTCTCGTCCCATCACTTCATGGCAGATAGATGGGAAAACAGTGGAAACAGTGGCTGAATTTATTTTTCAGGGCCCCAAAATCACTGCAGATGGTGATTGCAGCCATGAAATTAGAAGACGTTTACTCCTCGGAAGGAAAGTTATGACCAACCTAGACAGCATATTAAAAAGTAGAGACATTACTTTGTCAACAAAGGTCTGTCTAGTCCGGGCTGTGGTGTTTCCACTGGTCATGTATGGATGTGAGTTGGACTATAAAGAAAGCTGAGCGCCGAAGAATTGATGCTTTTGAACTGTGGTGTTGGAGAAGACTCTTGAGAGTCCCTTGGACTGCAAGGAGATCCAACCAGTCCATCCTAAAGGAGATCAGTCCTGGGTGTTCATTGGAAGGACTGATATTGAAGCTGAAACTCCAGTACTTTGGCCACCTGATGCGGAGAGCTGACTCATTTGAAAAGACCCTGATGCTGGGAAAGATTGAGGGCAGGAGGAGAAGGGGATGACAGAGGATGAGATGGTTGCATGGCATCACCAACTCAATGGACATGGGTTTGGGTGGACTGCGAGAGTTAGTGATGGACAGGGAGGCCTGGCGTGCTGTGGTTCACGGGGTCCCAAAAAGTCGGACACGACTGAGTGACTGAACTGAACTGAACTGACTAGTTAAGAGCCAGGTGGGAGGCTTTTAATAAATATGAGTTGTTACATTATTCTTAACACCTTTTGGAGGTGGTTAGTGTTTAGTGTATAGAAGAAGAAACAGAGTCTATGAGACTGTGGCCCATCCAAGGTAATGCAACTAGTTAAGTAGCAGCACGGGGATGCCGATTCATGACCAGAGTTCTTTCTATTCATGGAGCTTTCAGTACTGCAAATCTAAAATTAAGGATGGCTCACCTCCAAGTGGGGGCGGACATCCTGAAATAACCTCCTTTCAATCTGACTATTGACAACACTCCCCCCATCCTCAAAATCTGTGAGCCAGACTATCTCAACTGCAAAGACAAACCTTCCGTGTCTTGCAGTTTGGTAATTTTCTGCAGCTTCTGCTCAGAGAGCTGAGTGTGTGTACATGTGGAGATCCTGCCAAGATATTATTTTTCTTTCTGGTATTCCTCTCTATAGGGGTCTTGAACTTGATATGTTTTCATTTCCCTGATAATGATGTCTTTTTCTGTTGTAATTCCACACGATCGAAGTCTTGGGGGCACATATTACATACGATAGGCAAACTAAAAGTATGAAACTTTGTTCTTCATTTCACTCAAAATCAAGATAATTGACTGAACGCAATGCCTTCTCATTTTGGGTGGGCTCTTGCTTCGGTGGCCTTTAAATCTGTTAACCTCTACATCCCTTCTCTTGTTTAGTGAAGATGCAGACTATTTTTGGTCTGGCTCTTCTAGTTTCCTGTTTTATGTTAGGTGGTCCCATGCTTCAAGAAGTCTCCTGACATCCTGAGATGTAATGTCTTCCACTCAGGAGCACTTAAATAAGTCTCTCCTCTCATTATGGGTGTTGTTTGCTGTGTCTGGCAGTGACTGCTTGCTGCTTTTAAGCCTTTTCCAGCCAATTTGAACCCTTCAGTATGGTTGACTTAACTCCCATCTCAAAAAGCTTCCAGTTTACTGTAAGGGTGGTCCAAACATATACATGGCTTATCAAGTTGGTGTTCTTAGTAAATTTGGAGACTTGGTCTTCATCTCTGTGAAACAGGAGAAAGTTGTGCTTTGTTTAGTTCTCCTGGGATACAGTAATGTTGTTTAGTCTTTCAGTTATTTCCAACACTTCTGCGACCCCATGGATTGTAGCCTGACAGGCTCCTCAGATTTCCCAGGCAAGAATACTGGAGTGGGTTGCCATTTCCTTCTCCTCGACCCAGGGATCAAACCCATTTCTCCTGCTTGGCAGGCGGATTCTTTACCGCTGAGCCACCCGGGATGCTCTGTGATGTGAAGATCGTGGAATAAAACAAGCTAATGGCAGTTTTGTCCGACATGCTATGAGTGGTTGAATGCTTCATGGTGGTAACTCTCCTTAATGTTTGTTTGCTCTGAAGTGGAATTCTACAGAAAATAAAAGGGAACCAATATTCCTCTTTCTGCAGGCTCTAATGCTCTTCTGGGACCTTTGACATGGCATCATGAGGTAGTTCTAGATCTTTCAACTAGGAAGACTCATTTTGAGGCCAAAACATGATGATAGCTATCTGGCATTTGTTGATCAAGAATATCCACATTGTCATGTGCATATTTAAGAATTCCATGGCCTCCATGTTGGGTGTCCTTATTCCTGGTGCAGAATGTGGTCCAGACTGTCCTTAAGAAGAGGTTCTATTCAGGGCAGGCCTCTGGAGTCTTAGTTTCCTCATATAAAGCATGAGGGATTTTGACCGAGTCCCTGCTAAATTTAATCCTTTGTAACCTATGAGGAAAGAACTCAGTTTCCACACTGAAAGCTCAGCCTCTCTGCTGCATATATAATGGAGGTCTTGAATGATTTTGATATGTATAAGATGGGTAAAAGGGATAGGTTCTCAGGTGAGCACCATGGGCCTAGGGGTCAGTGTGAACATATAATGCAGAAGCAGCTGCTGATGGTGAGCAGCTGAGTGAAGTCCCTAGATTCTCCAGTCTCTCTGGAGAATCCTTAATCTCTGCTTGGAAGCAGGACTTAATTTGTTACATGAGAAGATAGGTGGCTCTTATGTACAGAAGGGAGAGGTTACCATATTGAACTTACAGCCCTTTAGTTTTTAGTCTGTATCTTCCTGAGTCAAAATTATTTTATTGGAATCAGCTATTTTTTTTTCTGTCTTTTCTCCCCATTTTAATCTTCCAGTAATGAAGTTACTGAAGGATAGTGAACACAGGATATTATATTGTTGGCAATTGGTCCCCATTGGATAGGAAAGGGTTGAGAGATGACTTGAAAAATTGAGGGTGCCAGGGTGCAGTGTGACTTGTTTTATAGGTGGAGCCATATGAAAGTGCAGTTGTTTAGTTCTCGGATGGCAAGAGTAATTTTAACCGTTTTAACGTAATACTGAAGATGCAAGATGGCCACCATATTCTTATTCTCAATTAGGAATCACAACCCCTCCACCCCTACCTCCAACCCCTAGGACACCTCTCATTCCAGGATGTCTTGCCTGTATGTGGAAGAACGAAAGTTTGCAAGGCAAAAAGGATCAAGGCTGTAGCCTTGTAATGAGCTGGAATTTCTACTGAGCGGTTGAGGATGGGCTCCTTTTGTGGGAAAGCTTCGTGTATTGTGGCCCACTGCTGACTGGTCACTGGTTTGTCTTACTGGTTTTGGAATTAGTTGCCAGTCCTGCCTTCACTGCTACCTGTAAAAATAGGTTTCAAAAACTCAGTGCTTGGAGCAGTGAGAAAGCCCTCTGACCTCCCAGTCAGAAATTTTGGGATCAAATTTCAGTTCAGCGTCCTAATATTGGGCATACACTAGGTAAATAATAATAATAAAAGTAAGTAAAATAATGCTTACGGGAGGTGTCTCTGCCAGCAGAATGGGGTTGATTGCCAGGGGCTCCCTGGAGGACAGAGTCTTGGAAGCTCCGGCCACCCATCATTGCCCGGTCGCCTTCGAGTCGGCTGTGTTCAGAGTTCG
This sequence comes from Bison bison bison, assembly GCF_000754665.1. Classification (NCBI taxonomy): domain Eukaryota; kingdom Metazoa; phylum Chordata; class Mammalia; order Artiodactyla; family Bovidae; genus Bison; species Bison bison. Next base: position 9,207,629 of record NW_011494881.1, read on the forward strand.
GAGGACATTTTATACATGGTGGTAATAGGATGGGGTTGGCGGTCTGGGGAGGTTTTGTTGTCCAGCCCTATTTGTTCCAGCACCCGGCAGGTTGAATGCTGGTGAGTGCATCTGCTGTGTCTTGTGAGGTAATGTGCATAACAGGGTATTTGGTGGGGGGGCAGCCAAGGAGAGGGAGCAGGAGAGCCGAGGGGCAGCTGTTGGGAAGGCCCCTGAGTGGGAGGCTGATTGCTGTGATTATATCAGCATGCTCTGACGTTGGGGTTTTTTTTGGACATCTGAATCTGGCCAATTTCAGTCCAATTTCCCTTGTGCTGGGATTAGTCTCCATCATGCTAAGTGTACCAAGAAAGGGGAGCTGTTGGCAGAGTCCCTGAAGCCAAGTCCTGAAGCTGACTTGATCAGGGAAACAGCCGCAAATGGGGCCTTCTTGTGTGCAGAGCGCGTGTTTCAAGTTGCGGAAGCAATCATCGGATCAGTGGCGCAGGGCTGTGAGCAGCTGGGTGATTTCCGTTGGCCACATTGTTTCTGTTCCATTTTGATTTCCAGGTGTCCTACATAGGCCAGGACTGCAGAGAGATCCCAGAGCACCTCGGCAGGGACTGTGGACACTTTGCAAAGAGGCTTGATCTGAGCTTTAACCTTCTGAGGTATGTAACCTTCATGAGACAGACCAGGCCTGGGAGACCCAGGCCCCAATGGTGAAGGCCTGCAGATAAAAGCCAGACAGCCCAGGTCTCCAAAGGGACCCCAAAGGTGTGACTCTGCTTCACGAGGTCTCTGGCTCCCCTCTTGCACCCACAAAACAGTGAGTGTCCTCTGGCTTACATGTGTCCCTACCAGGGGGCCGTCAGTGTCACTTTGTTCTTTTCCTTCCTCCCCGATGCCCATGCGTCATACTAGAAAACTCTTGCAGAGGAAGAGAGAGAGAACCGGCAGGTGAGTTGGGGGCATTTAGGGATGCTTTTGTGGATGACCCCATCGCGTAAAGATTTGCTGAATCCCAGGTAGAGTGTGTGTGTTCTTCTTCTTCTTTTTTTTTCTTCTTTGCCTTTTTATGAATTGAAACTTTAAATATTTGTGATGATGATTTCTCCCAGATGGTATTTCAAAGTAATTCCAATGCTGTTGGCATGGGGTAGGTGGGAGGGAAGCTCAAACAACTGATCCAGACTTGGCAGAGAAGGTAAGTGTTATTGTCTATATTATTCCAATGGAGAAAACAGTTATTTCTTCCTGAAAGGTTCTGAATTGTGACTGGTCTGGGGACTCGGGGGAAGGTGCTGGGAGGTTCTAGGAATATCAGTGAGATAAATGGGCAGGGATCCGGGTGGTGGCTTTTCCTAAGGAGGTGGCTCCGCTCACAGCTTTCTCCTAAGTGTCTCCTTGAGAGCCGTGCTATCCTTTGATGGAACAGACTGTCTCCAGGTGGAAGGAGAGATGAGGAGCTGGAGTCCCACCCCAGGGCTCCGGTACTTTACTTCCTCCACAGTGTGGAGTCTCTTCTCTCCAAGGCAGGACACTCGGGCATTACAGATTCCAGCGAAGATGGACAAAGCTTGGGGCTTGAAGGCACCAGAGGGTGGAAGGGACTTTAAGTGAAGCTAGCAGAGCTTCATGGGCTGGTGCTTAGGAGCTCACGGCTGTGCTGAGATGCATTGTCTCCACAGAAGGGGCATCCAAGGAATTGTGTTGGAAGGGAGTGGGCGCAGTGTGCTCCCTGACTCTCAAGGGGTTTGTGGGCTTCTGAGAAGATGTGGAAACAGAAAAGTCACAGAATAATACAGAGTGATAAGAGGGTGCCAAATAAACTCTGACTCTGAACAAATGAAAGATTTGGTCTGTCCCCCCTGCCCAAGAAGGGGACAGAATACAGTCTCAACTGATGGTGCCTGAGACACGTGTGCACCTTAAACAGCTCCCCAGAGTAGGCCTGGGCAGAGGCTTCTTCCCATGTGACTGGCCTCTGGGTGTTTGGGGCTCTTGACTCAGGCAGTGGCTGCCCTGCTGCTGGGAGCCCGGATGTGGGTTTGAGGAGGCTGGGCCCTGGGAGGGGGTATGAGCAGTCACAGGTCATGGGACTAGGCTGTCAGGTCTGAGGAAACAGAGCTGTCTTTGTCACATTATGGGGCCCTGCCTCTCTGATGAGAAGGGGTTCTTGGCTCTGAGAGGCTGGATCTTTAAGGATTTATCATAGGAAATGATGGGGCCTGGAGGCAGGAAAATTTTGTGAGAAGGAGATAGGTTAAAAAAAAGAGAGAGGAATTAAGACTTTTGTTAACTTTTTGTTGAGAGGAGAAGAGTTTTTATAAGTGTCGAGTTTGAGGAATGATCCCTCAAAAGATCTGGTCCGGAACCTGTTCTTGCTTGTGCTGTGGTCAATGTGTGAGTTGAAGCTGGGTTGGGGCAGGGATGAGCCATGGAGGGGTGAGGTCTCATGGAAGTGTTTATATGAGGACTTGGGTAAGCTGGAAGCAGTTACAGACCAGAATGCGGAAGAGTAACTCTGACTTGATGTGGTTATCGTGAGATTGACTCATCTTTGATGGTTTTATTTACCTAACTTGGGGGTTAGGTAAATAAGGGGAGGTGGCATTGTTTCTCTTGGGTGTCAGAGGAAGATGTAAGTTTACGCAGGTCCTTTGCCTTCAGTTGGATAAAAATTCAAAGATGGTTTAGATGCTTGTCTAATTCCTCTTTGGGGAGAGAAAGGGAGAAGGGAAGAGAAAGATCATAAACTTACCTACCACACAAATGGGAATGTGATTCCTACCAGGCTGAAGGGATCATCATATCCAGAGGAAATACTGCAGATCCCTGTCCCACCTTTTGTAAAAGGTTTCTTCCCAGCCCCATCTTGTCATTTCCACGGGATTTGGTGGGGAGCATATCACCCTATATTTGCTCTGCACCTGGATTTACCGTAGCTCGCGGTTCTAACTCTCTGCTCTGTCTTCTGTTCTCCGTCTTGGCAGCCTATCTGGTCCCACTCTTGACACCTGCTTCATCTCCCTTGAAGCTCAGTACAACATTACTGTGTATTATGCCAGTTCAAAGTGTACTGGGAGAGGTAGGGTGGTAATTTTCCGTGCAGCAGGAGACGCTGGGATAGTGTTGTTCCTGAAGTCTTCTGGGTACTCCCTTGCTCTGGGGAGTTTCTCCCTGGCTGTTCCTCTCATCAGGATCAGGTCTTCTGCATGTGACCAGGTGCCCCTCTTTCCCAACCACTTTCTCTGCTTTCCATGTCCCTTATCTTCTTTCCAGGGCTACCCTCAGAAACACAAAATTCTTCTCACTTTGTTATATTTGGAAGGATCACCCCCCTTCTTCTTACAGGACATCTCTGCAGGCTTCCTTATCTCATCCAGAGAGTCATGTCAGGGTGTTGCCTTAAATGGAGCCATAGCCGCTAATACAAATTTTGCTACTCCCATAAATTACAGAATCAGCTGCAATCTGTTTGTGCTTTAGACTGAAGCTTGTTTTTAGGCAAGGAGTTCTGCTTATTCATTTACAAATATTTAATAGTACACATGGCACAATTTTTAGAAGGAACAAACCTGTAACCAATGAAAAGAAACTCTCCCTTACATATATGTCCTTTGCTTCCTGGTTCCTACCTGCGCTGGTAACTATTGGTAGTTGATCTTTGTCATCCTCCAGAGTTAGTCCATGCATATACTAACATGAGAATTTCTCGTGGGGCTAGATTCATATTACTTCTTGCCAAGATGTTAGTTAAAAGAGAGGCACTAGGCTTCAGTTAACCACTCATGATCAGGACATCCTTCTGTGTTGTCTTGCTGTTAATTCAAAGCCATTCACCATCATCATTGTTAATTTCGTTCATGAAAGTGATGTTTCTGCTGATTTGCTCTATGGCTACCCATTCATGCTGGAGGGGAGGGTGGTTATGGATTTATAAGCTCTGAAACATTATTTTTTTCTTCCCATTACACCTCAGGGTCTTCTCTCCTGCATTAGCTATGAATCCATCCCTCCCTCGATTGGGTTGTACAGTAGTAGACTGGTTACCTCTCTGTGCAAAAAGTCTTGGAAATTGAGGCTGTGTTCCTTCTGTGACTCTGTCCTGGGAGGATGAAAGTCCCTGGACCAAGTATGTTCCCTGACAGGTTGGAAAGAGAAGCAAGACAAAGGTCCAAATAAAATTCCGGCTCCCTTAAAAGACTCAGACATACCTACTCTCTCAACTTGGATCTCATTCTTCCTGTTATGACTAGATGAGACCCAGGTGAGCCACAAAGACAACGAACTGGGACCAGCTCTCTGGACACGATTCCCAGGGGTAGGTAGGGTCCTGCCATCTCCCCTGTAATGGCCACAGAGGGTTTAGGAAGCTTATTAGGTAACAGCCAAGAGGAGTGAAGTTGTGTCCCTTGCACTTGGATGTGTTAATGTTCACGTATCCATCCAGTGTTTATATCTACATGAGAGTGTACTTTAGATTTTATTTTTTGAAGACAATCTGCTAAGTAATAAAGTTATGATCGGTATAGAAATCTTGGGAAAACCAGAAGGGTATGAGAAACTCTCTTTCAAATTTTCGCTGATAATCTTACCACCCAGGAAGCTCCACTGTTAACATTTTATTGTCTTGGGTGTTTCATGATGCCAAATATCTTTTAAATGATGCTATTGCTTACATTGTGTTGGAAGCATATTCCCATCTCAATAAATACTGCATTACATGTTTTAATGGTTTCTCATTTCTTCAGTTCAGTTGCTCAGTTGTGTCCGACTCTTTGTGACCCCAGGGACTGCAGCTCACCAGGCTTCCCTGTCCATCACCAACTCCTGGAGCTTGCTCAAACTCATGTCCATTGAGTTGGTGATGCCATCCAACCATCTCATCCTCTGTCATCCCTTTCTCCTCCCACCTTTAATTTTTCCTGGCATCAGGGTCTTTTCCCATGAGTCAGTTCTTCACATCAGGTGGCCAAAGTATTGGAGCTTCAATTTAAGCATCAGTCTTTCTAATACTTACTTCTTATTGCTGGACAGTTAAATTGTTTCCAGATTTTTACTGTTTAAATCTCTCTTATAAATTGCCTTGTGATACTCACTGATGAATATCTCTGATTAGTTGTTTGGAGCAAATTCCTGGGGATAGAATAGTCAGAAGGCCTTGATGGCAGATGGCAAGTTACCCCCGAGAGGTGATACCAATCTATGCTACCAGGAATATTTGAATATCCATTGTCCCAAACTCTTCCTTTAACTCTTTTTTTGCTTGCTTGTTTTTTCCTTTTGAGGTTTCATATTTTACTTCTCTGATCGATACAGAGAATCCTCTGCCGTCACCAGTGCTGGTTCCTTCATCAAGGAAAAGAGAACTTGGTAATAGCTTGTTGCAGCTTTCATTTTGCTTCTCCCTGGACTGGGAAAGGACAGTGTTCTCTCTGGTGGCCCCTTTCTCTCTCCCATGGGCCCTGAGTAGGTTGCCCGCTGAGCTTGTGAACACAGTGGGCAGAGCAGAGTTCCCACGGCACACAAACACACCTGTGTCAATATGACAATGAACTTGAGAGGGCTTAATTGGTCTATGGAAACAGGAAGCTTACATTTTAAAAATTATTGGCAGTTGCATCTTACTTAGCATCACTCTGGTAAATGTACTGGATGGGAGAATTGCTTAGGAGATGTCTTAGGTGAGAGCTTGCTGCTTCTCTGACTTTGTCAAGGATGACAGTGATGACTGGGGAGTTGGGCAGCTCCAGTAAAATCGTGGCTCTGTTCTTCCCACCAGGCAGAGAGGTGGCCACTGGGTGCACTGGCAGATCTTTGAGGATGAACATACCACCACATCAATGCCTATTTACTAACGGCTGGGCAGAAGTGGGCCTGTTAGCTTGCTTCCCAGTTGGGAGAATGGGCAGTGTAGTGAAAAGAACCAAGGCTTCGTGGTCAGACCATCCTGTCTTGAAATCTTATGACTGTCACTAGTTGTTTAACTGCCCTTGGGCTAGTTAGAAAAATATTGAATGTGTAACTGTATAAAGTGGCGGTTTAGTCACTCAGTCATGTCTGAGTCTTTGCGACCTATGGACTATAGCCGCCTGGCTCCTCTGTCCATGGAATTCTCCAGGCAGGAATACTGGACTGGGTAGCCATTCCCTTCTCCAGGGGATCTCCCTGACCAAGCGATTGAACCTGGGTCTTCTGCACTGCAGGCAGATTATTTACCATCTGAGTTACCAGGGAAGCCAACTGTGTATAAAGTGCTTAACACAATTAATAGGTCTTAAGTAAGCATAGCCAGGGTTTGTTCTTAGATATGGCAGTAGTGAAGCTAAAAACCCACCCTTGACTATCCATAAGGGCGATTTCAGTCTCTGATAGTCATTGGGATTCCTCACAAACATTCAAGATTTCCTCTTTCTGCATGTGGTATGTTTGCACACCTTTGTATCCTTTGGTATGACCAATGGGCAGAAACTTTAAGAGCCAGCACATAATTTGCAACTTTCTCTTCTGCTTGCTATGATTGTCAGTCTTGGGTTCTGACCATAAATGGCCAGAATCCATTGCTGATCTATGTTGGACATAGATTGTAAATGAGAAATTCGTGTCATAAGACAGAATATTTAATACAGCATAGCCTAGCCTCTTCTAACTGGTACAAATACCTTGGTTTGCCAACTGTCTGACATTGCATAGGCTAAACCCACTTTATCTTACACACATTTATCATCATTCCCAACTAGAAGCATTCCTTTGTTCAAATTACAGTAGGAATGAGTAAGGGAGAGTTCCCTGCCTAGACTCTTAGGAGAACAGCTCAAAGGGCATGTTCTGTTGGTATTGGGTCTTCATCAAAGACCCAATTTCTTTGCCATCAGGGCCCTTGTTCATATTTGTTTTCAAATCCCAAATATAGTGGTCTTACTTGGGGAGCTCACTGATATTGGAGTGGGGGTGGCAACAGAGCTCTTGCTGGTGAGACTTGAGAGGAAGAGATGATGATGGGAAAGACGAGGTTTAGTAAGAGAAACTGTTGGTGAATTTTCACAATAGTTCTAGGGTCTTGATAAGCCTTGAGTGATTAAAGGAGGCAGGGTCTACATATTAGAAGCCGTGTTCTCTCTGAGCTGGGCAATGCTATGAAAAGTAACCCACCCCACCCCACCCCCGCCTTTTTTTTTTTTTGGTTCTAAAAATATCATTGGCCAGTCTAGTGTCTCTAACTGCCAGCTGAACATACAGTCAAAAGGTGAAGTGGAAAACGAGCTGGCAGGTAATATTTAATGTCTCAGTAGCAAGACTGCAAGACTTATATTTCTTGACTTATGCACTTTCTGAAGTGAGCTTTGTGACTATGCACGCAAACTTAGTTGCTCAGTTGTGTCCAGCTCTTTGTGACCCTTAGAACTGCAGCCTGCCAGGCACCTCTGTACATGGGATTTTTCAGGCAAGAATCCTGGAGTGGGTTGCCATATCTTCCTCCAGGGGATCGTCCCAAACCAGGGATCAAACCTGCATCTCCTGTGTCTCTTTCAGGCAGATTGTTTACTCTCTGAGCCAGCAGGGAAGCCCTTTGTGACTGTGTTATTACCAAAACCAGCTTCAAGTCAAACAGGGAGGGAGGGAAGATGGTGAGGGGAGGGGTAGCAGGCCACTGCAAAAGAGGTTTATATGGTACTTTCCTGCCTGTCTCCCCACAAAATTTTCAGATTCCCACCCATTGGCCAGAAAATGGGGGTATTGAGCCATAGAGTATAAGACCAAGCTGGGGAAGTGGTGGGCAATTGGTGAGAGTTGTCTGAGAGGACATGGGGCTTTCCCGAGGTTCAGCTTTCTTAGACATGGTGCTCCTCTGTGCAAATATGACTTGCAGTGTGGTTTAGAAAGGGCTTTCATAAACCTTGTCTCCATACAGGGTTGCCTCCAGGATGAGAAATTCCTAGACATTTTAAGTGAAAGCCTTTTATTTCTCATTTCACCCATTTAACTCCTTCAGAATCTTGTGTTTATTTTTTTCTTATTTTTTTTAGCCTCACATTGTGGCATGTGGGATCTTAGTTCCCAGACCAGGGATCGAATCTGTACCCCCTGCTCTGAAAGTGTGGCATCTTAACCTCTGGATCAGAAACCCAAAATCTTGGGTTTCCTTTCTTGGTAAAGTTTCTCCCCCTAAGCTGTTTGGAGCTCGGGCCCTGCTGGCTGCTCCCCCTCTCCCTCTGCCCTGCCCTGCTCTGAGGTCATCATTATGCACATGGTGATGCTGCTCTGTGCTATCAGGGTGGCTGCTGGGGGCAGTGGTGATTTGAGGGAATAGGTGCCGGGAGAGACAGGTGAGCTTAACCCTTTCAGACTCTCTACTCACTGGTCTTGCATCTTCTAAACCATGAGGTTCTATCACATTGATGGGGTGAGCATTTAGTGGGTGAGGCCTGGAGTAAGGCCTCACCTTACTTTGGGTGAGGCCAAAGTAAGACAGCTTTGGACAAAAGAGCCTTCCCTCTGCCATGCCGGCTGCACTGTGTCGAGGAGGACCTTTGGGTCCTGTCAGAGAGAGCTTGGGAACAGCTCGCTTCATGAGAGAAAGCAGGCCCATAGATAAGTACCCAGAGGTGACTTGCTAGGTTGTGCAAAGGAGTCCAGGGACAAGGGCTCAAATAAGTGATACCAGTCATTATGTTTATTTTCTTATTAACACAGGACCGGTGTCATGGAGTACTTGCTACATGCTACATAAGGCTGGGCAGAACACCTACTGGGTGTTAGCTCATTCAGTCTTTGCACCGGCCTTTTACATATGGAGCCACTGAGGCCCAGATAAAGGAGGAAATCTCCCTCAGACCACACTGATGGTTAAATGGGAGAGCTGGGATTAAATGGCTCCTGTGGTTTGACTTCAGCTTTACAGTTATTCTAGATTGCTTCTCGTGATTTAAATCAGTGTTTTCTTTGAAGATGGGCAGTCATTTTTCCCCCCTGGAGGGGGGTTTGTTTTTTAAAATCACAAATGACCTGTAGAATTCACAGTAGCAGGATCAGAGTGGCTCCTACAGCTCCAGGTTGGAGCCCAAAGAAGCCTTAGAGCTGTGTCTGTTACATTTCCTTCTCTCTCCAGTTTCTCCCAAGCCTTCCTGATGTACAAAGACCTTGTGAGGCCTGGGTCGGCTGGGAGGGTTCCCAGAGACCTCATCCCTTTTATCGCCACCACCTCCCTCCCACCCTGGGTGTGCCTTAGATGGCCATGGCCACTGTCAGGGGAAGAAGTGGCTTAGCATTTGCCGTGGCTCTGCTGTCGCAGCCTAGGGATGAAGAACCTTGAGACAGATGACTGTGTACACGACTTTTGGTTCTGGAGGGAAAAGAAGGTGTATGTGTGTGTGTGCACGCGCGTGTGCACGCGCGCTTGGACTTACACTCACTTGCATGCACACACCCACCTCGTGAAAAGCCTTGTTCCTCTTGTCTCCTCAGGGACTGCCGTGTTGGTGATTTCAGCTGTTCCTGCCCCTTTATGATGAAAGGGGAGCGATTACGCTTTTTTTTGCTGGGTGTCTGTGTTTAGTTGCAGGGATGTGATAACTACAAATGCTCCCTGGCCGAGACTTTCCCCATAAAAGCCCTCTTCTGTCCCAGCTACTTTCTCTTCGCCTTTGCACTCTCACCCTCATCAGTGCTGCAGCACAAGGTCGCTCAGGGTTTTAAACGAGGGAGAGACATACACACATGCTCAGGTTTCCTTTTAGAGTTTAAAGAAAAAGACACCTCCTCCTCCAGACCCATCATTATGGGAATCAGCTATGTGCCCCCCACCTTTGCACCACCTCCCTTAAGCTCCTCTCTGAGTTTATACAGAACCCAATTTTTCAGTCTCTTGGGTGTCTGCTTTTTCTCTGATTCTGAAGAAATAAGAGACGGGTAGAGCAGGGAAGACCGACAAAAGAGCTTTTTTTTTTTTTAAATCCCTGAACCATTTTTGAGATAAAGCAAGACTTACTAAAAACAATTGGAGAGGAGGGTGGGGAGAGGGGGTGTTAACCCCCGCACACGGCCTGTATTCTGCAGCTGGAGAAGTGGTTTAAGAAAATGCACCATTGTTAAAACTTTTTTTTTTTCTCCTGATGGATTTATTTATAAGGTAGAGAAATATTTTCCCCATAATTGGGTAACTCTTAATAGTAGCAATTGCATATTTATCAGTGTGAGGGGCTGTTATTAATGTAACTGTCAGACCCAAACACATTTCTGCATTAAATCCATTTAGTATGTGCATTATTCGGGCTCGAATGTCACCGGGACATCAAAGCCCCGTAGGCATGGAGAGCTCAGTGCCCTGCTGTGGCTGAGGAACAGGCCCTTGATCAATAAATGTAACATGTTAATGCAGAGCAAATAGAATAAAAGATTTCTTTGACAAGACATGAAAAATCACCTTGTGGCAGCTGGCATGTGATGCCGTTTCTGGGGAGACACTAGCAAAGTTGATCTGACAAGTAAAGAGGAGAGATGATGGTTGTAAGGTGCTTTTGTTTCAAACTTCTTTCTTGACCTGTCAGGTTTTGAAGGCGCCTCAATGGCTCTTTTTTGTCATGTGAAAATTGTAGTCCTAGGTAGTTATGAAGCAGTTATCTCTTCTCAAATTGTGAATGCTGCTGTTTAATTGATTCACTTAGCATTTGAAACTGTCACGCATTAATAATTGCGAAATCCTGTAGATACTGCGCGAGTGTGTCATGCTTAAATGTGTAGTTATCAGAAAATTAATATCCTTAATGAACCGGTGCTTTCAAACTAACATTGCATGAAATCTCTTTTGCCCTTTCATTTGCCAAAGCCACATCCGCCAGTTTGCCGAGAATCACCTCTCGACAGTTTGGTTTCTTGATGCCCGACAAATGCCAGCTTTGCTGTGGGTACATCGCATGCTCAATGACAATAAATATAGTAATTATACTGGAGTTAGTAATTAACATAATTGTAGTCAATTACGACAAATACAGTGCAGAGCTAAATAAATGAGAGGGGAGAAATTAGCAAGCTAATTGATTTATCTGTACTTGGCTTTCTATTACAACTGGCAGGGCTGTTTTTCTTGGGGTGGGGGGAGAGGAGGGGCAGAAATCCCCACAAGGATTGTTTACAAATAACTGATTTTGTTTTGAAGTTGCTTTGTCTTTTGACGTATTATGCATCACCCACCCCCCAACTCTGCTTACAAGGAGAATAAAAGGAAAGAAAAAGAGAATTTAAATGCCAAGGGAACATTTTGTGAATTTAGCTACATCCAGCCGAATGCTGCAGCTAAGGGGAGACAGGATTTAGCTTTTGCTAAGTCTTGAGGGGTTGTGTTTTCTTCTCGGCTATTGTCCTGGTAAAAGAAAGTTTGAGTGTGTGTGTGTGTGTGTGTATGTGTTGTGCATGCACGAAATCTTGTCTCAATCAATGATGTGGTACTTTCCTGGAGGATACATTTGGGGATTATATGTGTGTGTTAATTTGCTCGGTTTTGTGCTACTGGCTTGGGGTAGGAGGAGGTGGACATATTTCACGTGGTTTAAACCCACTCGCTTTTGTTATGCTGTTTTCTTTGGGTACTCAGGGAAGGGACAGGGAAGGATCGGCCAGTGTTTCTGGAGAGGCTAGGGGAGGGGCTCCAGCAAGGACCCACTTTCTCCTTTCCACATTTCAGGGTTGGCAGGGATCCTGGGCTGTTGCACTCCTGAGGTTGCCTGGAAAGTTGTGGGGTTTCAGTGCGCGTGTGTTTCTAGCTGGTTTATTCTGTGCTGCCCGGAGCCCTGGGTAATGATGTTGATCATGCGTCTCTGTTCTTCGTTCACCTCTTTTAACAAGACTGCTGTTTGTGCCTCTCAGGGAAAACCTGTGCGTGTTGTAAGGCTTGGGGTCACATCTCAGCCCTGCTTTTTTTTTTTCCTCGCAACTTTTAGAAACAAGATTTTTTCCCTCTACTTTTTGATACAGGAAGGGGACTAGCAGCCAGAGATTTTTAAAGGTTAGTAGTGCTTAAAATCTCACCTTGGTCTCACCCAAGGTTAAAATTGAGTGTTGTCAGGACATGGCGGTTCAAGTATTCAGCATCAGTTGTAACCTTATCAAAGCCCTGTTAATCCCCTGAAAATGAAGCAGTTTAATAAATTAAAAATGTGTTTCAAAGCCTTTTACTTTGCTCTTTTTGAAGATTCCACTGGATACATTCTGAATCTGATAGGAATGGGACTCAGAGGCAGCAGTTTTATTTGTATGTAGATGGTACATGTAATCATGTGTGACTTTGTGTGGAATTCAGTCTTTCTGTTGCAGTAAGATGCTGCCTGTATTTTGGAACACCAGAATGTACTCGGACACTGCTTAGTGTGGTCATTCTTCATGTGCACTTCATTCGGAAATCAATATCTGATGTGAAATATTTATATACAAGGAATCATTTGAATTATTTAATGTTTGCCAGCATAATGGCCTTCCTGATGAAGTCTCAAATTATTTTAGTAAGTGCATGGACCTTTGGAGCAGAAAAGACTTTCACAGTTAGAGGTGGGGGGCGATACTTGGAGTTTGAGCATGATTTAGTTTGGTATGTGTTCAAGAGAAATTGATGATTTCTCTGTGTGGCTTTGTTTACCAAAAATAGATAATTTCCAGATATTGTATACCTCCAGAGAGAGCTGTGAGCACCTCTGAGAAGCAGTGAGGTGAGAGAAAATTGGTGAAGAAAAACCCTTTTGCTGTTGACCACTGTCAAAATGGGGGCATCTGTAGTGTTGTTGCTGTCTGTAGTCTGTACTCAGCTGCTGGTTTTTATACTCCGTCTTTTCTCCTTTTCCAAACTCAGATGTACAGCAGATGTGAGTGGAGCAAGAACGTAGGATGGTGGCAAAGGAAGCCTCTTTCCATTTTTATTATTTTACAATTAAAGTTGCCCTAATTGGAGCTAACTTTTTTTGCCCTTGTGCTGCTAAAAAATAACAGCACAGGGCATAATTTAGGTGAATTCTTTTCAAACAGAACACTGTTTGCAAAAGCTCCATTTTTCCAAGACACTCTTTAGTTTCACCGAGGCAGACTCCCATCTAGATGTTTAAACATGTGAGTTTTGAGGTGCCTTGTTCCTCAGAAATTCTAATTAGTTTTTATATTTGTTCTGCAGCAGCTCTGATGATTGGATCTGCTGAAAAGCATTTTTGTGGGGTTGATGGGGCAGGAAGCAAGAGGGGATGAAGTCAAGAGCCTTTCCTGTCAGTCCGCCTTGAGAAGCTGAAGGAGGGGGCACTTGCCTGCTTGGCCGTCAGTCTTCGGGGTGCGTTGGAATTGCCTGGTGGAGTGCAAATTTTATTTCAGGGACTTATTTTTCAGAATGAATTTCTTGTCCTTTCTAAGTACATCACCGTGGTAGCTCACCTCCTCTGGATTCGAAACCTCCCAAGAGCAGGCAGTGATGAAGACTCGGAGGGTGGGCCTGGCAAGGCAGGCTGTCTTCATCGGTGCTGACAGCTGAATCGTGAGTCTGTCCTGGTGGCTCTTGTGAATTCTCCCCAAATGCCTGAGCTGAAATCATATCACGGAAAGCTAACCTTCCTTCCAGTTGTAATTGGATGTAGCAAACCAGCACCCTGAATTCTGTTCTTGGAGGCTGGGCTCAGGTAGGGAAAGTCAGGCTGACCTGGGGTATAGAAAAACAGAGGCCACCAGTGACTCCTGAAGGTCATTCTGTCCGGTGTCCTGCCTCAGCGGGACACTGCATTTTTTCCAGCCCACTATGTGACACCCCGGAAGAATGACTGTAGAGGTAAATTTAACG
>NW_011494881.1:9221517-9226731 GCF_000754665.1 Bison bison bison
ACGATATAGTGGATGGTTTTTCTTATCTTCTTCCTCTTTAGCTGGTGGGTGGAAGTCAGGCCTGGGGTACATGTTCTGGAGACTGCCAGTACGGTTGCAGTGGCCTTTCTAGCTGCCATGTACGACTGGATTCCTCCATGGATGCACTTGAGGGCCAAGTGACTTCCAAGGTCTTTGAATGGCTCTGACAGCCATGACCTAGATGGTCATGTAGCTGAGTGGAGGTAGGGCCTACTCAGGATAGCAAGGGCTCCCCAGAGCTGTCTGGAGATGTTTGCAAGGGCTGAGGACTTGGGTCATTATTCTTAGGAAGTCCCTTCTGCTCATTACAGGTCTGTAAATATTCAGGGCATACCGGGTTCCCCAGCACCTGGAACTTAGAGATGTGGTACTTCCCGTGGCAAATGCTCTCATGTTCAGTGTGGAGAGAAGACTAATTCAGGTGAAGTTATTAGAACAATGCAGGGCCACAGCCAAACCTACCAGCAACTTTGAGAACTTAAGCAGAGTTACTACATCCACTGTTGGGAAGTTTGTTGACGGTGGGATAGAGAGCTGGTGGAGGGCAGCCCATTCCCTGGCTGAGTGGGCCCTGGGTGTCGGCCCTGACATGCATACGTGGCAGTTACCCTGTTAGGAGAGTAATGCTTAATGCAGTTCTTCTAGATGACGGCTACTGCTTCACACCCAGCGAGGTCCTGCAGCTTGTCCAGAAGGCTTGGAACCACAGCTTGAAACCTCATCTTTCAGAAATCATTATGTTTATTATTGTTTTTCCTTGTGTCATTGTTTATGAAGGGCTGGCACATGGGGGGCATTCTCCCCTGGGAGAGCTTGCAAGGTATTATTTCTGTGAATGCTTTGGGGCTTGTGTCGTAACTCTGCCGCCTCTCCATGGAGTGTGAGCTTTTCCAGAATGAGTTAGCAGCTTCTCATTCAGGGGTGCCCAGGGCAGGGTCCTGCACATGGCAGGTGCCCCTCTATTGGAAGACGCCTTCTGATCTGGGAATTCCTCACTTGTTACAGTGGACGTTTAAAAACATGATACTAGTCTAAAAAGATAGCAATAACTACCATTCATCTATGGCTTCATCTGATTACCTTTTTTTTCTTTTTAAAAATCTTATTGGGGTAGAGTTGCTTTACAATGCTGTGTTAGTTTCTGCTGTGCAGCAGAGTCGATCAGTCACACATATGCATACATCCCCTCATTTTTGGATTTCCTTCCCATGTAGGTCACCAAAGAGCATTGAGCAGAGTTCCCTGTGCTATACAATAGGTTCTGATTAGTTACCTGTTTTATATGTAGCAGTGTATACATTGGAGAAGGAAATGGCAACCCACTCCAGTGTTCTTGTCTGGAGAATCCCAGGGACGGGGGAGCCTGGTGGGCTGCCGTCTATGGGGTCGCACAGAGTCGGACACGACTGAAGTGACTTAGCAGTGTATACATGTCAATCCCAATCTCCCAGTTCATCCCACTTCCCCTTCCCTTCTTTGGTGTCCTACATTTGTTCTCTGTGTCTGTCTCTCTTTCTACTTTACAAGTAAGTTCGCCTGGTTACTTCTTAAGTCCTCATGGCAAGCTAGGTGTTCTTCACCGTTTAAAGTCAGGAAATGTGAGTGTGCTGAATTTAAGGGACTTTCCCCACAGTACACAGCTGGTTGGGGAGGAGCCAAGGTCTAAATGCAGTTTTGTACAACCACGAAGCCTACCTCCTTGGCTCCCACATTGTGTTGGATTCCACTGTGTTTCCCACAATTCCAATCGATTGTTGTCTTTGAGATCTTTGCCTGGTGAGCTGGTGTAGGTTGGTAACTAAATGGTAGAGAAGCGGAAAATTGTCTTCCAGGCCCATGAACAGGGGACAGCTCTCCCCGTGTTCTCGCTTCAAGATTGTTGCTGGTTTTTCTTCCCAAACTTATATTTGACCTTATCATATTTCACGGTAGGTTAACCTTTAGGCAGTGAATCTTTACATCAGATGCTAGTATTTTAGAAGTCTAGAAAATTGGGTTGGGTTAACTTGCCCTGTTCCTTTAGGAAGGTCAACAGCAACAAAAATAGAGCAAACCTCACTGTGCTCTAATAAGGGGGCTCTGAGGGTTCACAGTGGCACCCCACTCCAGTACTCTTGCCTAGAAAATCCCATGGATGGACAAGCCTGGTGGGCTGCAGTCCATGGGGTCGCTAGGAGTCGGACACAACTGAGCGACTTCACTTTCACTTTTCACTTTCCACTTTCATGCACTGGAGAAGGAAATGGCAACCCACTCCAGTGTTCTTGCCTGGAGAGTCCCAGGGACGGGGGAGCCTGGTGGGCTGCCGTCTCTGGGGTTGCACAGAGTCGGACATGACTGAAGTGACTTAGCAGCTTAGCAGCTGAGGGTTGAGCCTCCGTAGTTTTTGGATCCCTCTCAGGTATGAGTCCTACTGCTGCTGCTGTTCATCCAGACAACCTTTCAGGAAGCATGAGTCTCTGTTTTCTTCTCAGTCACAGGCAAAGCATACTGTTCACTTTTTTCCTCAGGAAATCTCTGAGTTGCACAGGAGATCGCTTATATGGATGCAAATGCTTTGTCGATTACTAAATACTACACAACTATGGTGCATTTTTTCCCCAGTTTTATTGACATATAATTGATATCACATTGCATTAGGTGACAGTCTACAACATAATGACTTGATACATGTGTATATTGCAAAATTATTACCACAAGTTAACATCATATAATGTATTGCATGATGCATTATTGTCATTGTAATTTTTAAATTTTGAATGAGAAACTGAAATTTTGCTAGTTTGAAGCTCAGCATCTTTGTTGGAGACCACAAAGTCAGGGGACTTCTGGCTGGAGCTGATTTGGTGGAAAAACAGTGAAATCGTGAGACAGGATACCTAACTATTAGTCTTCACTCCATCACAGATGATCTGTGACCTACTGAGCAAATCATTTAATCTGTGTTGTGACTTTCCAGACAGGGGATAATGGTACTCACCTATCAGAGGTGTGAAGATCAAATGAAATACTGAATGTAAGAAGAGTTTTGCTCCTGTGGGTTGTGGACCAAGAGAGCAATTATCCCTGGAGTCGTTAATTTCATTTTTGATACTTCTGTTTTCTTCAGCCGAATCATCTCGGAGAGTATTTCGCTTGGGTTCATGTGCTATTTGTGACTCTTGTACAAATCAAAAGGGAGATCGTAGTCCTGTGGTGTATTTCCTTGCCAGGAGCATGTGACTATTTTCCATATCCCTAAGTTTATCCTATCTGATTTTCTTCTTTTAGTAAAAGTTTGCCTTGTCTGTTATTTCTGATCTGCATTGATCACTTCTATTGTAACTAACAGTTTCTGTGTTAGCTTTTTTCTTTTTTTTTTTTTACAAAAAGGGCTTCTTAGAAGCCTTGTCCCAGAAGTAATTGTAACATTAGATGGTGCATGTTTAGACAGTGCTGAGGGAGATAAAAAGTGGAGATCTGAGATTGATCTACTATTAAGAGAAGACTGTGCTTCCGAAGTATAAACTAGTCAGATGATAGAGAAGGTGAGGAAGTGAGGAAAGTAGCATGGGCCAGGCAATCTAGAGAGCAACTGCTCTGGATTTAGCAAAGAAATTTCTGTTGGCTGGACAAAAGCATTTTTGTCAGTTTTGTCTGCAAACTGTGTCACGTTGAGCTGTCCACTATTCAGCCATTCCTTCCTCCCACATACACAAGTACCAATGATGTAACATCAGCTAAGTTATTTAGTGCTGACTGTTCTATCTCACTGAACCTTCCCAACTTTATGATTAAAAAAACAACTGTTTACAAGTAAACCAAGGCTTAGACTGATCAAGTACCTCCCGCAGTGTCATATAGTAACAGTGGAAGCGGCATTGACCTGGACTGCCTTTATAACAGTCCTCCTCTCATCCCGTGGTACCTGTGCTGTGCTTCATAGACCCACATACCATGACAGGGACAGAGATAGGTTGGTTTAATCCAGTGGTTTTTAAGAATGATTTTTCTAGTGGCAGGATCCTTGTTCCACAAAAATTTATATAGACTGTTATGAAGTAAAATGGTTTTAGTATTTTTTAAAGTGAGCTGCTCAGATGAACCCTGGGTTTGATATTGAGGTGAGAGACAGAATGCAATCTTATAGTTGCCACAGTGTTCAGATTATTCCTGCATTTGGTTCAGAGTATGCATGATCAAAATACTAATTCACTCAGTAAGTAGTTGCAAATGGTAACAATTTTCTTTCCCCCTTAAATTTCACCTTGCAAATAACAGGAAATTTTTTAACTAGACAATTGTAGGAAGAAACTTGGAGATCTGTATAAAATGAATTAATTTGTCAGCACAAGATAATATGCTGTTCTGCAGTGTGTTGAAATTTGGTATCAAACGTACTTGAGAGAACATACCGCTCTTAAATTAGAAAAAATTGTTAAAGTGATTTAAAAGTTGAATTCAAATTAGTCATTTGAAGTAACTCAGAAGCCCCTTGTGGTATGCTAGGGTTCTGTGGAACACAGTTTGAGAACCACTGGTCTAACACTTTCTTTGAACAGAGGAATTTGAGGTCCAGAAAGTGTAAATGGTGGGTTGGTTAGGGAACAGGAAATTGTGCCAAAGAAATGTTTACTTTCTAAAATTAGCTCTTCAAGTTTTATTTCGGGTTATAAAGTAATCATTTTATAAAAATACAGGGAAAATATACAGAAGGACAGTTTAAAAAGCCACAAGCTTACAGCTGAACGATGACCCAGTATCAGATCAGATCAGATCAGTCTCTCAGTCATGTCCGACTCTTTGCGACCCCATGAATCGCAGCATGCCAGGCCTCCCTGTCCATCACCAACTCCCAGAGTTTACTGAGACTCACGTCCATCGAGTCAGTGATGCCATCCAGCCATCTCATCCTCTGTCGTCCCCTTCTCCTCTTGCCCCCAATCCCTCCCAGCATCAGACTCTTTTCCAATGAGTCAACTCTTCGCATGAGGTGGCCAAAGTACTGGAGTTTCAGCTTTAGCATCATTCCTTCCAAAGAAATCCCAGGGCTGATCTCCTTCAGAATGGACTGGTTGGATCTCCTTGCAGTCCAAGGGACTCTCAAGAGTCTTCTCCAACACCACAGTTCAAAAGCATCAATTCTTCGGCACTCAGCTTTCTTCACAGTCCAACTCTCACATCCATACATGACCACAGGAAAAACCATAAGAT
>NW_011494881.1:9226831-9296617 GCF_000754665.1 Bison bison bison
TCAGCTTTCTTCACAGTCCAACTCTCACATCCATACATGACCACAGGAAAAACCATAGCCTTGACTAGATGGACTTTGTTGGCAAAGTAATGTCTCTGCTTTTGAATATGCTATCTAGGTTGGTCATAAGTTTCCTTCCAAGGAGTAAGCGTCTTTTAATTTCATGGCTGCAGTCACCATCTGTAGTGATTTTGGAGCCCAGAAAAATAAAGTCTGACACTGTGTCCACTGTTTCCCCAACTATTTCCCATGAAGTGGTGGGACAGGATGCCATGATCTTCGTTTTCTGAATGTTGAGCTTTAAGCCAACGTTTTCACTCTCCACTTTCACTTTCATCAAGAGGCTTTTGAGTTCCTCTTCACTTTCTGCCATAAGGGTGGTGTCATCTGCATATCTGAGGTTATTGATATTTCTCCCGGCAGTCTTGATTCCAGCTTGTGTTTCTTCCAGTCCAGCGTTTCTCATGATGTACTCTGCATATAAGTTAAATATAACACTGTTAACATTTGAGCATGTAAGACATTAAAAAAAAATTTTTTTTTTTTTTTTCAAAATTGGGTTTCAGGCTGTTCATTCACATGACATTTGAACAATGTGAGGGTTCATCCATGTGTAACTTGTAGTTGACTCACTGTATCCAGAGTTCCTCTGCATCCTGGGATTCCGCCTGTGGTGTAGTGCTGTGTAGTGCTGTAGTTCTTGCTATTGAAAAAATACCCAAGTGTAAGTGGACTCTGTGCAGCTCAAACCTGCATTGTGCCAGGGTCAGTTGTATAGACTTGTATCCTTTTTTTCTCAACATTATACCCTGTGATTCCATTTTCTTGAATAATGTGGTTTTCCAGAGATTACATAATATTTTTTCACAGATGCACTGTGATCGTGCCATTCTCTTTTTGGTTGACATATATTTATGTATTGTTTTCCACCATTTAATGTGAATAAGAAATGCTGGGATGAACTGCTTTGCCTATACATCTTCTGTTTCATTGTCTTCACTATTTCCTTAATATAATTTGCAAAAGAGTAAAATTACTGAGCTGTACTAAAGGTCATTAAAAATAAGTTCTTCCCAGAAGCTCCTATCTGACCCTTCATCCATCTGCCACAGGAGTGTCTGGGGTGTATTTCTCTCTCCATGTTGGAGGTGGGGAGACATCAGATTGGGAGGGGGGCTCAATGGGAAAGAAGAGCATCTTGACCTAAGCCTGTCCATGCTTTGTCTTCACAGGCCGAATGCTTTTCGTGTGCTTAGACTGGCTCAGATGTGAGTAAATCTGGGATCTGCCTAGTGTCTGGGAAGTCCAGCTCACCTCTGAGTCCACATGTTGTTCCTGCCCCTGCAGGGAAGCTTCGCAGGCCCCCACGGGGCACGTCTTTCTCAACTGGGTGTCAGGGGGCCCCCAGAGGTGGCCAGGCTTGTGAAGGAGGTGGAGACAGGAACCCAAACCGTTTTCAGCTTTTCCTTTGCAGATCCAACCTTTTAAGCATACCTACACTTACCTGCAACGGCAATCGTTTTGCATTTTAATGACAAATCAAGTACGCTAACTTGCATTTGAAACGAAAGTGCCTTAAATGTCTCTGGCTGTCAGAATGAGATGTTAGGAGCTTGATGAAAAGCGAACAAAGAAGACAAAGTATGAAGCCTAGATACAGTGCAAAATGAAATAAAACCTTGTATGGCCTGTCAGGGGTGTCAGTTGATATTCATATCTAAAGCACATTATAGCATTACTTTGCAGCTCATAGCTTACTCATCTGTCTTTTTTAATTCATCACATTCGAGCCCACATCTTTTAAGTCTCGTGTGTCAACAATGGGAGAAATCTGTTAATTGACAAATGAGTGTCACAAATGTGAATTGGTGCCTTTACATCAGCGGCAGGTGTAGTCTCTTTTGTTTTTTGTTGGATCTATTATTGGCATAAGCCAGTGTAAGACATCTGTCTTTGTCGGAATGAGAAATGACAGGCCTTCTTGGCTGTCATTGTCTTAGTGCGTGCTCATTCTGTGAGATACTGTATAAAGATAAAATGTCAGTTAAAAGAATATGAAAAACTATCTGGAGGAAGTCCTTAAATTACTCAGAGAGGGGATCCGGGAATTGGGACTGGAATTGAAATCCGAGTGTTTCAGTTTGTATCTATCATACCTATTTAAAAATAATATTTCCTGAGTAACAGGATGAGGTTATCAGGCATTTAGGAGGATGTTATGTTGTGCTGGTATAATTAGCTTTATCAGGTGGGGAGAAAGTCTCCCTTTGCAAGATATGAATTTATTTATTATCAGGTCATCTCTCAGACAAGCACAGAATTGTCTCAATAAAAACACTCCAGGTAGGATTCTGGGCATTGATTTGCATGTGTTTTGAAATATTGAAATTGTTCCCCTCCAATTTCTTTTTCGGTTATATTCCTATCTGAGACTGATGAGAAGCATAATGAAATAAAAAGCAGCAGTTGTAGAGTGATGAGACAATTAGTGGGGAGAAAACTGTTAGTTTCACAGAGCTCCTGGTGGGTTTAGAGATGCAAGCGAGTCTGGACACCTGAGGCTGTGTTGTTAACGCAAGTTATTGCTGGTAAGAGGGTGAGAGAGGAGGTGCAAGGTCTGACGGTGGAGGAATGCTCCTGCTTGCTCTTCTGTCGGCAGGAGCTAGGGACCCCCTGGGCATTTAGGGCTGGTAAGGACTGGATGATCTCAGCCGAGCACGTCCTGGTTGTAGAAAGGCTGGACTCTTAAGGCATGTTTCCCAAACTTGGGTGTGTACACAAATCCTTGAGAGTCTTGTTACAACACAGTGATTTAGTAGGTCCGGCCTTGGGCCTGAGCCTCTGCATTTCTAACAGATTCCTAGGTGACACTAACCTGCTGTTTTGTAGACTCAGCTTGAATGTCAAAGAGTTCAGTTCATCTTTTCACAGACTATCTGGTGGGCTTCTGTAGACAGCGTGGAGTTCAGAGGAGAGGCAGGGCTTCAGTGCTGGGATGAACTGGACTGGTCTGAATAATTTCTACATGAAAAAGTTCTTTTTCTGTAGAAATGTTTCCAGCCCCTTCAGAGGAGGCCCAGACTCATTGGTTTTTCTCGAGCTGTATGCGACTGGGGGACAGGACTCTGAGGCCAAGGTACCCTGTCTCCTCTGAAGGGGTCAGCACTGTGTGTGTGTGGGCACACTTGTGTGCATGCACTGTGCACATAGGCTCACTGTCGTGTGGTTGAGGAAGGGCGTGGATTGAACCTTATGTGTGTGTTGACAGAACTTGTGTGTTTTTGTGTGCACCTTGTAGTGTTTTGGGGGCATGCAGCAGGCCTGAGTGTACACTTTTTGTGTGTGATATATAAACATACATGTAAGTTGTATGTTTACATATCAGGCCTGTACCAAACTATGGGAGGGGATGTGTGTATGAGAGTGAGTTTACTCTGTGGAGTGATGGGGCTCCTTAGCTGATAACTCATTTGAGTAATCAGATCGATGGGGTGTATGTAGGGAAAGAAATGGCGGGAGGATCTGCTGCTGGGCTGCAGCCTGGCCCTTTGGTGGTGGTAGTCTCTGGTGAACATTTGTCTCCCAGGTTCCTCCTGGCCCACTGCCGTGGATGCTGACTGCATTGTTTATTTTCAGATGGAATAGACTCCAGGCAAAGTCAGACAATCCTATTGGGATCTGGGGAAGTCCTCAAATTATCATTGGAGGATCAAAGAAGGGCAAATTACATAGGGCTGGAGGACCAGACATTTGCCTCCCTTTTCTTTTCATTTGAGCTACAGTCATGACTCAGAGCACAAAGCCGCTTCTTTTCTTTGCAAGTAAACTAATAACAAACTAATGGTAATTGGGAGGATGAGACAGCTGTTCTTCTGAGGAACCTCAGAACCTTAGGAAAGCCGGCCACTCTTTTTCCAGTCTCTTCTCTCCTTTCCCCCAGGCCCCTGCCTTCTTCCTTTCAAATTCTATGTATTGCAGACCTCTTCCTGGCTGACCCTTAAATGCTCTGTTCTGGAGGAAATTTTAATTTTTTTTTTTTTTTAAATTGAAACAAGGCTTACCTGAAGGGAGTGAGGCAAGCCAGAGAGAAAGGAAGGGAAATAACCCATCTGAATAAAAAGAAGGCCCATAAGTTGCACCCCAACCCCCTTCGCGATAAATGAGAATGTTTTCGTCACATGGAGAGAGGCCCATGCTGCTTTCCATGGAGGTGCATTAGCGAAAAAGAAGTTGCCTGAGCACAGAGAGTATATTTGTGTGTCTGTGCACATGTCTCCCCATTTGCCTTCTAAAAATGGGCAAGGCACGCACATGGATCTTGTGTTTATCCACACACACGTCTGTGCGCGCAGACACAGGCCAGATCCGCACAGACATCTTTTTGTCCGTGTGCTGGGGGACTAGGTACATAAGAAGACCGTTTTACGTGCCCGCTCTTGGTTTTTCATTGCTGGTTGTCACAGAGAATCTGAAACAGACAAAAATTTATTGGGTAGTATTTAGAAACATGTCGGTGGTAACGACTGCAGCTCTGATTTCAATTAACACCCACTAAATTTAGGCTAATGCAGTGCATTTGTAGACCTGTTGAATGTGCTTGGCATCACGTTGCAAAAATCTAAAGTGGCCACAGTTTAAAAAACATTTCAAACTGACCCCCACTCCTGTGCTTACTCCCCTCCCCCGCCACTCTGGCGCAGGGAGGTGAGCTCCTCTGTGAACCAGAGAGCCTTCGAAAATCTCTTACTTTAGGTTTTTATAAAATGACCTTTCGATAGCAGAGAGCACAGTTAAAGTTTTAGCGTTCGATCTTGCTTAATGAAATACTACTTTGGAGTTCATAATTCATCATTTCTAACACCCTGCTCACCCCCTTTCATGGCTGTTTGGGTAAAAACAGCTGGTGAAGTGCTGCATTTTATGATTAAGGCACTAAAAGATTAGCCGTAGGCACTGCCCATCTACGGGGCTATGGAGTTCAGGCTGCTGACAGAAGATCTGTTTTGAATCGGAGTCAGATTAAAGTGAGTGAAAATCATTTGGGGGCTGAGGGCTCGAAAGGTCACACGTGTAATGAATTGTGGGTGCTTGCCTGGCTTCCCAGGCGAGAACCGTGAGCAATTATTAAATGCCATTGTGCATTGAGAAGGGTTGGTTGGTGGTGACTTTGAAACTTTCCAGAAGCAAGACTGCAAAAGGTAATAATAAGGCATTTGATGGGAGGGGATCTGGAGGGTGGTTGCCTTATATATTGGGCTTTATTTGGGGAGAGGTTTTTGTTCCCCTCTCGTCTTGCTCTGAGTCTGTAGTGATGCTCCTAGCAGTTCCGGGAGGTGGGGTCCTGCTTGGGTATCTTTTTTCTTTGAGTAGTTAACTTCCTTCAGCAGCTCCCTACATTTTCCAGGTGCCATGGGAACTGGTCGTTTGGCCTCAGCCCTCAACTGTTCTATAGTCATTACCGTGTCTTTATGGACAGTCTCATTTTCATCCGTTGAAGCCGCCCCAGACTGCCTTGGCCAGCCGTGTGGGCATCAGGGACTGATAAAGAGTCCGCAGCTCTTTCCTCCTGAAGGTGAGGGCAGTTGCAGTGCCGTGGTGAGGTGGGACTGGACCCTACCCTACCTCCTCCCCAGTATTTCCCATTTCAGGTGGTGTGGCCGAGCTTGGTGGACAGACTCCATAAAGGTCCTTTGTCAGAGACAGGGAATGCCCCTGACTCCTGTGGAATGAACCCTTCTCATACTGGGCCTGGGTCTTTCCCACTTCTAAACCATCCCGCCCTTCGTGCCTTCTCCTGTTCTAGCATTTTGGAAACCCAGACGTAGATCTCTCTGGAAACATCTGCTCTGAAATGGAAAGCAAGATGAAAAACCAAACAGAAAACAAAATTTAAGTGACTAGGTTTACTGGGTGACTGTTTTTTCTTTCAATGGCTCAGTCAATTTGTTCAGTTACGGAATGCTTTCCCTGTGCCAATTAGAAGGCTAGGCATTAAAGATATCAAGAGGACTGACAGCCCTATAGAGGAGACAGTGTGGAATTGGTGATTACAACCCACTGAAGTGATGAAATACTGAAGGCTGTGCAGGGCACTGACCACGTGGAGGAGGGGCAGTTGAGCCATCCTGAGGGTAGTGGAGGAAGGGCTCCTGGACCGCTGTATGTCTGCGCTGTATCTGGAGAGATGAGCAGGATGAGCCATTTGGGAGGGCGAGGAAAGATATTCTTGGCAGAAGGGACAGTGTGAGTGACAGCAAGGAAGGGTGGAACAGCTGGAGCTGAGGTTTGGCTCACCAAGGTTGTTGACTTCCCCACTTGCCATTTCTTGGGTGTGTGCTGGATTCTGTGAACGTGTACTGAATGCTTATGTTATACGGTGTGCTATCCTGGGTGCTTGAGGTACATGAGGGGGTGAAGCAAAGACTTCTGCCTCTGTTTTTCCTTCTTTTTTTTCCCTCTAAGAGTTCCACTACCTTTTGCCTTCTTCCTTCTTAATAGGGAAATGTGACTAGTCAGGGTAATGAGAAAGAGGAGGGGGAGACAGACAGTGGCTGCTCCATCAAGTCTATAATGTGATGGGCTCCTGGAAGACATCACATCTGTGTTTGGATAAATTATGGGGACCAGAGGCAACTCTATAGCAGCCATCAAGATTGCAGGTTCGTTACCTCCGTGGATTCGATATGGCTGTCTGGCACCTCCGTTGTCTGTTCTCCTTTCTAAGGTGCCTGCCACTTACTCATACTTAGGTACAGATAGCTGATAGCAGGGTGAAAAATCCCCAGGGAGTATCACATGTTACCTGTGATGAATCCTGATGCATCAAGGAGTAACTGTAGAGCATCAGGCATGTTGGACCAGGATGAGGATTTGTTTTTTAGGAAGGAATGGGAAGGTGCTTGGGGCATTCATATTAGCCCCAGAGAACTCTACATAGATGGTTGTTACTCTCCATCATACATAAATTCCATTTTTCCTAGTTGTCTTTAGGTAATTAGTTTTAGGGCAGAGATGGAGAGACAATTTATTGGCTGTGGCTCAAGGATGTAAAAAAAGACCCGTAGGAATCCAGCACCACCTTCTTTCCTGTGTGATCATTACACATAGGTGGTAAGACAGCCTTGGTCTCTATCCACAGAGATCCTTCTGGAAGGAAGTCTTCCAGTAGGTAGATGAGCTTCAAAAGACACCCATTGTGACCAAACACACACCTGAACCAGCAGGAGACTCTCCCCTGCCATGGCCCTACAAGTTCTGTGGCTTTGAGTTGGGTTGAATGTTCCTTTTGCTTTTGAGGTTATGCAGTTAAAGTGATAATTATTTCTTTTTGGTCCAGTGAACTTGGAGGAAAGGAAAGTTCTCCTCCTGTGGGTGGAGGCTTTCACAGAAGGTCTTTGGGGGAATGTTGGGCCTGGGGTTTGGGAGGGGGTAGGGTAGGGAGGATGAATGCCAAGCCCCAATAGGGGTGGGGTGGGGTGCGGTGGGGTGGGGTGGGGTGTGGTGCGGTGGGGTGTGGTGGGGTGGGTAGGTAGGGGCCAGCCTGCATTATCGGTCTGTGGCGCCCATCCAGCCTGTGGCCTCTCGCACACAAAGCCTTGGTTCTGATTAATGGCATCCGTGTCTGGGAGGCATGGCTTGTATTAGACCTTGTTTAAAAGTGCTCGCTATACATTGACTTCCCCTGGAAGTGCACCAAAATAGGATGAGAGGGAAAAAAAGGGAGCAAGAGAAAGAGCCTGCGTTTGGAAAGGGTAGAAAGGAAAGCTTTTTTCATAAATGCTTTCTGTGACTTTTTGTACTCTTCAAGGCTTTATCTCTACAGGGCTCCTACGGGAGAGCAAGGGGAAAAAGTGAAGACAGACGTCTTGGGAAAGAAAACACGTTTCCCTGCCAAAACTGGGAGATGGTGCTGGCTCTCTGGGCTTTTTAGAAACTCCAAGAAATCTGCTGACATTTTAAAGGGGGGGGAAAGAGGGAGATGATTTATGATGACATCACATGTTGCCCAAGCAGATCCTGCAAGAAGAAAATGGCTTTTATAGAGAGCATGTTGCAATAAAGAAACCGTGAGTCACTGGGGGAACATCATCAATTGAAATGCCTTTAGTTATTTGCCTTAACTCTCCCGCTACCCCCACCGCCACCCCAACCAAAGGCCTTGGCAGCTCTTAGGGCCTTGCTGGAAATGGGTTGACAGAGCCTGAACCCAGAGTGCCTGCTGCCTTCTGTCTCCCCAGCTTTCCTTTCTGATGACTCTGATTATGTCTGGCCTTGTTCTTGGCTCCCTGTAGGGTAATGTGGGTGTGCAGATGTTGAACCGATTGCCTGTGTGTGTGTTGAGGGTGTGCTGACCCTACGTATCAAGTGGTGGGTGATGCAGAAGGATGGTGGGGTGAGAGAGCCAGTGACTGTCTCTTTTTAGGAGTAGCAGAACGATGCTGGACTTCGGTGGAGGGGTGAGGGTTGTCTCCATGCTTGTTCAAGGGAAGACCCTGGACACGGGCGCTGGAGTGAGGGGTCCAGCCTTGGGGGCCTGGGGATCATGGTAACGGCACTTGCACCCTCAGGCGAGGTTTGCAACCTGAGAGTTGTGTGCTATGGCTAGTCACCTGCAGGGCACCTATCCTGGACCTTGGCAACATGCCGGAGTCCAAAAGACTTGTAGTCACTCCCCCTCCTCACTCCCCCAACTCCTGGTTCTTCAGTACACTTCTCCCCTTGATGGACATTTTCTTCCAGTTCCCTCAAGATGCCAGTACTGTCTTCCTTCCTTTTTTTTAATTATTATTTTTATTCGTTTGATTGCACCAGGTCTTAGTTGTGCCACACAGGGTCCTTCGTTGCAGCTTTTCGTTGCGGAGTTTTTAGTTGTGGCATGCAAACTCTTAGCTGTGGCATGGGGGATCTAGTTCCCTGACCAGGGGTTGAACTCAGGGCCCCCGCATTGAAAATGCAGAGTCTTAACCCCTGGACCACCAGAGAAGTCCCTCCTGCCTTCCCTTTGCCACCATCAAAACATTCTGAGGACCAGCTTGGGAACCCTTTCATATTAAGGGCTGTTTGACAGAATGGGTTCTACTGCCGTGCATTTATTTGCATTTTAGTGAACATCAAAAGCTAAAGCTAAGGGACAGAGATGATCTTCAAGACATTCCAGCCTTCAGGAAGAGGGGCTGGGGGAGACCTTTGCGATGTCAGAGGTGGTGGGGTGTAGAGCAGGTAGTTGGCTGGGCTGGCTGTGGCGTAGGTGGTGCCCTTTCTCCCCTTAAATAGTCTGCCTCCAGAGCACATGCCGTTGGGGAAATCCTTCCCAGGGGAAGGAGCAATCACTGCCTGGTGATGGTGAGGAGACTGGCAGGTCCAGGCCAGGCCCTGCCCTGCTTTTCCACACCGGGAGAGGATTCAGTCCAGGCCTGGGGGGATCTCTGAAGCCTGGGGTCTTCCCTGCTGAGCCACCCGCCCTGGCCCAGCGCACATCAGTGGTACAAAGATGCTGCTTTTCTCCTGAGTAGGCTGGGTTGGTTTGTGAGCCCAGACACGCTCTCTGGCTTGAGCAGTGAAGTTGGCGCCATAGAGGAGAAGTGGCCTGATCATGATCTTGTTCTTGGTGTCTGCTGGAGATGGGCATTTCCTAACTGCCTTTTTAACAACTGCAGATAGTGGTGGTAACAAATGATCCATCATCCCATTTCCTTCCTCCTGCCTTTATTGAGGTCTGGGGAACCAGCAGTGAGCAAGACACAGTCTCCACCTTCAAGAAGCTCATCGTAAGTCTCGAGGGTACTTTATTTCCTTCTGTTAAAGGTACCTAATTTCATCCAGAGACTTGCAGTTCACCCTGCATACATGGTGGGCGTTGGTGGGGGGAGTTGAACTTCTGCTCTGTGCCAGGCATTTGAAAACTTTTAGCTACCCTGTAGGGTCATTTTTATTATCTCCCTTTTATCTTAAATAAAAATAAAAACAGGTGAAACCTGCTTATGGTCTCACAGCTCCTGAGTTGCCGTCAGTGCTACAACTGGGTACCGTGTGTCCCAAGCCTGTGCTCCCTCTCACACCCAGCTCTAGATAATGGTACACATATTGCTTTGGGGTCTGCTGTTTTTCACTTAACATGTGAAAAAAAAAGCATTTTTTTCCAGTGTTTCTATAGTATTCATGATTATCTTTTAAAATGACTACATGATTTTTCTCCCCATGGTGATGTACTCTAATGTAAACCAGTTCCTGGAATATTGAATGTTTATTTCTAATTTCTTTGATGTTGGAAATTGAGTGGGGAGTCCTGAGATTGCCCCTTCTACCCTTGGTTCCCCCAAAGGAGCAATAAGGCTGGCATAGATGGAGCCTGGGGTGGGGGTCTCCCCACAGGCTTGTTTGGGAGCCTGTTGCCCTCCCGCTAGTGAAGCTGCGTGGAAAGAGAACTTGGCTTCTTGTCCTGGATACTCTGGCTTCTGGCTCAAGCCAGACTTCCTCGCTGGGCCTTTCAGAGATCCCTAACTTCACCCTTTTCCCCTAGAAGATCCAAGACCATCCTGCCAGATTGGTTCCCTCTCTCACACCCACTTGCCCACCTTATTCCCTAGGTTCAGATCCATTCTCTTTACCAAGAATGCTCCCTGCCTCCTCCTTCCCTGAGTCTTCTCTACGCAGCTCTGTCCAGCCTTTAGCCCTCAGCTCAACATCTGTAGCCTCTAGCTGGCCCCTCTGACAAAGTTGATTTTACCTCAAATCAACTTTCTGCAACCCCACCCTTTCCAACATGACACCAAATTATATGGTATCACATGAATTCCTGTCTCCTCAAAACTGGGTAAAGAAGGAGGCAAGCGGGTCTCATATTCATGTTCCTGAATTCCTTCTACTCTTGTCTCACTTAATCCTCCTAAGAGCACTATGAGATGGGGTTTGCTATCCCCACTTCACAGTGAGGATAGATTAACACTATCCTAGGCAGGGTGAGAGAAAATGAATGCCCTGTAAGTAACACAATTCCCAGATAGCAAGAGACCATTTCTTTAACTTCATCCTCCTCCCCTTTAGTGATCAGCATAGACACATAGTGGGTGCTCATTAAATGCCTGGTGAGTTGGATTGTTGGACAGTTTCCTTTGTGGGGATGAAAATTCCTACCGTACACTGCTGAATCAGGAGGGAAAAATTGAGTCAGCTGTGCATGTGGCGTGTACTTTTAATTTCAAACAGGGATCTCTGCAGTTTGGCAAGGGTCAGGCATTGACAAGAGGTGCTGAGGAGGGAAAAAACATCTTGAAGCTGCCTTCTGCCCTGAGTGAGAGCAAAGCCCCACATCTGTTCCTTGTCTGGGCCCCAGTTCCCCTCTCTAGCTGAGGTCCTAACGGTAGGCAGGGGGAGTGGGTGTGGCTAGACGTGAGAGTTGAATGATTTGAGCTGGGGCACTGAGGGCTCCGGGGGTATGATCTGCCATGTTGGTTGGGTGTCAGGTTGGGTGTAGCCAGCATGGGGTCTGGTCTGTGTGATAATTTTAGGGTTTGTACCTTCTGTTCTCCATGGTGGGCCAAAGGGGAGCTTTTTGACCATCTCACATTTTGGGAAGGTTTGGAAGTGCTACAGGTCTTTCCTCTTGCTGTGACTTTGTTCTTCAATGTAAAACCACATGAGAGAACCCAATGAGGGGTGTATACCAAGTGGGGGGCTATACAAATGGTACATACCAAGATGGAGGTGAACTGCGGTGAATGTCAAGGTGAGGGGAACCAGGATTGTATACCAAAGGGGGGCCAATGTGAAGTTTTTTTTTGCTGGGACCAGGATAACATGCTCTGATGGAATTACAGAGAATGGCTGCAGAGGCTGTCAGCACTGTGCCATGGGAGCAGGCAGTGCTAGAGAGCTGAAGGAGTCATAGCAAGGGGCATTCTACAAAGAGATGACAGGCAGTGCATGTTTGGAAGTGCCAAGTATCCAAGGTTAAATGCTTTCTTGGTGTCAGGATTTCTCAGAGCCTTCCATGCCAGTCTTGCATTGGAATCTCTAGGCTGTGGATGAGCAGGCTGCCCTTGAAGGTGAAGTTCCAGAGAGGTTGGGTTCAAATCTCAGCCCTGCTTTGGCTTCTGTGACACTGAGTACACTGTTCATCATTCTGTGGCTCTGATCCATTTGTGGAAGGCTGGTTATAGGATTAAATGGGATGATGCTTGTAACTTAGTTTAGCATAGTGTCTGGCTTATGGTTATTGCTTGGTAAGCCTTGGCAACTGGTGTTATAATTGTGTCATCATGGTCATCTCACCAATGGCCAAGGAGAATTTTCCCCTAGAGCAGTGGTTCTCAACGTGCATTCCTGGACCATCAGCATCATCTGGGAGTTCATTAGAAGGGCAGATTCTTGGGCTGTACCCCATTGAGCTTCAGATTCAGTATGTCTGGGTGATGCTGATGCTCCTGGTCTGGGGACCACACTGAAGAGCATCCCTTAGCGCTTGCGTCCCATGTGATAGACTTTAGGATGTACAGTTACGTTGCCTGCTGCTTCCGCTGCACTGCCATCTCTCCTGGGTGGTTAGATGATGAATTCTTTTTGAAATTAGGGATTTTTGTGATCAGAGCAGGAAAAATCTGGTGGCAGGGTGAAGCCTTATTTAGAGGGAGTAAGGCAGTGACTGTTTTTGCTTTTAAAGCTAGCCGTGCTTGGCTGTGGAACAGACTGACCACGATAGCAGAGACCCTCTGTCAGGTAAGCATGGCACAGGGGCAGTTCGCTTTAGACCTTTTTGGAGAGTATGCAGAGTGGGACATAGCCCAAGCCCCTAGTGTGCTACCATTTCACTTTGTAAGGCATCTTATTTTCTGGGAGGCTGCTCCCTTCAGTTGGATTGCAAGACTCCTCTAAATGTGTGAGTATGTGTGACACAGTACTCAATTCATTGGATAAACGTGGTCTTGAGAAATGGCCCTGAGTGTAAGTACTGGTGTCATTTCCTATAAGAAATTGTTCCTGATTGTCGTTGGCCATGTGTGTCTCACTGCAGGACAGATGTTGCTTCACAATGCTGTCTGCCAACCAGACTTGTGCTCACTGAGTGTGGAAGCTCATTCCCTTATCTTGAGCATAGCACCTGGCACACAGTTGTGTTCAAAAATCTCTCTTAAGAGGCTGTAAAAGTCCTCTGGGGATATCAGGGTAAGATCCCCATGTGTTTGATGGGGTCCTTGATGCCTAAAGCTCAGCTTCTCTGTACGTTGGAGCCAAATCAAATCTTGGAGACAGAATTTGGGTGGATAGAAGAGGATAGCTTTATTTTTACTATGCTAGGCAAAGGGGGACCCAGTGGCCTTCTGCCTCAAAACTGTGTGTCCCTACTTGGAGAGGACAGTGGAAAGTTTTATGGTAATGGTTCAAAGAGGGAGTGATCAGCTTGTGGACATTCTTCTGACGGATTGGTGGACGGGTGGTAGGAGTCAGCATTATCGACCTTCAGGTTCCAACTGGCCCAGGGTCTGCATAGTTGTGGGCAGCACACCACTGTTCACAGCTAACTTCTCCCACCTGGAGTGAGGTTTCAGTATCTGTGAAACAGCTCAAAGATATTGCTGTGTATACCCTTTGATGGGGAATCAGGACCTTCCCTGAGGCTGCACTGCTGGTTCTCTTGATTGTTTGTTTCTCCCTGGTCTTGCATCTACTCCCTAATTAGCAACTGCCCATTGGAACTCAGGGAGGGTCATGAAGCCTGAATGAAGGCTGTTTCCTATAATCAATGAAATGGGGGACATGGAAGGGCTTTGTGCTCAGGAACCCCAAAGTGCCCTGCTCCATATTATCCTTGGACAGAAAGAAACCTCGTGGGAGGGTGAAGTGGGCAGTTCTGGTTGGGTGCCTAGGGGGTGTGGGCCTGAAGATCCAGGAGGCTGTGCCTCTTAGGTTTTAAAATTCTGATCCTAAATGCTATATTTTTGTGTTTTCTGGGGAGTTGATCCTCCTGCCAGCTTCAAGTGGTCTGGGAATGACCACAGAGTAGGGGTAGTCTGACCACTGTCTGTGGGAGCCAAGGCCTAGGGGGAATGGGAGGACCCTGGAAACTTGGCAAATTGGCCTAATGAGAGAATAGGGGCCATTCTGGGGTAAGCCGGGTCTTCTCTGTCTTCCAGTTTCCCTAAACAGTATAAATTTTGAGAAGCTGGGACTGCTTCTGAGAGAGAATTGGATCACCAAGTCCTGGCCATTAGGCAAGTAGGGTAGTCTTTTTTCTAAAGAAACAGGCAAAAAGCTGATCATAGAAGCCCATTGTTTCAGGTAATTCATGGTTTGGTATCTGGGCTCCTTTGAAATAAAACGAATCCGAAATATAAACTTTCTTCTCATAATAGAATCCGCTTGTGTTATTTAAATCCCAGGGTTTTACATTACAATAGTCACCCATCAGGCTTGGAGAGAAATGGAACTTTCTTTGACAATACTGTGTGTGGTGTTCTTGCTGGCTTAAAATTAAACCTAATCGGGAGGTGTCACTGAAGCCTGTGCTGAGTAAATGATGGAGCATGAAATAAAATGATTTATACAACTTTCTTTTCCAATAGGCAGTGCTTTTTAATGTTTTTCTCCTTCTGAAAGAAGCCGTGGGTGTTGAAAGTGATTTTTGATGATGTTTTTCTTAAGTGGTCCAAGACCACAGCATTCTGAGAACTGCCCACCCCCACCCTGCTGCTTTCCCACGTGGTTGACTCTCGCTTGAACTTTCTCAATTTGCAAGCATTAGAATGTTCTGACAACCTCAGAATTCTCAAATCTGACCCATCACAATGGAAATAGGAGCCCAGCCTTTTGGGAATTACTGGGGATCTGAATTTAAAGTGGTGTGAGTCAAGGCTTGTTCCTGCTTATTGGGTTTATGTTTCAAGACCATTGTGTTAGGGTTAAGTTGACTGGTTGTGATGTCCTCATGATAGATTAATTAAAAAAAAAAAAAATCACTGCTTGTGAACGTGGTCCCCAGATAGGAATAGATGTGTTTGCACATGTGTGGACCCAAGCTCAGGGAGGGAATATGTGTCATCAGTGCAGGGCGAGGGTGAGGGGTGGAATGTGCTCTACCTTCCTACCTCAGTTCAGTTCAGTTCAGTTCAGTTCAGTTGCTCAGTTGTGTCCGACTCTTTGCGACCCCATGAATCGCAGCATGCCAGGCCTCCCTGTCCATCACCAACTCCTGGAGTTCACTCAGACTGACGTCTGTCGAGTCAGTGATGCCATCCAGCCATCTCATCCTCTGTCATCCCCTTCTCCTCCTGCCCCCAATCCCGCCCAGCATCAGAGTCTTTTCCAATGAGTCAACTCTTCGCATGAGGTGGCCAAAGTACTGGAGTTTCAGCTTTAGCATCATTCCTTCCAAAGAAATCCCAGGACTGATCTCCTTTAGGATGGACTGGTTGGATCTCCTTTCAGTTCAAGGGACTCTCAAGAGTCTTCTCCAACACCACAGTTCAAAAGCATCAATTCTTTGGCGCTCAGCTTTCTTCACAGTCCAACTCTCACATCCATACATGACCACTGAAAAAACCATAGCCTTGACTAGATGGACCTTTGTTGGCAAAGTAATGTCTCTGCTTTTCAATACGCTATCTAGGTTGGTCATAACTTTTCTTCCAAGGAGTAAGCGTCTTTTAATTTCATGGCTGCAGTCACCATCTGCAGTGATTTTGGAGCCCCCCAAAGATAAAGTCTGCCACTGTTTCCACTGTTTGCCCATTTATTTCCCATGAAGTGATGGGACAGGATGCCATGATCTTTGTTTTCTGAATTCAGCTTATCCAAAATGGATGGCATCCGCCTCCTTCTCACGTTTGTTCTTGTCTCCTTTATCTCAGTTACTGGTGGGTCACTTTCCTCCCAGTATCCCGGGTTCAAATCTCAGTTCATATTCCCAAACCTTTTAAGAATTGCTGAAGTGTCTAGTTGCTCTGCTGCCCGTGTTTCTTCTCCCCTCCAGATCTTGTCGACAGAGCAAGGATGGTCTGGAGGCACTGTCTGATCGAAGTCTTTCACTGCTTGAAATCCAGGCCAGCTTCCCGTCCTACAGGGGCTTTCCTAGCTTCGTTGCTCGTTATCTAAGTTCTGGCCAGGGGCCTGACAACCTTGTGTTTTCCCAGTTCTTGGTCTTTGTGTTGTCCTCTCTTGTATCAGTCTGTTACGGCTGCTGTAATGGAATACCACAGACTAAGTGGCTTATACAACGGATCTATTTTCTTACAGTTCTGGAGGCTAGAGGTCCAGAGTCAAGGCGTCGGCAGGGTTGATTTCTCCTGAGGCTCCTTGGCTGCTTTCTCTCTGTGTCTTTACATGGTCTTCCATCTGTGTGTGTCTGTGTCCTCTTTATCGGAGGACACCAATCATATAGGATTAGGGTCTGTCCTAAAGACCTCATTTTAACTTAAAGACCTTTAGTTAAAGGTCTTAAAGACCCCACCTCCAAATACAGTCCCATTCTGAAGTATCACACCAGGAGGTGGTTAGGATCTCAACGTAGGGATTTTGGGGACCACAACTCAGCCCACAGTACCGCTGTCCTGGGAAAGCAGTTTCCTCTACCTGTCAAACACCTACATTTTCAAGACTTATGATTTGAGTGTCTCATCTCTGCAAAGTTCTCCCTAACTCTGTGCATCATGGCTCTGCTATCTCATGTGTCTCTAGGAGCCTCCCACTTGAGCCAAGTCTTCGCATGCTGTGGCTGGCATGATGGCTGGATTTCTGCGTTCTCCTCTTGGGGACAGGAGGCCTGTGTAACTCCTGGGGTCTTGCTGTCCCCACTGCGAGCGGTCCCTTCTGATGGAGCAGTGCCCGGCGTGTACTACATGCAGCTACGTGTATAATTCATAAGAGAGGACTCATGTCACCCAGGGCGTGCTGCTCATTTGCAAGAATTATGAGCTTTGACAGAACTCCCTGTCATGCAGGCCTCCTTGTCACATTGGTGGTAATTACTATTCCTTTTCTAATTACTTATCTTATCCACAGTGGCCCCTTTCAGCTGCTGCAGAGGAGACGCCCCTGTCCTCTCATGCACGGGGAAGCTGGGTTACTGCCATCACTCTCCCGAGACCTTCTTTCCCTTTTCTCCTGTTTGTCTCCTTTCCCCTTTCTCTGGTTTCTGAACCATGCTCCCTTTAAGAAACCAATTGATTTCTTTTTTTTTTTTTTAAACCCTCAAATTATTTATTTGGCTATGCCGAGTCTTAGTTGTGGCACGCAGGATCGTCAGTCTTCGTTGAGGCATGTAGGACCTAGTTCCCCAAGCAGGGGTCGAACCTTCCCCCCTGCGTTGGGAGTGCAGAGCCTCAGCCATTGGGCCACCAGGGAGGTCCCACCCCTTTGATTTTTAGAGCGTTGTTCTGAAGGGCCGGAGGACAGCACAGTTGGTCCTTCGGCCGCAGTATGCGGTACCTCCCTCAGAGCCGCCTGCCTTCACCTTGGGGAAGGCAGCCTTTCCCATGACAGCCTGCCCCGAGTCAGGTGGAGAAAAATAGCAAAGGGAACATCATATTTAAAGAATCTGAATGTGCTGAGTGGATGCTTTGGAAACCGAACCTCAGGCAAAAGGTCCTTGGTTCAGACTTGTGACTGATGTGGCTTTGTGTACTGTTAACAACCAGTAGATTGAAGACCCAACCAGGCTGTATTTTTGCCTGTCACCAGAGGATCTCCAACCCTTTAACTATTTTAGTTTCAATATCTGATTTCACTTGGGTTCCCCTCTAGAGTTGCTTTTCTTTGTCCCGTATCGTGTTGTTGTTGTTTAGTCACAGAGTAGTGTCCGACTCTTTTGCAACCCTGGGGACTGTAGCCTGCCAGGATTTCCCAGGCAAGCATACTGGAGTGGGTTACCATTTCCTCTTCCAGGGCATCTTCTCGACACAGGGATCAAACCTGTGTCTCCTGCAGTAGCAGGCAGATTCTTTATCCTTATCACATTCTTATATTTAATTGACTGAATTAAGGAAGGTTTCTGTTTCAACTGCGATACTTAGCATTTTACATTCAAATGGCTGTAATACCTTTGGAGGGACCTGACTGATTTTGATGAAATCCTATCCATTATGAGAGGTGTTAACATACATGTCAGGTTTTATTTAAATGTAGTCTGTGCCCTTGAAACAAAATGACAGAAGTGTCCAAAAAGACCATTTTTTTTTTTCAGTAATGTATATGAGTTTCAGTGGAAATTGGTGCATTTTTATAAGGTATGGAGATCCTGTCCTGCCAGCATGGATTTCTGTGTAAAAAGAAGCTACTGCTGTGTGCCCAATGTTGGGTGAAATAGATACAGGGCTGCTGGGCTTCAGTGACTGACATCAGCCCTCCTGATCATGGCAGTTCTCCACTGTTGCCCTCACTACCCCCGCCTCCTCCTATGCATGTCTCCTGTGTTCCCCTGAAGCTTGCATGTATTTTCATATCTAGGCTTTCACCTTCAGCCTCTTTTCTGGCTTCTTTTGCATCTCTCTTTGGTTGCATGCCTTCAGGGACCTCCTTCCAGGCATTTCTGGTTTACTTGAGTCCTGAGGGCTGCTTCCTGTAACAGATTGAGCTCTTCCTGAGTCCTTACTTGCTTGGAACTTACATTTCAGTTGGGGCAGGGGATGGAGGGTGTGGCCAAGTAAAGAGTTAACTGATGTCACCATGGGGAATGCTTAGGTCCCTCTGAGGACATCTAAAAGCATTCAGCCTTGGGAGGAGGGGAGGGTATCAGGAAAGGCACGCTGAAGGAGGTGTTATCTAGGTGAACCTGAAGAATCCACTCATTCATTCACTTGCTTTATGGAACCCTTGATGGGGGTAGGCTCTGTGCTGATGGTTGGCAAACAGCAGTGAGCAAAGCAGGCAGAGGCCTTACCCTCATGAAGCTTATGTTTTAGTGAGTAGAGAAGCCAAGTAAGGTGCTGTTGGGAAGAGAAGGGTATTTTAGGCAGAGGGAACAGCATGGACCATGTCCAAATCCCAGGATAAATGAGTGTATTCAAGGCACACAAGGAAGGTAGGGGCCAGATCACAAAGGGGTCTGTGAACTCTGGAATTTGAGCTTTATTCTGAGGATGAGGGGTTGCCACTGAATGGTTTTAGGTAGGAGAGTTGCAAGGTCATGCTTGTATTTTATTTAACTTTAGTCTTTCTGATTATTATTATTATTTTTTATCGGCTGCCTTGGGTCTTCATTGCTGTGTGCAGGCTTTTGTCTGGTTGCAGTGAGCAGGGGGCTACTCTTTGTTGCGGTGTGTGGGCTTCTCACTGAGGTGGCTTCTCTTGCTGCAGAGCTTGGGCGCTGGGGCCCTGCTGGCTTGCGGGCTCTAGGGAGTGGACTCACTAGTTGTGGTGCATAGGCTTAGTTGCTTTGGAGTATCTGGGATCTTCCTAGTCCAGGGATCAAACTGGTGTCCCCTGCATTGGTAGGTGGATTCCTAACTACTGTACCACCAGGGAAATCCCATGGTTGTATTTTAGAAAGATCACTTGCATTGTCCTAGATAGAGTAGGCTGGAGGTACAGTTTAGGAGAGAATTAGAAGGCTGTAAGACTTACCTTGGGGCAGTGATAGTTTGAAAGACAAGAAGATGCTTCTGAGAGATTTTGGGAGGCAGTTTTTGACAGTATTTGAGTGGATGTGGAGGGTTGAGGCCTGGGAGACATATAACTCACTATGGGGTTTATTGATGAAATAACTGGGTAGATGGTGGTGGCAGGCTTGGAGATGGGGAAGTTGGAGGGGAACAGGGTTTTCAGGGTGGAGGAGATGAAGGGGAGAAGAAATTGGGACACATGGAGCTTGAGGTGCCTATGGAGACATCCAGGTCCAAGTGCCCAGGAGGCTGCTGAATACACAGGTCTAGAGTTGAGAGCACAGTCTGGGTTGGAGGCTCATAGAACAATTGAAATAGGAGGGACTGGTCAGCAGGGTCAAATGCTGCAGAGGAGAAGTTGAGTGAGGCTTTGAAATAGTCATCAGGCTTAGCCATAGAGAGGTAGGTAGTGACCTCGGCAGCGATGATTTGAGAGAATAGTAGGCTTTTCCATCCACATGATGTCATTTGAGCACTTTCCAGTCTCTGTGTCTCCATCAGCACCATTCTAGTTCAAGGCATGTTTGTATCTTACCTAGGCTTTTGCTATAGCCTCCTGATTGTTCCACCAAAATAGTCTCTATGCTGCAGAGAGAGAGTGATCTTGTAAAGAGGAAAATCTGATTATGCCACTTCCTTGCTTAACATCTTTTAATGGTTTTATGCTGTAAGGATAAAGACAAATCCCTTGCCAAGCAGCACAGGCCTCCCGCCTCCTTGGTACCTCATCCTGTGTCCTTCCCTCTCCTCTTGGGCAAAGCAGTTCCCTAACGCCTTGAGTGGTTGTGTCTTCTTTGGCCATCAGGACTCTGCACATGCGCATTCTCTTGACTTGGAAGTCTCACTTCCCCCTTCACGTAGTTCATTTCTACTTGCAGATTTCGGTTCCGTCTGCACTTTCTTAGGGGAGTCTCCCCTGACCTCCCTCACAGGGTCAAATCTCTCGTTTGGGTGTTGTCATAGCATCTGTCTTTCTTGGAATGTGGTGACAAATTGCATTATGTTCCCAGTTCTTGCCCTCCCTACGTCCATGCTCTTTGGTATGTGGTTTTGCAATTTTTCCCTCAAGTATGTTCCCCTGATGCATTGAACTTAGGCGTGGCCATGTGTTACATAGGTGGAGTGAGAGTGTGCCTTAAAAGGCATTGCACATTCTGTCTGCATCTCTTGAGCTTTCACCATTGCCCATCCTGAGACAGCTTCACAACGTGGAGTGGACCTGAACCTGGAGTCCAGCCTAGCATAGCTAACTTATACTAGATTTGCAGATAGATGAGAATAAATGTGTTCTGGGGTAGTTTGTTAGGCAGATTTATCTTGGTGATAGATGACTGAAAAGATAGCAAGCACAGTTGCAATTATATATCTGTATATGCATATATCGGAGAAGGCAATGGCACCCCACTCCAGTACTCTTGCCTGGAGAATCCCATGGACGGAGGAGCCTGGTAGGCTGCAGTCCATGGGGTCGCTAAGGGTCGGACACGACTGAGCAACTTGACTTTCATTTTTCACTTTCATGCATTGGAGAAGGAAATGGCAACCCACTCCAGTGTTCTTGCCTGGAGAATCCCAGGGACGGGGGAGCCTGTTGGGCTGCCGTCTATGGGGTCGCAGAGTCAGACATGACTGACGCGACTTAGCAGCATATGCATATATGTTGTTTATATCTGTTTTCCCAGCTAAACACTAGGTTTCATAAGAGGGCAAATATTGAGTCTAGTACCGTGTACTGTATGTCCCAGCAATCCTGCATGGTGCCTGACACATGGTATGTACCCAACACATATTTGTTAAGTGATTAAAGTCTGTTCAACTCAAATATGTGGTTTATATCTTTATCTTCCATGATGATCTTAAGAGTTTATTGGTTCTGGCTAAATTGGCCCACTGCCAAAGGTATCAGGATACATTTTTACATTCAGTTACAGTACTTTGCTAACTTGAAACAAAATGACATCTTTTACAAATGTATGTTTCCTGTAATTAAAAAAAAAAAAGTATAACATTGGCTTAAGAGGTTATAGCGTGGGACTTTCCTGGTGGCTCAGAGGTAAAGAATCTGCCTGCCAGGGCAGGAGACATAGGTTTGAGTCCTGATCCAGGAAGATCCCACATGCCTTTGAACAACTAAGCCTTCACACAATAACTACTGGGCCTGTGCCTTGGAGCGCGGGAGCTGGAACTGCTGAAGCCTGAACACCCTAGAGCCTGTGCTCTGCAACAGATGAAGCCACTGCAATGAGAAGCCTGCACACTGCAAGTAGAAAGTAGCTCCCACTTGGTGCAACTAGAGAAAGCCCATGCAGCAATGAAGACCCAGGACAGCCAAGAATAAATGAAAGAAAAAGGGAAAATACATCATCTGCAGTCCCAAGGCAAAAGAGAGTATGTTAATCACATATTAAGATTTAATTTTCATCTAGATTGCTGTGTATAACCTTCATCATTCTACTACAGTCGCTCAGTCGTGTCCAACTCTTTGACTGCAGCACTCCAGGCTTCCCTGTTCATCACCAACTCCCAGAGCTTGCTCAGACTCATGTCCATTGAGTTGGTAATGCCATCCAACCATCTCATCCTCTGTTGTCCCCTTCTTCTCCTGCCTTAAATCTTTCCCAGCATCAGGGTCTTTTCCAATGAGTCAGGTCTTTGTATCAGGTAGCCAAAGTATTGGAGTTTCAGCTTCAGCATCAGTCCTTCCAATAAATATTCAGGACTGATTTCCTTTAGGATTGACTGGCTTGATCTCCTTGCAATCCAAGAGACTCTCAAGAGTCCTCTCCAAAACCACAGTTCAAAAGCATCAATTCTTAGGTGCCCAGCCTTCTTTATGGTCCAACTCTCACATCTGTACATGACTACTGGAAAAATCATAGCTTTGACTAGATGGACCTTTGTCAGCAATGTAATGTCTCTGCTCTTTAATATGCTGTCTAGGTTTGTCATAGCTTTTCTTCCAAGGAGCAAGCATCTTTTAATTTCATCACTGCAGTCACCCTCTGCAGTGATTCTGGAACCCGAAAAAATAAAGTCTGTCACTGTTTCCATTGTTTCCCCATCTATTTGCCATGAAGTGATGGGACCAGATCCAATGATCTTAGTTTTCTGAATCTTGAGTTTTAAGCCAGCTTTTTCACTCTCCTCTTTTGCTTTCATCAAGAGGCTCTTTAGTTCCTCTTCACTTTCTGCCATAATGGTGGTGTCATCTTTGAATCTGAGGTTATTGATATTTCTCCTGGAAATCTTGATTTCAGCTTATGCTTTATCCAGCCCAGCATTTCACATGATGTATTCTGCATAAAAGTTAAATAAGCAGGGTGACAATATACAGCGTTGACATACTCCTTTCCGAATTTGGAACCAGTCTGTTGTTCCATGTCCGGTTCTAACTGTTGCTTCTTGACATGCATACAGATTTCTCAGGGGGCAGGTAAGGTGGTCTGGTATTCCCTCCTCTTTAAGAATTTTCCACAGTTTGTTTTTATCTACACAGTCAAAGGCTTTGGTGTAGTCAATAAAGCAGAAGTAAATGTTTTTCTGGAACTCTCTTGCTTTTTCTATGATCCAGTGGATGTTGGCAATTTGATCTCTGGTTCCTCTGCCTTTTCTAAATCCAGCTTAAACACCTGGAAGTTCTCGGTTCACATACTGTTGAAGTCTGGCTTGGAAAATTTTGAGCATTACTTTGCTAGCATGTGAGATGAGTGCAATTGTATGGTAGTTTGAGCATTCTTTGGCTTTGCCTTTCTTTGGGATTGGAATGAAAACTGACCTTTTCCGGTCCTGTGGCCACTGCTGAGCTTTCCAAATTTGCTGGCATATTGAGTGTAGCACTTTCATAGCATCTTTTAGGATTTGGAATAGCTCAACTGGAATTCCATCACCTCCACCAACTTTGTTCAGGTGATGCTTCCTAAGGCCCACTTGACTTCACATTCTAGTAGGCCATTTTCATAGGTAAATTCTACATTAGAAACAGATTAAGTCTTTAAGATTTGTTGTTGATTTAAGAGCTTGTTTTGGCTGAGATAAGGTAAAACATCCTGGAATTTAATATCTAAGGAGGAAAAAGGCATCTTGTAATAGGGAATGAATACAGGGCTTGGATTCAGAGAGATGTAATTTACTAGCAATGATCATAAAAAATGGTTAATGTTTCTGAGTTTTTTTCCTCTATATTTTAATTTCATTTAAGTTTAGTTGATTAACAGTATGAAAAGGCAAAAAGATATGACACTGCAAGGTGAACTCCCCAGGTCAGAAGGTGCCCAATATGCTACTGGAGAAAAGTGAAGAAATAGCTCCAGAAGGAATGTAGAGGCTGAACCAAAGTGAAAACAGTGCCCAGATGTGGATGTGTCTGGTGGTGAAAGCAAACTCTGATGATATAAAGAACAGTATTGCATAGGAACCTAAAACATTAGGTCCATGACACAAGGTAAATCGGAAATTGTTAAACAGGAGATGTCAAGAGTGGACATTGACATTTTAGGAATCCATGAACTAAAATGGACTGGAATGGGCAAATTTAATTCAGATGACCATTATGTCTACTACTGTGGGCAAGAATCCATTAGAAGAAATAGAGCAGCCCTCATAGTCAACAAAAGAGTCCAAAATGCAGTTCAGTTCAGTTGCTCGGTCATGTCCAACTCTTAGCGATCCCATGAACTGCAGCACGCCAGGCTTTCCCGTCCATCACCAACTCCCAGAGTCCATCCAAACCCACGTCCATTGAGTTGGTGATGCCATCCAACCGTCTCATCTTCTGTCATCCCCTTTTCCTCCTGCCCTCAATCGTTCCAGCATCAGGGTCTTTTCCAATGAGTCAGCTCTTCGCATCAGGTGGCCAAAGTATTGGAGTTTCAGCTTCAACATCAGTCCTTCCAATGAACACCCAGAACTGATGTCCTTTAGGATTGACTGGTTGGATCTCCTTGCAGTCCAAGGGAGTCTCAAATGCAGTAGTTGGGTGCAATCTCAAAAACAACAGAATGATCTCTGTTCTTTTCCAAGGCAAACCATTCATTATCACAGTAATCCAAGTCTGTGCCTCAGCTACCAGTGCCAAAGAAGCTGAAGTTGAACTGTTCTATGAAGACCTACAAGACCTTCTAGAACTAACACCAAAAAAAAGATGTCCTCTCATCATAGGGGACTGGAACGCAAAAGGAGGAAGTGAAGAGATACCTAGAGTAACAGGCAAGTTTGGCCTTGGAGTACAAAATGAAGTAGGGAAAAGGCTAACAGAGTTTTACCAAGAGAATGCACTGGTCATAGCAAACACCCTCTTCCAACAACACAAGAGATGATTCTACATATGGACATCACTAGATGGTCAATACTGAAATCAGACTGAATATATTCTTTGCAGCCAAAGATGAAGTAGGTCTGTACAGTCAGCAAAAACAAGACTGAGAGCTGAATGTTGCTCATATCATGAATTCCTTATTGAAAAATTCAGACTTAAATTGAAGAAAGTAGAGAAAACTAGTAGGCCATTCAGGTATGACCTAAATCAAATCCCTTATGATTATACAGTGGAAGTGAGAAATAGATTCAAGGGTTGGATCTGATAGACAGAGTGCCTGAAGAACTATGGATGGAGGTTCGTAACATTGTACAGGAGACAGTGATCAAAACCATTTCTTTCAAGTGAAAGAAATGCAAAAAAGCAAAATGGTTGAGGAGGCCTTACAAATAGCTGAGAAAAGAAGAGAATTGAAAGGCAAAGGAGAAAAAGAAAGATATACCCATCTGAATGCAAAGTTACAAAGAATAGCAAGGAGAGATAAGAAAGTCTTTCTCAGTGATCAATCC
Source organism: Bison bison bison (assembly GCF_000754665.1). NCBI lineage: Eukaryota > Metazoa > Chordata > Mammalia > Artiodactyla > Bovidae > Bison > Bison bison. The sequence continues at coordinate 9,252,244 of NW_011494881.1, forward strand.
AAAGAAATAGAGAAAAACAATAGAATGGGAAAGCATAGAGATCTCTTCAAGAAAATTAGAGATACCAAGGGAACATTTCATACAAAGATAAGCACAATAAAGGACAGATATGGTATGGACCTAACAGAAGCAGAAGATATTGAGAAGAGATGGCAAGAATCACAGAAGAACTATACAAAAAAGATCTTCATGACCTAGATAACCATGATGGTGTGATCACTCACCTAGAGCCAGACATCCTGGTGCAAAGTCAAGTGGACCTTAGGAAGCATCACTATGAACAAAGCTAGTGGAGGTGATGGAATTTCAGTTGAGCTATTTTTAATCCTATGATGCTGTGAAAGTGCCACACTCAATATGCCAGCAAATTTGGAAAGCTCAGCAGTGGCCACAGGACTGGAAAAGGGCAGTTTTCATTCCAATCCCAAAGAAAGGCAATGCCAAAGAATGCTCAAACTACTGCACAATTGTACTCATTTGACACACTAGCAGTAACGCTCAAATTTCTCCAGGTGAGGCTTCAACAGTACATGAACCAAGAACTCCCAGATGTTCAAGCTGGATTTAGAAAAGGCAGAGGAACCAGAGATCAAGTTGCTAACATCTGTTGGATCATGGAGAAAGCAAGAGAGTTCTACCTACTTGTGCTTCATTGACTATGCTAAAGCTTTTGACTGTGTGGATAAAAACAAAGTGTGGAAAATTGTTAAAGGGATGGGAATACCAGATCACCATACCTGATTTCTGAGAAACCTGTGTGCAGATCAAGAAGCATCAGTTAAAACTGTTCATGGAACAACAGACTGGTTCCAAATTTGGAAAGGAGAATGTCAACGCTGTATATTATCACCCTGCTTATTTAACTTATATGCCGAATACATCATGTGAAATGCTGGGCTGGATAAAGCACAAGCTGAAATCAAGATTGCCGGGAGAAATATCAATAACCTTAGATTCGCAGATGACACCACCATTATGGCAGAAAGCAAAGAGGAACTAAAGAGCCTCTTGATGAGAGTGAAAAAGGAGAGTGAAAAATCTGGCTTAAAACTCAAGATTCAGAAAACTAAGATCATTGCATCTGGGCCCATCATTTCATGGCAAATAGATGGGGAAACAATGGAAACCATGACAGAGTTTTTTTTTTTTTTTGGACTCCAAAATCACTGCAGAGGGTAAATGCAGTGGTGAAATTAAAAGATGCTTGCTCCTTGGAAGAAAAGCTATGACCAATCCAGACAGTATATTAAAAAGCAGAGATATCACTTTGCCAACAAAGGTCTGTCTAGTCAAATCTATGATTTTTCCAGGAGTCATGTATGGATTTAAGAGTTGGACCATAAAGAAGGCTGAGTGCTGAAGAATTGATGCTTTTGAACTGCGGTGTTGTAGAAGACTGTTGAGAGTCTCTTGGAGTGCATGGAGATCAAACCAGTCAATCCTAAAGGAAATCAGTCCTGAATATTCATTGGAAGGACCGATGCTGAAGCTGAAACTCCAATACTTCGGCCACCTGATGCAAAGAACTGACTCATTGGAAAAGACCCTGATGCTGGAAAAGATTGAAGGCAGGAGAAGAAGGGGACAACAGAGGATGAGATGGTTGGATGGCATTACCAACTCAATGGACATGGGTTTGGGTAAACTTCTGGAGTTGGTGTTGGACAGGGAGGCCTGGCATGCTGCAGTCCTTGGGGTTGCAAAGAGTCGGACATGACTGAGTGACTGAACTGAACTGAATTGTGAAGAGAAGCTTTTAATATTTCTGTACAATCTGAAATAATACTCAGTGTTTACCTTCTATTTGCTAATATTATGTTTAGAATTTTTGTACTGATTTTCATGAGAAGCGTTGGCTGGAGTTTTATCGTGCTGTGTTTGTCAGGATAGTTTTCAGTGTTTTAGAGACCGAATCGTGTCTCCCTAAAATGTATATGGTGGTGGTGGTGGTTTAGTCACTCAGTCATATTCAACTCTTTGCGACCCCATGGACTGTAGCCCGCCAGGCTCCTCTGTCCATGGGATTCTCCAGGCAAGAATACTGGAGTGGGTTTCCATTTCCTTCTCCATAAAATGTATATATTGAACCCTACATGCCAATATTACTATATTTAGCATGAGGCCTTTCAGGAAACCATAATGGTAGGACCTTAATCCATTAGGACTTACGTCCTTGAGAGGAAGAGATATCAGGGAGGGATAGGTACAGAGAACAAGCGACTTGAGGACACAGGCAGAATGCAGTGTCTACAAGCTAGAAAGAGAACTCTTAGCAGAGACCAGCCCCATGGCGTGTTGATCATGGACTCCTGGCCTCTAGAACTGTGAGAAAATACATTTGTTTCGTTCAGTACCTATCTGTGGCATTTAGTTATGGCAGACTAGTAAAGTGTTACACATACTGTAAAAATTGTTCAGAATGTTTCTGTCTATTCTGGAAGAAACCATTGGAATGGCATTGTAGTTACCTGTTTCTTGGAGGAATTGGTAAGTGATATCTGTGAAATATTTGCAGCCTGATATTTATTAGGTTTATCTCTGATAACTATAAAAATCTTCCATTGTATTTGGTCTGTTTAGGTATTATTTTCTGCACTAACTTTTTGGTGACTTATATTCCTAGATAGTAGCTAGTTTAACCAGGATGTCAAATGTATTAGAGTAAAGCTGCACAAAGGCACTTCTGTGTCTTTCAATTTATTCTGTGTCTGTGGTTATAGATACATTCACATTTTAACTAAATGTATTTTATCTTTTCTTCCCCCTTGATTATTGGTTTAGTAGTTTATTATTTAATAACTCTTCGATTTATTAGTGCTACCATTTTTTTCTTGTTATTGTTTTATGTATACAAATTCTTTTGTTTTCCTTAAGTTATTATTTTGTTTTTGAGCTGCACATTTAACTGTTTGATCTTCTTTAGAACTGTGTGTATTTAAAGCTAGAGATCTTTCTCTGAGCACTGCTGTAATTATCCTGTAAATTGAACTACCTAACTGTTTTACGTTTTTATTTTGTAGGTATTCGTGAATTTTAATTTTTCTCTTGTTATAAAAATTGATGGAGAAGGAGTTTTTAAATTTTTTTTTTTAATTGGAGGAAAATTGCTTTACAATGTTGTGTTGGTTTCTGCCATCCAGAGAAGGTTTTTAAATTTAAAATTTCTGGAGTGTGGTCAGAGAGGGTAGTTGGTCTTGAAGACCTAGACTATGGTCATTTTGTAAGCTGGCACTTCAAAAAGTTGTATCTCAATTTTCAAGCCGTAGAATTAGAAATGTATGAATTTTGATTTCCTTATGATTGATAACAGGTTACTTGTATTCCTTATTTTTGACTCACTTGATTTATGACCTGAAACTTAACACTCTTATTCATTATTATACTATGAACTTCAAGAGAATACATAGATGATGTAGATTTTACCTTGAATTTACTAAGACAATTTGATTGCACTTTATAAATACTGGTAGTAGTAAGAGTTGAAAGACTGAAGGAAGCTTGAAAAATGAGGAAAAGCTTTGTGCAGGAGGGTGGATGTCGAAGGGTAAGTAGGTAGCGAGGAGGTGGTCAGTCTGTATGGACCTTCTGGGCTGGGGAAAGCATGGGCAGAGCTGGGCTGAGGGTGAGCCTGACATCTGAGGGAGAAGGTATACACCCTGTCGCCCAGGTTTTGCACTCTGACTTGCCCTAGCAGTTGAGTCAGGAGTGAGAGTCACAGGGGACCAGCCATCTCTGTTCAGCTGACTTATGCATAAGTGTATTTGTGAGTCCCTCCCAACCATGTGATAAGTCTACCTGGGAACAACAGAGACAGCCCATGATAATTTGCTTTTCAGGCTGCCCTACGGGTGAGCTCTCAGTTTTGCAGCTTCACCAGAGAGCTGAAATTGGTACATACTTCCCTTGGATAGCATTAGCTCAGTATTGGAACATTAATCAGTGAGAGATGGGTGTTTCAACCGAAGAATTACAGTGTCTGATATGTACTTGCTATATGGAGTTGTTTTGTCGGATGACCCCAGTAAATTACCTACTATTTAACAGTGAGAATATATCAAGTGATGTGTGGTCTGTAGGAAGTGAGGGTATTTAAATAATTAAGCAGTTCTTTCTGGAGCCTCTTTATATGATATTTTCTAGACTCCAAATCAGTTTTTCTCATCCAGCCTCTGTATAATATATAGTTATTTCAAATCAGCTTTACTTACTGAGCTTTTTCTAGTAATGGAGCTTTGTCAGCAAAAAACTGTGCGTACCAGCAAATGGTGAATGATGGCCTTGTGTCAGAAAGGAGCTTGAGAGGTGCTTTCTGTTGTTAGATGGATGGGTCTGGAGCAGGAGCTTGAAGCTCTCCGAATGTGATAGTTTCAGAGAAAAGGTGTGTCTGAAATAGGGGTGAGTACTCCATCATTTGGAAGCTGGTATTTCACACACCCAAGCCAAATATCACATGTGCTGCCGAAACCATGGTTTCATTTTAGGTTATGCGAAGTTATTTAATATAATCCTGGTGTGGTTTCTTTTTAAATTCTATTTATTTGTTTTTGGCTGTGTGGATGTTCGTTGCTGTGCAGGCTTCTCTTTAGTTTCAGAGAGCAGGGGGCTCCTCTTCATTGCAGTGCAAGGACTTCTCATTGCTGTGGCTTCTCTGGTGGAGCGTGGGCTCTGCGATGCATGGACTCGGTGGTTGTGGCTCCCAGGCTCTAGAACTCAGGCTCAGCAGTTGTGGCACACGGGCTTAGTTGCTCTGGGGCACATAGGATCTTCCTAGATCAGGGATCAAACTCATGTCTCCTGCACTAGCAGGCTGATTCTTTACCACTGAGTCACCAGGGAAGCCCTTGGCTGTGATTTCTTCTCCACTCCCTCACTTTCATCCTCTTACAGCTGGTCAGGGCAGAATGGCAGGAAATACAGCAGTTACTGAAATTATAACAGGTCAGTTTATTCAATTCTGACCACAACTCTCCATAAGCAGTGCTTTCCCACATGAGGGCTTTGTTGGCAGAACATAATGTTGGTTGAACTCAGATGTCTGTTGATCTGATGCCACCCTGGACCTTGAGCCTTCCAAAGGGCTGTTTGAGGGAGAGACCTGTTTTGTGGCATTAAATGGGCTGCCTGAATTTGTGAGTCTGGGGATGCTGAGCTGTGTATGCTGTTGCCTCTATTTTATTGCTGAATTGTGTCTCTCAGTAGAGGTTCTTAGAGGCTATTCAACAAAGCTTACCCTGTCAGCTAAAAGGCTTTTAGGACTTCATAATCATGGCTTAGTATCTTTTCCTTTTTCTTATATATATAAAAAAAAGAACTTTCCTTTCCCCACCTTTTTGAAATCGTTAGCCTTCATGTGAACTGAAAGGGACTTCAAAACATTGGAAGAAAATAGTCTGAAAGCTCAGAGTGTGCTTGGCTCCTGGTAGGTCTGAAGACTTGATAAAGAGGCATCTTTTGCAGTGACAGGTGTTTGTGTGCCAGTGTGGAGGAAGCTTTTGATGCCAAAGCCACTTAGTTTTCTGTAGCTTACTCTTCCCTTTGTGCAGAAGAGTTAGGGAAACTCTCATAAAGTAACTACATAATAGGGATAAGAAGTTAGAATTGGAGTCATCTTCATTTCTCTTCTCCCGCTCGTTGGTTTTTGAGACTCCCTTGCCAGGAATTAAGAAAGCGGCAGGAATGAGGTGGCCGCTGTCCTGCCACTGTCCCTGTGGTTCTCGCATGTGCTTCTATTTAAAGTTCCAGAGTCAGCAGCAGTGCCCTTCTTGAAGCTAAGGGGAAATTTAGGTGGGAGTCAGAACTGTGGGCTAGGATGTCTCTGGAAAGGAAGGACCTGGAGGACTTGCTGAACTGCCATCTGCCTTATCTTCTGGAAGCGTAATGCTTGCGTCACCCTGGTTTATAGTCTGGAGCCTCCTTAACATACAGTTTACTTCCCTCTCTTAGGAACCAACTGAAACTGACAAACTGTGGCCGTGGTCACATACTGTCTTAGTTCTGACATGAGTCCTTCCATAAGTCCCCCTGAGATCTTGCACACTTTCCCAGGAAGATGAATTGCATGAGTTACAGCCAAAGGAACATGTAACGCTTGTGGTATAACATGGCTCCTAGAGAGCGGAGCAGAGCCTGCATCTTGAAAAGCCTCAACCGTAGGGAAATGAGTTGGGACATCTTGGTTTGCAACTGCCATCCCATGGTGGGTAAAACTTGCTGTGTTGATCCCCTTGAACTCTTAGGGGGGAAAAAAAAACCCGGAGGAATTTTATTGGTAGAAGACTGGAATGAAATCTGAGTATTGTGGTATATTGTTCTCTGTGGAAACTAAAGGACTGGTAGAGAAACTTAGTGTCCAGAAACATCCATGCATGGTTTAATATGAAGAGCAAAATTAGGTCAAGCCCAGGTCAAGCTGTTCTTACGGATTTCAAGTTGTTTATTTGGGGTCATCAGGCCCTAAGACTTTGGGAGAGGAAGCTGGGCTCTGTGTGCCCCTGAATTGGTAATGGCTGTGGATGGGTAGGGTTGTACAAAGTCAAGAGTGTCTATGAGGGGGTGTCTATGAGCTTGTTGGCGCTTAGCTTCACACTTCTCAGAGGAGAATCCTAAGTCTCCCAGGCTGTACTCCGTGGCTCCTCTCACCAAGCCTTGTTAACTACCAAAATGTGTCAACTTGATTGGGATTTGTCATTTGAGTCTAAAGTGGTCTAAGTGCTGAAACTGTCCTATTGAAAATGGTCACTGTGGGAAAAGCAAGAAGTTTTGGACTAAAGAAAAATGCTGCAAGCTTATCTGATGATATAACAATACTGCATAGAGGAATATAAGGGTAAGGGTAACTTGTGTTAGCTTTCACTGTGTGTGTGGTACTGATGCTAAGTACTGACTATATGTTCTTATTTAACTCTTAGAACAACCCAGTGGGTTATAAATAGAGATAATAGTGGTAACTAGTAATTATGGCAATTATTGTGTCTGCTTTATGTAGATTATCTTGAGTCTTGTAATAATTCTATGAGCAAGGTACTATTATATTCCCATTTTCCAGATGAGTAAATAGAGGCTCAAAGAGGTTGTAGAAATTTGTCTAAGGAGGTAGAATATGAATCTGTCATCTGATTCCAAAGGTTGTGCATGTATCAACCATGTTTTAACTGTGTATCTATTTATTTATTTTTGGCTCCTTTGGGCCTGTGTTGCTGTGCACTGGCTTTCTCTAGTTGAGGAGAGTGGGGACTGCTCTCTAATTGTGGTGTGTGGGCTTCTCCTTGTGCTGGCTTCTCTTGTTGCAGGGTGAAGGCTCAGTAGTTGGCAGCTCTTGGGCTTCAGGGCACAGACAGGGTCAGTAGTTGTGGCACACAGGTTCACTTGCCCCGAGGCATGTGGAATCTTCTTCCAGCCAGAGATCCAACTGGTGTCCCTTCCCTTGCAAGGCAGATTCTTTCTTTCTTTTTTTTTTTAACTTTAAACTTTTTATTTTGTACTGAGGAATAGCCAGTTAACAATGTTGTGTTAGTTTCAGGTGAACAGTGAAAGAACTCAGCCACGCATATACATGTATCCATTCTCCCTCAAACCCTGTGCTTTCCAGTCTGGCACATAACACTGAGTGAGTTCCATGTGCCGGGGACTTCCCTGACAGCTCAGTTTGTAAAGAATCCGCCTGTAGTACAGAGGACCCCAGTTCGATTCCTTGGTTGGGAAGACCTGCTGGAGAAGGGACAGGCTATCCACTCCAGTATTCTTGCGTTTCCCTTGTGGCTTAGCTGGTAAAGAATCCACCTGCAATGTAGGAGACCTGGTTTCGATCACTTGGTTGGGAAGATCCCCTGGAGAAGGGAACAGCTACCCACTCCAGTATTCTGGTCTGGAGAATTCCATGTGCTATACAATAGATCCTTGTTGGTTATCCATTTTGAATACAGCAGTGTGTGCATGACCTTCCCAACTCCCTAACTAGCACTAGCCCTTCCCCCCAGGAACCATAAGTTTGTTTTCTAAGTCTGTGAGTCTTCTGTTTTGTAAGTAAGTTCATTTGTATAATTTCTTTTATAATTTAGATTCCAAATATGAGATGTCATATGATGTTTCTCCTTCTCTGTCTGACTTACTTCACTAGTATGACAGTCTTTAGGTCCGTCCATGTTGCTGTGAATGGCATTAATTCATTATTTTTAATGGCTGAGTAATAGTCCATTGTATTTATAAATTGTCCATTTATAAATAGTCCATTTATCCTTTCCTCTGTCGATAACATTTAGGTTGCTTCCGTGTCTTGGCTGTTTATTATAAACAGTGCTGCAGTGAACATTGGGATGCATGTATCCTTTTGGCTCATGTTTTTCTCTGAGTATGTGCCCATGAGTGGGATTGCAGGGTCATATGGTAGTTCTATTTTTAGTTTTTTAGGGAATCTCCATACTATTCTCCATAAGGACTGCACCAATTTACATCCCCACCAACAGTGTAGAAGGGTTCCCTTCTCTCTACACCCTCTCCAGCGTTTGTTGTTTGTGGATTTTTTTGATGCTAGTTATTCTTACTGGTATCTCATTGATATCTCATTGTAGTTTTGACTTGCACTTCTCTAATAACTAGTGATGTTGAATATCTTTTCATGTGCCTACTGGCCATCTATATGTCCTCTTTGGAGAAATGTCTATTCAGGTCTTCTGCCCATTTTCTGAGTGAGCTGTTAATTGATGCTGTTAAGTGTCATAAACTGTTTGTAAATTTTGGAGACTAATCTCTTATCAGTCACATCATTTGCAAATATTTTTTTCTAATCTGTGGGTTGTCTTTTCCTTTTGTTTATTGTTTCCTTTATTGTGCAAAAGCTTTTGAGCTTAAATAGGCCCCACTTGTTTATTTTTGTTTTTATTTCCATTATTCTGGGAGATGTATCAAAACAGATGTTGCTATGATTTATATCAGAGAGTGTTCTGCCTATGTTTTCCTCTAGGAATTTTATAATGTACAGTCTCACGTTTAGGTCTTTAATACATTTTGAGCTTGTTTTTGTGTATGGAGTTAAAGAATGATCTAATTTCTTTTTTTTTTTTTAACACGTGGCTGACCAGTTTTCCCAGCACCATTTGTTGAAGAGACTGTCTTTCCAACATTGTGTAGTCTTGCCTCCTTTGTCATAGATTGATTGACCATAGGTACATGAGCTTATTTCTGGGTTTTCTATCCTGTTCTATTGATCTATATTTCTATTTTTGTGCCAGTCCATGCTGTTTTGATGACTGTAGCTTTGTTGTATAGCCTGAAGTTAGGGAGCCTGATTCCTCCAGTTCTGTTTTTCTTTTTCAGGATTGCTTTGACTGTTCATGGTCTTTAGTGTCTCCATACATATTTTGAGATTTTTGTTTTTTGTTGTTCTAGTTCTGTGAAAAATGCCATTGGTAATTTGGTAGGGATTACACTGAATCTGTAGATTGCCTTGGGTACCATAGTCATTTTGACAATATTGATTCTTCCAATCCACGAACATGGTATATATTTCCATCAGTTTATATCTGCTTAGATTTCTTTCATCAGCACCTGCAAGGCAGAATCTTAACCACTGGACCACCAGGGGAGCCCTTAACCATGCTCTTATTGCCATTTCTCATCCCAGATAATTAGCTAAACAGAAGCATCCTCTCACGGGCACTTACTAACACTATACTGTGATGTAACACTGGATTGTGATGATGAAGTGAAGTATTCTGGCCAGGAAGGCACATGATTGTGTATGTCCATGTGGAACACACACACACAGAGTCAGCTTCCGACTTTCTACTTCGGGATAATCCTTTGACTGTAAATTGCAGAAGGACATCTTCTTTGTTAGCACATTCTCACTTTTGCCCAGCTGTTGAGGTCAAGGATTAGAAACTCACTTAAGTGTAATTCTAAGCAGAATCTTCTAGGGAGATTATAATAGCCACAGTTATGGAATATTGAAACTGAAAAAGAGTATGGAAGCATATTAAGTCAGCTCTTCTGTTTTAGAAAGAAGGAACCTCAGCCCTCCAGAGAGGCTGTAGTTGGTACAGGGCCCCTGGTTGATGAATGCTAGAATTGGTACTTGATTTGGGATGTCTAGAATTTCCTGATGGCTCAGAGGGTAAAGAATCTGTCTACAATGCAGGAGACCCAGGTTCAATCTCTGGGTCAGGAAGATCCCCTGGAGAAGGGAATGGCTACCCACTCCAGTATTCTTGCCTTGGAGAATTCCATGGACTGAGGAGCCTGGCAAGCAACAGTCCATGGGATTGCTAAGACTCAAGTACAACTGAGTGACTAATACTTCTTGGGATATCTACCTCCTCACCCAGCACTCTCCCCTCAGTATCCCCCTACAACTCAATGGAATCGAATCTGAAGTGAAAAAGAAACTGTTTTGATTATCTGTTTTGAAATGTGGGTGTTGCTAATTCTCTGCTGGTGTGACTAATTCGTAGTGGACTGCAGTGATATTTTTAGATTCTTGTGGGTTTAGGTCACATTGGCTATGCAACTGTCTACTCTGCAGCAGGAGCACGTTAACACACTTGCCCCTAACACAGTGTATTTTTGTTGGTCGAATGGACCAAGATAGTTAAGGAATTAAATGACCTCCACTCCTACCTACCCCACATGACCAGGAGGGAAGGAGAATCAGCATTATTAATGAAAATGCATTTTTTCTGAAGTTTGAATTTATTTTTTAAAATAGTATTCTTTCCTGACCTGGAAGAATTATTATTTGTGTCACAAGCGTTTTATTGTGTGGCATTGCGTCTTTATTGCATCGACTGTGTTGCTTGCTGTAGCTCCCACTGACTGTTTAAGATGTTTTGAGACTGTGCTTCATATTATAAGGAAAGTATTTGTTACTTTGACTCTTAGAATTGAATTTTCCTGAATTAATTATGATTTCTACTGCAACCCCCTGAGCAGTATTATGGAGGAAAGGTAATCCTTTCTGATGTCGTATAGAAAATCAATTCTGGCCCACAGCACTGGCTACTTGCTTGAGTGGGGAACTTGTCACCCACTGTATGGTCTTCATTTCCCATTTTTCTTAGCCTTTTGTTATGTGTTCCTTTCTCTGGACTTGTTTAAGAAGCCGCCAGGGCCCAGGAGCAGTGCTTGAAGTGATGGACAAGGATACTCTCCCCATAAAGAAAATCACAAGGACCTCCAAGTTGGGAGACCTTGACAGTGACTTTTCTTGTATAGTCTGCTTTGCTTATAGAGTATTTTCCACTGAGAAACACAGATACTCTTCTTTGGCCCAGGGGGTAAGACAGGTTGAGTAGCTCTTGAGTCGTATGTAGGGATTCAGTCTTGACTGGTTTGGGAGTTGGCTGTCTTCTCAGTTGTCTCCCTCTCTGTTCCTTAGAATACTTTGCTCCTTAATCTTAAGATGTAAAAGTCCATCATATAAAATCACATGAACAAACTCAAGAGGCAGAAACAATAAATTATAAATCTTTGAGCCATATATGACCAGGGATAGATACTCTTAGTATATAAACAGCTACTGCAAAAAGTAACTACTAACACCCTACTGCACATCCACTAAAACGGAGGCTATCAAGTTTTTGAATGCTTTAGGAGCATAGTCTCAAGACACAGCTGAGCCGAGTAGCAGGATAGGAAACTGAGTGCACAGATGTAAACGTTAATCTGTAAGTACTCAAAGAAAGGGCCGAAGCTGCCCCCTTTCTCTTACTTTCATCTGCCAGGAGACCCTCCCAGTTGCTTCTCCCTGGGCATGTGACCATGGTGCCTTGACTTTGCTATTCCAGCCAACTGACCCTTCTGCTGAAAGTTTAATAGGGGATAAATTCACATGTGAATTCATAATCCCCTTATCTGTGCTAAGAGCATTCAGTAATGAGCCTGCAACAAAGAGAGTCTTACATCTTGCGGTTTTGCTCTGACCCCACCTCTTGGCCTCCTTCCTAACCTCTCCACACCTCCTGGTTGGACGCTCCAGGCATCTGCTCCTTGCAGAGTCACCGCCTGCTTGCAGTATGTTCGATGACATTTTAAATAAACAGATGCATGTTTCCTGCCAGCCGTCACATTGAGGCCATTTAAGGAAGTATAGCACATGTGAGCAGGGAACGTCTTTGGGCTTACGAGAAGAGCAAACAAGAACTTGCGCTCCTCTTGTGTTTATTAATTTTGAGCCTTACTCTCTTTTATGTAGTGTGACTTTGACCATAAATCCACAAGCAAAGTCAGAGTCAAGCCATAGTTTGTTTTGAAGATTTATTGTTAAAATTTGCTCTCCCCCCACTAATGCTTTTATTACTTTTTCTTCTGTTCCCTGCCCATGGTGTGGGTTACAGTTAATGTTATCTACATATGTCTATAAACACTGAAAATATTTTTGATACAATGTGCATTTAATCAACTTTTTGTTACTCTTATGCCTGTTTGTGTGGAGGAAAACTGTTTCTGTCTTAATGTTCTATTGAAGTGCCTTTGGAGTGATGATATCATAATCACTTTAATACATTTAAAAGCTTCAAGGCTTAGCATTTATTGAACAAAGCTCATTGAAGGAATATAACGGATGTCTCAAGGCTTTCCGCTGCTGTAAAAAGGACAGTATTGTTCATGGCCTCGGTAAAAGAAAATCTGAATTTTTATTTTACTTTGCACTGCGTTGCAATTATGTTTCAAAAGCTCTTCAAGCGCGACTAACAAAGGGGCTGTTTTTATGAATTGTTATAATTGCAGATCTCCAGGCTGACTGCTGTGAGTTTAATGTTAATAATGGACAGCAATTTAAAACTTTATCACCAACAGCGAACCTCTGAGATCCTAAGAGATGGCTTTCCCTTCTCACTTGGGATGTCCTTGCAGACTGAGTCCTCCAGGATTGGAAAGTGAGTGGAAAACTTGATTATTTCTGAGAATCTCAGAAGTCCTGGTCCTTGAGGAGCTCTGTGAAGAGACCCCGGGGTGTTACATGAGGACTGTGGGGTCCCATGGTTGGGGTGTGTTTGTGTGTTGAACACCTGAGGTCAGAATGGGTAGAAGGCAAGTGGGGAGCCAAAGGAGCCCCTGGAAATCCTCATGGGTTGACATGGTGTCCTCTCAGAGTCCTGCCAGGCAGGGCTGGCAGGCTCTGAAGCACGCAGTGAGGAAGCTGAGACTGCTGAAGATGTGATGCAGGACATTCTACCATTCTCCTGGTTGAGATGGTTAAATCATGTCCTTGAAATCCAGCCCTTGCTGGAACCTTGACCTCATCTACCCTGCTGTTGGGTAACGTCTTACTGATGACCTTGGAATCAAATATTGGACAAACGTCCCTAAGGGTTTAGGCTGGTCTCTGAAATTATTTCAAGAAATATTCATCCACTCAGTCATAACTGAGGAAGGACAGCATCTAGAAAGATCAGTCACCACTGCCTGTTTCTCATTCTGCATCATCTCATTCGGTAGCTTCTGGTCTTCAGGCACTTTGGCTGACTTGCTTGAAATTTACTTGTTTAAAGCATGCATTTCTTCCTGTAAATTTTTCTTAAGGGAATGTAGGAATCTTAGAGCTCACTGTGAGCTGGGACTTCTGAGGCCTAATTACTTACAAATTCACTTTTCTCTCTACCTTATCATATAAAGTTCAATGCCCTGAACAGGTAAGTTTGTTTGAAAGGGTGGATTTGATATAGAAGCATAAAAATAGTGGTTTGCTTTTGGCCTTTGCCAAGTGGAGAGGTATGCGGGCTACTTCTTCTAGTAACCAGCACTTCCTAATTGGGGTGATAGGGGCTAGTTAGAGACCAGAACTGTGACTAAGGTATCATACTTTTGCTAGTAGTTATCAAAAACAACTTCTTAAAGAGATTATCCAGCCACCCATCTATTTCTCTATCAGCTGAAATTAGGTTCAGTTGCTTAGGATAGATTATCCCAATTACCAGCAGCTTAAACAAGCTTCATGTTTACTTCTCACAAGTTAATGAAGTCTAGAGGCTGATGACCTAGGGCCGATGTTGTGGCTTTCATGGTATCAATAGGGACCCAGGCTCCTTGCATCTTTCTACTCTGCTCTCTCTAGGGAGTAGGCATTCTGGACTAAACCTCAAGGTCTAAGATGGACATGGTCCAGCCATCATATCCATATGTGATGCTGGTGGAGGGAGGAAGGTAAAGGAGCACATTCCCTCCTCCCTTAAAAAAAAAATATTTTTAAAAGATGCATGCAGCAACGTGGATGTAAGCTTACACCTAGCTGCAAGGGAGGCAGAGAATTACAGACTTGGCCTGGGTGGTGGTGTCCCCTGCTGAAGTTGGAGGCTCGATTCCTGAAGGAGAAGGGGAGAGTGGATGTTGGGACAGGCCGCCTGCAAACTCTGCCGTACAGTGCATCAGTTCACTCATCGGTCATGCCCTTCCTCTCTCACACGTGCAAATGCTTTACCATCTTCCAAGCTGTAGTTAAAATGCCTCTCCCCTGTTCCATGCATTCCCCAGACTGGCCTTTTATGACTTCTTTTCCCTTTCAAGGTTTCCCTTGATGTTTATTTTAACCTGCTTTTATCGATATTAGGATGTTGGGGCTGGAGGAAGTCTTTTCTTGAGTGCCAAGTCTTCATTTCTCCTCCTTATAACATTTTTATGCAGCTGAAACATCAAGGCCTGCCTTACAGAGGAAGAGATGACCAAAGAGCTGCCAGAGTGGTTCCTGGAAGGCCCTGAGCTGTCTTTCTGCCCTTCACCGGATCATGACTGTCACTCTTTCCTAGACCCTGCAGGCATCTGGGCCAAAGGGCAGCCCCCTCGCGGTCCAGAGCCCTGAGGCATGCGGGATGAAGTGCTCTCTACCCCATAGAAATTCCTGGAATCTGGAAGTCAAGGCCAGTGTCATACATTCACCTTCCCACTAACAGAGGACTTTAAAGACTTCTCAGAAGATGAAGGCAGTGCCTCGGGGTAAGCCAGCTCTGCATAGCCTCAGCTGCTGCAAACCCAGGTCATGATGCTTATGGTGGTCCCCAAGCTCCAGGGAAGATGGCCTCCTTCCACCGAGCACAGAGGTGACACAGATGACATTGCTGTGTCCCTTCTAACACCCCAGCCCATCCATTCTCTGCTTTGGCAGCAGTGGAGTTTTTCAAACTAAGACTTGGATAATTCCATGTAGTATGATGAAAAAGACATTCTGCCTCTGAAGACAAAGAGTATTTAGGCAATACGTTTTGCGTTCTGAAGTGCTTGTGTTTCAGGGTCATTTTAGGACCTTTAAAAATAAATGGGCTGGAATATTTGAAGTGGAGGAGATTTCACCAGACTCTGGAACTCAGACTGTGGTATTCTGGAGTCCTTGCTTAGAGAGATTCGGAAGAGAATAGACTTGGGAACCTTGGAGCCCTGGGTTCAAATCCTCTTGCTGGGTGACTTTCAGGGCATAATTTATTTGACATTTAGTTTATAGGAAAACTGTAATACAAGGTTAGTGGGTATAACTCAATGGAGAATGCAATTAAATGAAAACGTATAGAAAGTGCCCGTTATCTAGTAGGTCCTCAGTAGAAGTTAATTTATTATTTATGCAATTCACCATGCTAAGTGTTCAGTAAATATTTGATTTATTATGTATGATCATAATCTTAAATTTTTGATCAGTAGAGTATGTCCTGATTTTAGTTGGATTTTGCATTGAATAACCCCGATCTTATTGTCCGTGGATGGAGATACCGTTCAGGGGCACCGGCTCTCCAATGACTGGTTCTCAAGCAGCCTCCTTTTCTCTCTACATGATATGAGTATTCCAAGAAAAACACAGGTGTTCCAAAATGCAGGTGTTTTCTAAATTGGATGCATTACCTGTCCTAGCATCTGTTTGGAGGTGCAGTTGAAGAGGGCTCTCAGACTGTGCCTGAGCCTTCCAGGCCACAGGCGTCCATGAGAATCTGCAAAGAGCTGTGGAACCTCTTCACAGAAATACGCACATATACATGCATAGAACCTTTCATACAGTTACAGTCGATACACGGACCTCACTCTTCCCCCTACTCTGATGCCCAGGAATCTCAGATTAAGGACCCTTGCATGAACTTTTTATTTCTCTTAAGGATATAGATAATTGACACTAAAAAAATGGAGACGGGGAAGAGAGGATATAGCGCTGGGGGGCATGGTGAGGGGCCCGTATCTAGAATGAGAAGCAAGTGGTTGAGACAGTGACAGAGTAATAAAAAACAGATTGCATGTCAGTGTGGCATTGATGGCTCCAGGGTCTACAAGGAGTCAAGAATGGAAAGGGTCACGTTTTTTTCTTTTTTTCCTGACATTTTATTATGAAACATTTCGGTCATACGGAAAAGTGGGAAGAATCGTATAGTGATCATGCATACACCCACCACCTGGGTGGTATCCAGTTCTTCCATTAATGTGATACTGCACTTGCTTCATCATCTCTCTGTCCATCCCTCAACCCATCATTCTTTTGGTGCATTTCAATGTAAGTTGCAGACATCAGTACTCTTTACCGTAAACATTTGGTACTCTATCACTTACTTGAGTCCAATATTGCTTGATTTTTGTATTAACCTATTTATCTGTAGGCTGCACTGCCTGACCTGTAGGACCTTTAGTTCCCTGACCAGGTATCAAACCCAGACTGCTGGCAGTGAAGGCACGGAGCCCTAACTGCTGGACTGCCAGAGAAGTTTTTTTTTTTACTTTTGCCAAATATAGACTTTAATGTGTATTACACAGACTTTGATAAATGTGTACATCTGCATTGTCCAACCTCCTATAAACCTGTAAAACCTGACCTCAACCCAGAAGATTTCTTCATCGCCCTTCCCTGTCACTCGCTCTCTGTTGCCTGTTTCAGAGGCCGTCACTCTGCTGACTTTTTTCAACCATGGCTTGCTTTGGACTGTTAGAGGACTTCTTACATTTGAAATCATACAGTATTAATATGTTTTCTTTGTGCTTCTTTCACTAGTACGATATGTTTGAGATTCGTCTATATTGTATATATTAGGAGTTTGTTTCCTTTTACTGTCGAGTAGTCTCTTATTGTCTGAATATGATAGCTGTCCGTTCTCCTGCTGAATGTCATCTGATCTGCTTTCAGGTTCAGCTACTAAGCTTATGGTAAATATTTGTGTACAGACTGTGTGTACATATATTTTCGTTTTTCTTGAGTAAATAACCTGGGGGCAGAATTCCTGGGTCCTAGGATAGGTGTATGTTTGGTTTTATAAGAAGTTACTGGACTTTTCTCCAAAGTGGTGGTTCCATTTTCGCTTCCGCCAACAATGAGGAGAGTTCTGGTTGTTCAGCATCTTTGCCAACATTTGGTGCTGTCAGTCTTTTGAATTACAGCCTTCGTGGTGGATGTATAGTGGTGACGTATATTGGGTGTATAGTGATGGATATTTGGTTTTAATTTGCTTATAGCCTGGGGCTCCAAAATGGCCTTCCCCTGGGCTCTTAAATCCCCCTGGATTTCAGAGACATTATTTCTATTCCTAGGGAGTGTGTTGGGATAGCTAGTGAAAATCTTATGGGGCTGTAAAACTTCCTATAGGGTTGTTTCCCCTTTTAAATTCTGTATGGCACCAAAATGCTTGAGAGCTCTGCATTTCTATAGATAGCCATAGTCACTTCATGACGATGTGGCTGCAGAAAGGGTACTGGGAGCTGATAAGGCAAGGAGTCCATCTTTCCAGATGGAACGCACGCACACGGACACACACACATACAGACACACACACAGACACAGACACAGACACACACACACAGACACACACAGACACTCATAGCTCCTTGATGTTCAGGCAGCTTGGAGAGTCAGCAGCTGGAGCCTTGCATCCAGCCTCGTGTCACAACATTATCAGAGACTTGGGGAAACTGGATGGAGTTCAGAGAGGAGCAGCTAGTACGATTAAAGGGCTTGGAGGGATTAAGGGATTGATTTATGAGGAAAGATGAAAAGAACTTAATGTGTGCTGCTTGACTAAGTGGGTACATGATAATAGTCTGCAAACATCTGAAGGGCATAAACACCGGAGAGGGAGAGGAATTAGCACAGGGTGAGGAGACTGATCCAGGCGTAATGGGGGAAATTAAAAGGGGGAGTGAGGATGGGTGAGTTGGCAGAGTACGAGCACGGGTGTGACCTGTGAATTCTCTTTTCAGAAGCCTGATGGGGGAGTGGTGAGTTGGTTTTGGGAACGTGAACCCTGGGAAGCCTTTTGAGTTCTCCTTTTTCCGGTAGAGGGAAGATGCGTGCCTGCTGTGTGCTGTGTGAAGCAGGATCACCTGGGCAAGTGCTGACTGGGACACGCAGGATGGGAACTGGGGGGCAGGAGGGGAGGGTGGTGTCGAAAATGATGGGGTCAGTGAAAGCCAGGCGTTTCCTTAAGTGTCTCGTCTTCCTGGTGGTTTTTCTGCACTGAGCGGATCCATACTGACAGTTTTGTTACACACCCAGTTTGCTTGAGATGTGAAGTTCTTACCCCACACATCTCTCATCTTCCCTGCCCCCCATTCCTAAAATGCAGCTGCCCTGGACTGGCCCGTGATGTTGGTCTCTCACTGCCAGTGTGTCTTATGCAGGCATGGGTGTAAGATTGGGAGACACCTGTGGGCTGGTGAAGAGGATGCAAAATGAACCCAGCTGCCTGGGTTATCCCCCAGCTCCATCCTTTCCAGCTGGGTAAGTCGGCCCACTTACTCTCTGGGCCTTGATTTTCTTCTCTGCAAGATGGAGATGATTGTAGCATCTTGCTCCACAAGATTGTCTTGAAGTTTACAAGGAGTCAGGTGTATGGGGTGCCTGGCAAAAAGTGAATGCTGGCTGCTGCTGCTTTTATAATGAGGCTACAGTGGTGACTCTGATTATCTTGGTACATGGCCCAGGTCTGGAGCTGGCCTGAGCAGTGCCTCATCTAACTCAGCAAGTAGTGTGCGTTTCTCCTGATAGTTTGGGGTAAGGGAGTGTTCGCACCCCAGGAGAAGGAGGTGATGGTAACATTGTTTTCTTCCCTGTGGTACCAGGGTTTCCAGAGGTGACCTTGGGCCAGAGCCAAGTTCTGGACACTAGAACCCAAGGCTTGGCAGAGAGAAGAAACCTGGTTGCTCTTCATCCCCAGCCTCCTGCCTGGTTCAGTGAAAAGATAATTGAGCTGAGAAGGAGAGGACTTGGATTAACTTCTGTTTTCCAACCTCCGGTGTCCTTAATGGTTTTTTTTTTTAAAAAAAAAGGTGGAAGGGAAACTTTTCTTCCAAGAAGAGCCCTTCAGTTAAGTGTTATGTGAAACCTCGATACATAGAAGAGCTTCCAACTGAGCTTATTCTGAATGGGCTGGAGGGCTGGAGACTGACTCCTTCTTAGGGTCCTGAAGTCACCCTCCAGGGACTCCCATGCTGCCATGGAACACTGTTCACACACAGACGCATGCTCACTCCCAGGGCTTCCCACTCACACAGAAGCACATCCATTCACACACAGACACAGACATACACTGTTGAGCCCTTCAAGATGGTTACTGTTAGAGCTCTAGTGACAGTTAAAGTAAACCGAGCTCCCTTTTGCTAAATGCTTTGCATCTATTAGCTAATTATATCCTCAGAATATGACCACTAGATGCAGGGTATTATTATCCATGTACTGCTGATGGACAGACCAAGGTTGGGAGGTCAAGTAAGGATCTCATAGCTGAGAGGTGACACATGATCTCTGAGAGTTCATTCAGCTCTGAAATAGATTCAGTTTCTCCCACAGATTTTCAAGTGATGTAGTAGATGCTAAATACTGAGCCACATGATTTGATCTGTGGGTTTTCACTGGTTCCCCAACTCCAGAATGAGACCACGCTACCTGCTACTAGCTTTCTGGACGATGGCCAGATCTGCTCTTTGTGTCTTATCTCTGCTCTAAGACACAGATTTCCCCAAAGCAGGTGCCACTCTTTCATGACATCTTTGTAGAAATGTAATCCTGACTCAATGGACGTGAGTCTGGGTGAACTCTGGGAGTTGGTGATGGACAGGGAGGCCTGGCGTGCTGCGATTCATGGGGTCGCAGAGAGTCGGACACGACTGAGCAACTGAACTGAACTGAACTGAATGTAGGCTTTGACCAAGCTGAAGTGTGCCTTTTGAGGTACTGTGGAGATTCAGGGTGCTGGGGTGATGTTCCATTTTAAGTGTCTTTTTCTTCTCTATCAGCGGGAGGTAGTCTGCAGTTTACTCCTTTCTAAACGTATGCTAGGACTTCCTAGGTGGCTTCAGGTGATGCAGGAGACTTGGGTTTGATCACAGAGTTGGGAGGATCCCTGGAGAAGAAAGTGGCAACCCACTCCAGTATTCGTGCCTGGGCAACCCCATGGATAGAGGAGGCTGGTGGGTTACAGTCCAGCGGGTGCAAAGAGCTGGGCACGACTGAGCAAATTAGTATGCATGCATGCAAACATGATAAGCATCCTGAATAAACTGTATACAAACTTTCTTTTGAAACAAGCATTTTTAATTGGCAGTCTCAAGCAAAGGAGTGTCTGACTGGAATTCATATTTATCCCCTTGTAAAATGTAATCCTAGTTGCTCCCATATTTGCCTGGTGTGTGCATGTCTGTGTGTGTGTGTCTTACTAGTAAAGCTCTAATGGACATAATAAAAGGTATACCTGTAAAAGTAGTGAGCTCCATGTATGTGTCCTGTCCATTGCAAGAGTGACCAGAAAGAACAGGAAAGTGAGAGGGGGCTAGGTCTATTAGACATGGAGGTGGGGTCAACTTTTGAATATTTGCTGGTAGCTTTCCTGTGTTGAGGATTTTCCATAGT
Organism: Bison bison bison; assembly: GCF_000754665.1. Taxonomy (NCBI): domain Eukaryota; kingdom Metazoa; phylum Chordata; class Mammalia; order Artiodactyla; family Bovidae; genus Bison; species Bison bison. The sequence continues at coordinate 9,273,038 of NW_011494881.1, forward strand.
GACATTTTAATTCCAGAGTCAATGATCCAACTGAGAATACAAACCAAATATTAACCTTAACTAGAGCCTAGAATAATTAAGACGTTGAATTTCCTATACAAACATAACTAGTATAGGCCTCAAGTGAAGTGAAGTGAAAAATCGCTCAGTCGTGTCTGATTCTTTGCTACCCCATGGATTGTACAGTCCATGGAATTCTCCAGGCCAGAATACTGGAGTGGGTAGCCTTTGGAGAAGGCAATGGCACCCAACTCCAGTACTCTTGCCTGGAAAATCCCATGGATGGAGGAGCCTGGTAGGCTGCAGTCCATGGGGTCGAGAAGAATTGGACATGACTGAACAACTTCACTTTCATTTTTCACTTTCATGCATTGGAGAAGGAAATGGCAACCCACTCCAGTGTTCTTGCCTGGAGAATCCCAGGGCCGGGGGAGCCTGGTGGGCTGCTGTCTATAGGGTCGCACAGAGTCGGACACGACTGAAGTGACTTAGGAGGAGGAGGAGCCTTTCTCTTCTCCAGGGGATCTTCCCAATCCAGGGATCGAACCTAGGTCTCCTTTATTGCAGGCGAATTCTTTACCAACTGAGCTACTAGGGAAGCCCTTTGGCCTCAAAGCAGATGCTAGTCAAGTTTGTTACTGTCAAGAGAAGATTATTTGCTGTTAAAGACAGCCCCCAAGTCTTAGTGGCTTGATATGGTAAAAGTCTGTTTATTTCAAGTCTGAAGCAGTGTGTGTGTGAGAATGTGTGTGTAGCGGGAGTGAGGTGGAAGAGGGGAGCAGTGTTTTATGCCATCACTCAGGGGCCTGGGCTCCTCTCCTCTTGTGGCTCCCTGCTCTTTTTGGAGCCCTCTTGGTTGTTCTATTGGGTGGGGCAGAGGAATGTGGAGAAGGCACACCAAGTCTAACAACCGCCTCTGTCCCAAAGTTACACCCCTCACTGCCTTTCACGCCTCACTGGTGAGAACTGGTTATACCTTCCTGGAAGGAGACTGGGGAGTGAAGTCCAGTGTGTGCCCAGGAAGAAGAGAGCAGGACAGCAATGCACTCTCATGGCCTCTGTAACACTGACTGATCCATTTCACCCTTCCCCTGGTGGTGGGCATGGCTTGGCAGAGGATTATCATAGAGCCACCCAGTCCAGAAAACAAGTTACATACCTTCCCTTTTTTCTTACTGAAGTATAGTTGATTTAAAATGTTTTAATTTCTGCTGTATAGCAAAGTGACTCAGTTACACATACACACGTTCTTTTTCATATTCTCTTCCATTATTGTTTATAATGATTGAACATAGTTCCCTGTGCCATACAGTTGGACCTTGTTTTCTGTCCATTCTAAATGGAATAGTTTGCTTGTACTAATCCCAAACTCCCGGTCCATCCCTCTCCCCTCCTCCTGCTCGGCAACCACACGTCTGTGCTCCCTGTGATCCTCTTTCTGTTTCCTAGATGGGTTCATCTGTGCCATAGTTTAGATCACACATGTAAGTGATATCATGGTATTTGTCTCTCTCTCTCTTACTTCACTTGGTACAATGATCTCTAATTGCATCCATGTTGCTGCAGATGGCATTATTTTGTCCTTTTTAATGGCTAAGTCGTATTCCATTGTGTGTAGGTGCCACATCTCCTTTATCCGCTCCTCTGCTGATGGACATTTTGGTCATCTTCATGTTTTGGGTAATCGTGAATAGTGCTTCTGTGAATATAGGGGTCCATGTATCCTTTTGAATTATAGTTTTCTTTGGATCTATGCCCAGGTGTGGGATTGCTGTGTCATTTAATGGTGCCGTTTTTAATTTTTTGAGGAACCTCCATACTGAGCTCCATAGCAGCTGTGCCAACTTACATTCCCATCAGCAGTGTAGGGGGGGTTCTCTTTTTCCCATACCCTCTCCAGCATTTGTTGTTTGCAGACTTTTGAATGAGATGGCCATTCTCACCAGTGGGAGGTGGTATCTCGTAATTTTGATTTACATCTGTTTGATAATTAGTGATGTTGAACATCTTTTCATATCACTACATACCTTCTTGATTTTTAGATGAAAAAAATTAATCTCTGACTTGAATTATTGGGATCATTGCCATGCGCCTCCGTGGGCTTCCCTGGTGGCTCCGACGGTAGACAATTTGCCTACAATGTGAGAGACCTGGGTTTGATCCCTGGCTTGGGAAGATCCCCTGGAGGAGGGCATGGCAGCCCACTCCAGTATTCTTGCCTGGAGAATCCCCATGGACGAGGACATGGGCTGCAGTTCACGGGGTCACAAAGAGTTGGACATGACTGAGCGATTAAGCACACAGCACAGCCATGTACCTCAGTTGATTCTTCTGCAGAATGGGGATTAGAGCCCTTGCTAAGCCAGTGTTTCTTGGGGAGGCATTGAGTATGATAAATTTACTCTTGGTTCCCATGGCCTCAGGGCCCGAATGGCCCTTTAAACTCAGGCAGGTTGCGAGCATGGGCTTGAGTTTCCTTTTGTTGCTGCTTTCAGCGCATGCAGAGGCCTCCCCAGCTCTACCAGGGGCACTCCCCGCTCCACTCGCCCTGGATGGAGCTTGTCCTTCCCTCCCCAGCCCTGCAGTTCCTAGGCAGAGGCAGTGGACTTGCGGCATCCCCCACTGGCATCATTTGCCGCCTTTCTTGAGTTTAATCTGAGGGGAACACAGAGCAGGGCGGCACAGGAAGGCTTTTTGGTGATCACTGTGTAAAAGTGCGGAAGCCAGGAGGAACCCTTTTCTCTAGGGAATGCACAGTTTTGGAGGTGAGGCTACCTTCTGGCGGGCGATAGCCCGTTGTATTTATTGTAGGTGCCACCACTGTGTTTGTCTTCTTTAGGAATGATTTTGCATTTGAATGTGAAATCAGCTAGTTTTTGGAGCAGTTTCACTGGCTGCTTCTGGAACATTTTGGAAGCTGCAACTTGCAGTGCTGGAGACTGCTGGTGCTGTATGTGATGTGTGTGTGAAGGGAAGGGGTGATGGTGGTGGATTTATCAAGGAAAAACCCTACCTGTTGACTCAGACATTTGGGGAACCTGGCCAGAGCCCCTGTGATTCAGTTGTGCCACTTTATAGTTGGTCTGGAATCCGACTGCCTGATTTCTCATTCAGTTAATGAAATATTAGTGTTAGAAACCGTGACTGTTGGTTTATAGAAGCCATAATCCCTTTGTCACCCTCTGTTACCTTGGTTTAGAGTTAGTTTGTTAGAGCATTAACCACCTTCTGGTTTCCATCAAGGTGGCCATCTAATGGATCATTAAGTACCAGTGATGCTCAGTCCCTTTGGGCTATGTACTGATACCACAGTAGTTGTATTGGGAATAAGGAACCACTCTCACACAGGAGGTTGTCTTTATGGGGGGGAAGAAAGCTGAATGAGGAAGAGCAGGCAGGATATTTCCCCCCAATTTAATTATGAGAACCTTTGCTTTGCCTGGTGAGATCAACAACCTGGAAGCTTAAGGGTGTCTGATGAGTCAGAGAGCAGACAGATAAAGAGTATTAATGAAGTAAGAGGCGTAGCAGATACCAGAACCCTCTGTTAATCCATTTTTTTGTGTTAGTTCATTGATTTATTAAATATTTCTTGAGTGTCTTTGTGCCAAGCATCATGTCAGGTACTAGAGATCCAGAAATGAACAGCAGGGGTGTCCGTGTCCTCATTGAACAAACAGTCTTGGGGGAGGAGGGGGTGGTAGACAAATGTAATATTCACTTCATATTTTTCTAGATTAATAGAAAATGAGGCATACTAGACAACCAGCTAATTATGGGTAGAATATTATGAGAAAGCCTCATGGGTAAAAATGTATGTACTAATGAATAAAGTTATGCGTTAGTGCATGTAATAATAGGGGCAGTTGACCTGATGTGGTAGGTCAGGGAAGGCTTCACTAACCAAGTGATGCTTCTGTTAAGATCTGAAGGATGAGTGGGATTTAACCAAATAAGAAAGGGGGAAAACTCATTCTAGGCCCTGGGAACAGTTTGCGCAAAGGCCCTGTGGTGGGAGAAAGATGCATTGTAGGTATTAATGGGTCAGTAGCAAGTTGGTGCGGAGTATGGTATAAGAGAGGCAGGTAGGTATCAGATTGTGCCAAGCCCTGTAGTATGTATTAAAGATTTTTGTCATTATCCTAACAAGAGTGGGAAACTACTGTGAGTTTGCATCAGGGGACATCATCATATTTGTCTGAAAAAAGAATCAGTGTGGCTGCAGTGTGATCATGGACAGGAGAAGGTCAGAGTAGATGTGGATAGATCGTGTTCTTGACTATTGCAGTGAGATAAAGGGGGAACACTTGAGTGATAGATACCGGTGAACATGGGAAGAACTTGGTGATAGAGGTTATGGGTGTGAGGCACCAGAAGGCATCAAGGCTGACACCTGAGTGCCTGCCTTTGGAACTGGATGAATTAAGGGTGGTTTTAGTTATGGTTCAGGGATGGCTGTTGTAACAAGACTCAAAAGTGGGTCAGCAAGATGGGAGTGGAAAGTTCTCATCCCAGCCCACGTGTGAGCACTGCAGGGCCGGGACCGTGGCTCCGTGGTGTCGTGCTCCTAGAATCCTTTAGTTGTACTACTGCCGTCTCTAGACTGTTACCCTCATCAGCATGGTTCTAGCCAGTTGACTACTACAGCCACGATCTGGATATATCTCTTCTCCCCAGAGTCACCTAGAAGTTGCTCACATCCCATGGGCCATACCTCAGTTGCAGGGCCATGTATTACAGATAAACAGGGAACAATCAGCCATCTCTGCATTGGTGCACTAATACAAAACACTGGGAGAGGATCAGTAGTTGGTAGAAGACCAGGAGCAAGTGGGAGATGTTCATTTCATGCCCTGCTTGGGATCCCTAGTCTCTCCCACCTGCCTTGGCTGCCTCCACCCTGCTCTGTGACACCTTCATGGACCCCTGCTGTACGTTTGCTGCATGCTCTTCAGCACCCTCCTCCCGTGTTCTTCCTGCATGGACTGCCCTTCTCTGTCTGCCCACACTTCAAGGACTGGCTGCTTCCTTCTCTCTCCATAAAGCTGTCCTTTATGGATCCACCCCTTCCCCACCAGCTGCCCCTTGGGGTGATCTCACGCTCACCGTTCCTGTCTGTGTCGTGCGACGACGACAGTTCTCACACGGATGGCTTCTCTCTTCTGTTGAACTCTCCCACTACCTTATTTAGCTTTTCCAATCACTATTGCACATTTCAGTTGTGACCAGCACATGTTCACTAAGAGTTCATGCTGGGCCATACTGACTTCTGCTCTCTCCCTACCACTCCTGTGAAGTAACTAATATACAAACATAGAACAGTCAAGGCTTATTATTTTTCATAATAAGAAAAACCCCAGTGAACTTAGTGTTAGGATGACTCTTGGAAAGCTTTTAGAGCCATTTCCAAGATAGGAGGCAGTGAAACATAAGTAGACTAAGCTAAAATAGGCTTCAGTTATCTCATTTCTTTGTATTTCCTCTGTCCATTAATCCTGTCCTGCCTTACTGTTCTGATTATGGCTGCACTGGGATGACCCAAAATGTGGGCACTCATGCAGCATCAGCATTATGAAGGTGGGGTGGGGAGGAGAAGGGAGTTGTAGAGAAAAGAGGTAAGTTTCTTCAGCTTCCTGCTGCCCCCCGGCTGACTTCTTTCAGTCACTAGGTGGAGGAAGGTCCTGAATTGGCAGCCAACCTGGGGTTTCCAGACTAACCAACAGTTAACTCTACCTTTTCATTGTTTGTGTGTGTTATTGTTTGATTAAAAAATAATGATTCTTTTTTTTTTTTCATTCATACCTGGTGCCTGCTCCTTGATTTGGTTTTTGCAGCAGGTAGGGGCCCTGCTCGGCAGGAGCTCAGGGGCTGGTGGAAAGAGTGGCGACCCTTCTGCTTGGTGATGAGCTAGCTGTGTCACCTGGCTGGGTGGGTTATAGGCTGTGTGGAGACCTGGGCCATGCTCCTCAAGTCCCGTGTGTCCATGAAGGAGCTCAGCAGCATGTTGGTCTCTTGGCTGGTGCCCAGGGACCTTGATGATTGATTTCATGGGTGGGTTGCTACGTATCTCCCCATGGAGCTCTTGGTGCCTTGATGTCTTCGAGTGTGAAAGCAGAGATTCTGTCTGTTTCCTGTTTGGGGAGTGGGTGGAAGGAGGGAGAGTTGTGGGAGATTTCCTCCTCACTGATAGTGAAAGTGCTTTGGAAATCGGAGCCAGAGGTGATGGCAGAGGAAGTTTCTAGTGTTAAGAAGCTTAAGATGCTGACTGCCCTTGCCCTACTTATGTCTTTTCTGGCTCTTGTACAAAGAGCTGTGATGCTTTTGAGTGTGCGCATGCTGGAGGATGTGCATGGGTCCCACCTGGGTTCCCAAGCCCAGATGCTCATTCAGGAGTAAAGTTCAGTGTCGACTCAGTTGCATACAACCTTTATGTTTTGGCATGACTTTTTTTTCCCATCTGGTAACATCTGACATATAGGAAATGACCCCCTGGGCAAACGGTGTGAAAATGAAAGTCGCTTCCATCATGGCCGACTCTCTGTGACCCCATGGGACTATACAGTCCATGGAATTCTCCAGGCCAGAATACTGGAGTGGGTAATAGTTCCCTTCTCTAGGGGATCTTCCCAATCCAGGGATCAAACCCAGGTCTCCCGCTTTTCAGGCGGATTCTTAACCAGCTGAGCCACCAGGGAATTGCCACCCTTCTTTCCCAACATGTGACCAACAGAACATACAGCACTGCGTGGAGACGGAGGGCTGATTGGAAGCATCACAGGATGGTGGCACCACCCACTGGGGGAGACCGTGGTTGTCAGGGGTACCCAGTGAGAGCAGGATTGCTGCTGGGATGGCTCCTTCATGCCTTGTGGCTGCTTTTGTCCTGTCATTTTTCCAGAGCATTCTCTGAAGAATGAGTTAACTGAATTTTCAAAGTACTGACAAGCCCACTTAAGGGAAGGGAACAAGAGAAAGGGGTTCTCAAGTGCTGCCCTCATGAGTCTTGTCACCTAAAAGGTCATGTTAGAGTCACTCAGTGGAGAGGTCTTGGGGCACCCCTTGAGTAAAGAAGCAGGGAGAGCAAAAAAATTGAAAAAATGTGGTCTGATTTCGTTACTTGCATTGTTTCTGGGCCAGTTCCTCCCCTTTCAGTTTTCTCTGCACCCCACCCCACCCTTCTCTTAATGACTTACTTGTAGAGGAAAGCAAACTATTAATCACAACCAGAATGGCTCTGTAACTTCCAAACAAACAGAGAACAGTTCTAGGGACTGTGAACCAAGCCAAGGCCTTGGCAGAGGTTCCAAAACATGTTCCTTTTATATATATATTTCAGAAATGCCCCCATTTTTCCTTCGGCACAGAAGGTTCCCTTTAATTAGTGCTGAATTTCCCATTTCCCCTTTCTTCCTAAGGCGTCTATAAAGCCCTGGCCTAGTAAAAGGCAGGTACACAGCTCTCAATTGAGCCCTATTGATGTGCTAGTATAGTTTTAATTGTGTTGAGATTTCCTTGCCAACGTGCCACATGCAGAAGCATTTTAAAAACGTATAGGGTTTGTAACTCTTGTGCTGTCTAGAGCTCTTGAATTATGAATGCCTCTTCCGCTGCCTATTCTGTTCCTCTGAATCTGTAAAATTACTTTAATAACCTGTGTGGGGGTAATGTTAATATGTTTGCTCAGTCGTGTGAATTTATTAGCACACCCATCCCACTTCAGGGAGCTGGTCTGGCCCTTTGGATGCAAGCCCTTGGTTGTGAGAGGCGGCCAATGACGGTGGTGTTTTCTTCCCCTCCTCCCTTTCCCTTCCACCATTAGCAATCATTCTGTTGCACAGAGTACGTGATAAATCAACCTCAAGAGAGTCAGATTTGCCATAACATGACATTACCTATCAGCTCGTCAGGTCTGAGTTGACTCTCAGCCTTTTGGGCTGTATATTTCTTCAAAGTCGAGCGCCAGTTTCTTAGTCAGCTCTAACTAATTTCAGAGTGGAAGGGAAACTTGACTGGAGTGCTGTTTGGGATCTGCTTTTTAATCCTGGTCTGTTTAATGTTTGCTCCTGACAGTCTAGGCCAGACATCATTTTAATGGTATGTGTGGTGATAAAGCCAATAAACTGTCAAGATGATTGATAATCTAAGCATTATAGCAATATGACTTTCCTGTTCTCCTCTGTGCTTTAGATGATGGTTTCCAAATTGAATTCCTACAGTGTGTGCTGTATGTGCGTGCCTGTTGGAGGCTCCCCTAACAGCGTTTGAAGGAGGGAGCTGTGTTTAATGTAAGATTTTTAGCCCTCAATTACCCACACAAATATATCTGCATATGTGTTGGTACCCTCTAATTTGGGAAACATCAAGAATTTATGGCTCTGCCCTTGTAACAGTCCCCCAGCAATTTATGGGCACTGGTGGAACTTTTTATTATGTCTTTATGGTGTTTTTTCACCTGGCATGCATCTTAGATTCCATGTGGTTGATTCTGTTATCTGTGGTTGAAAGACATTACAGATAACAAAGTGCACTGTATTAAAGGCAGGCTTCTGGTTTCCTTTCCTTTTCTCTTTGTTTCTCTTTTCTTTTAATTTAGCAGACGTTTTTTAGCATCTGGTCCTCATCTCATTAATCAGCCTCGACCAGGTGTTTCAGGGTGGTGACAGTGGGAGAGCTTGGCCCCTCTTTGTTGGCCCTCGTGGGCCACCGTTGCTGGCTTCCATCCCGCTCCTTGGCACAGTGTTGCCTGGGAACAGAAACCCCAGTGGCCAGAGAGGTTGGGCCTTTCTTGTATGTGTGTGTGTGTGTGTGTGAGAGAGAGAGAGAGAGAGAGAGAGAGAGAGAGAGAATTTTACCGGGGGAAAAAAGGGGAAAAAAACAAAGTAAACATTTAACAACTCGAGTGTGTTGAAATCCCCTCTGCATCCATATGCATTCTCTTAATACGTGTGTGTGTCCTTGTCTAGTTGTGCAGTGTGCGCGTTATTTAGAGGACGACTTCCAAGACTGTGCTGAGAAACAACACTAGGCTGTGAGAGGGCTCTTGGAGGGTCCTAGGATGTGGCTGGGCATCTCTGGTACCTGGGGACTGTGCCACTGTGCATGTCTTCCAAGTCTGACTTTACAGATGAGCCTGGGGCCCCAGAGAGGTGGTGTGTCTGGATGTATGGCGGAATTGGGACTGGTGTTTGTGTGTCCTTATTTGAGATCAGTCATCCTTTGCAATTCATTATTTTCCTTTCCTTCACTCACCTTTTTTTTTTGTGTCAACAGACACTGGGCAAGTCCCTTCATGTTTCTGGCCTCGGTTTCTCTGTAAGAATTGAGGAAGGATTGGGCTTTCTACTGGAAACCTTCCTAAAACCATCTGAAGTCTTGTTTCCTCGCTTTGTCTTATTTCCGAATGTGGGCCTGGTCCTTCCTTTCTCTGCTGTCCAGAACCTTAGCTTTGGTTCCTGTCTTCTGAGGCTCTCCAGGCTAAAAAGAAGGCCTGGCTTTCCCATAGACTCCAGTGAAGTACTAAGAAGAGGCTGGCCCATTAGGTTTGTTTCACCTTGCCTGCTAGCAAATATTTGTGTCCTAGGCTCCTTTTATCTAAAGTAATTCCAAATTTTGTAGCACGATTAGGTGCGTGAGGCAGAAACAAATACCTGAATTGGTAAATAGCTGGGACCAGAAACAACATTGATACAAATGAGTAATGGGAAATTAGCCAAACAGATAAATGCCAAGGGCTGGTCTCTGCTGTGTGCTATAGCACAAGATGCTGGAAAGCACATCCCCAAGTCACGTCTCCAGTTTTGGGGATCACAGAATTGTATTCATGGACTCAATTCTGCATCTTCAAGTGGCTTGAGATCTCACTGGGGATGCACGGCAGGTCTGAGATCTCTGAGAAGTGAGTCATTGCAGTTCTAAAAGCACACACGTGTGCAGGGGATGAAAGAGGGCTGGCGCGTGTGAACTGGAACTGGGTGGGAATGATCTGGAATCCCAGAGGGTGGCTGGCTTGTCAAAGCTGAGCCACCCTGAAATGCTCCCAGATGGGCATGTTGGTACCTGAGAGGACCAATCCCCCCACAGTTAAGCCAATAGATTTGTAGTATTGGCTGCAGTGGGCAATGTGCCCTGCGCTGTGTACCAGGGAGATGGTGATGAGGATGGTGATGGTGGCTCACATTGAGAATGCAGGGTGAGCCAGACACGACTCTGACTACTCCTACAGGTATTAACTGACTTAATCCCCCAATGATCCTTTGAGAAAGGATGGGAATTAGGACAGTAGGTGTGTGTGGTTGTTACTGCCATTCTGCAGGTGAGGAAATGGGCTCAGGGAAGTCGCGGGGAGGTAGGTACTCGATGAGAAGGTTGAGGGACCCAAACCTGGCCCCTCAGTCGAGCCACTCTGAGTCGCTACCCTGACAACGAACAAGCTCACAGCCCCAGCCTTGAGACTGTACACCTGTCTGAGGAGCGAACACGTGGCCCGTGCAGCTCTGAGGAAGTCCTTGGTCATCTGAGTCTGTTCACCCCTCTGTGACATGAGTTAAAATGAGAGAGTAGAAATGAAAATGTCCAGCAGAGAAGAAGCACTCATTAAATGGTTGTGTTGACAGGATATTGAATTAGATCACCACTGACCTTTTCTTTTTCTTGTTCAATCTGCATTCCTCTGGACCCCTTTCTGTAAGCTGGGGATTTTATTTTTAACTTTCTTCAGTAACGGATGATATCGCAGAAAACAAAGTCTGATCCTGCCTTTTGAATCTCAGAAGTTTGGACTACAGGTTAAGAAAAAAAGATTTGGAAGAAGACATGATGATCTAAGAACTGGCTAACTGCATACTAGACTAGAGACTTCCTGGGCGCAGAGGGTGGAGAAAAGTGTAGGTACTAGTGGGTCCCTGAGAAGGGGTGCTGTATCTTACATGTTTTGTTTTTTGTGTTAGTCACTCAGTCAAGTCCATCTCTTTGCGATCCCGTGGACTGTAGCCTGCCAGGCTCCTCTGTCCATGGAGTTCTCCAGGCAAGAATACTGGAGTGGGTAGGCATTCCCTTCTCCAGGGAATCTTCCAGATCCAGGAATCAAATCCAGGTCTCCCACGTTGCAGGCAGATTCTTTACCATTTGGGTCACCATGGCCTATAGTATCTTACATAATTTTGGACACTAACTTGTCCCTGACATATAAGCTGTTATGATTTCTTCAGAGTACTGGGAGAGGGTGGGGTGATCCAAGATGTCTGAGCATATGAGGATATGAGAAATGCTTGTTGAAGGAAGGAGAGGGGTTTGAGCAGAATTATAAAGGCTGGTGGAGATTAGATAGGTGAAATCTACCAGCTTCAGGCTGAAAGCCTCTGTGCCTGTAGATGGGCTCCCCCCTAAGTTGTGAACCTAGGTTTGTACTCTCAGCCAGCTGAATGGACAGTGGGGTGACTGTTCCTGTGGAGAAGCAGGGGGCTGGTCTGATGGCAGGGCTAGAAGAATTAAGGCCCCTGGCCAGAGAGGCAGAAGGTAGAGGGAGGAGCTGAGTAAACTCAGGAAGGTTGGGATGGCTTGGTGTCCCTGAGGCAGAAGAGTGAGTTATCCTCTTCCAGAACTGTCCCATGCACCCTTAGAAGGCCAGGCCACTTGTCCAAATTGTACCTGCTCACTCCTTAGCTGGATCCCAGAGGGAAAGCCAATGGCTCTGTAGCAGACCATCTCCATTCCTGCTCCGGTTGCATCCACGCACATACCTATTCTGTCAGCTTCTGGAAGAGCCCCCACTTTCTTTGGATTGAAAATAAAATACAGGAGGAGTGAGAAAACCAGAATTCTGGTTGCAGCTCTTCCCTTTCCCCCATATTGTGGGGCTATGAGCTACCATTTCCTTGGTAACTAAGGATTTGGACAAGGCAGTCTCTCAGGTACCTTCCTGCTCTTACCTGCTGTGAACTTGTGATATTTGGAAGGTGGGACCCCCCCTGTGTCTATTGGCAAATTGGGCGTCCTTGGGGAAGGCCTTGGCATGAGAAAAGCTGTTCTCCTCCTCCCAAGACGATAGACTTTACCCATCCATGTTATGGTCCTGTCTCCCAAGTTATGTAAAAGCAACACACGTTTCCAACTGGTTGAACCAGAAATCAGAGAAGAAAGTTCCCTTTAAGTTGAATGACTCAAGACCTTTGAATTGTCATCTGTTTCTCCTATTCCCTTTATATAAGTCACTTCATCTTCCAAACCCGTTATATAGAGAGCTTCCTATGGGAGAGAATTGGATCTTGTGGTTTCTGAGCAAAGAAAGAACTGGAACTTCATGTTAAATCTTGACTTGTTCTTATGCTTTCTTCTGTAAGCAGTTTATTTTTTTCATGCAACAAGGAAGCAGCATATTCTAGCTTGCTCTGAAGATTGGGAGAGAGAGATCTGTTGCTTCTGCAGGTTCTTGGAGTTCCCAAGGGGCTGGACAGTCTGTCATGTACTTGGTTTGTAGTCAGTTCTCATTTAGTATAAAACCACCACCTTTGCACTTCCTCCGGTTTGAACGAATATGTCAATACTATTGTCTGAAGACTATGCACAGCCAGATAGAAGGGCTCCTCAGAGCCATATCCGCCACTTTCCGTCTGTCTGATGACTGCTGCATACAGTCCACATAGTCTTGCCTCGCTCCTGGTAGGTGGGAATAAGAAGGGTAGGTCTTGGAGACTCGGCAGAGTGGGACATGCCTGTATAGTCACAGGTAATAGTTCTTCTCCTTGACTCAATTTGAACTGCATTTTTTCTTTTTTAGCTGTTGGAATATGGCTCAGTACAGACTATTACTTTGACCATTTTGCTCCAGGAAAAGCATTAGTAATTTATAAATAAAATACACACAAAAATAGGAGAAGTCAAATATAGGTTTATTGACAACAAAGGCACTGTTAATGTTGGAACAGGCTGGTTTGAAGTTGAGTTAGTTTTTGTGGCTGATTTATGTCCTGTTTGTTTTAAGGACTACGGTTGTGAGGGTGAGTTGTGAAGGTTCTTGGGAATTGGCAGCTGGGAAGGAGCAGAGCTGGGTTGGGTCTGAGTTCCCAGAGGAACAAGATGAGAGGGAGGGGGAAAGCAGAGTGAGAAGTGGGGAGGAAGGAGGAAGAATGATTTGCATCTCTCTCTCTGGGCTTCATGGTTGTGTATTTAACCAAGAGTACATTGCCAGGAAATTGAGACAGTAAGTGTGTGTGTGTGTGTGCATGCACTTTATGTCAAGCATAGCTCATTTAAAGTATACCTGTGTGCACATAAGCCTTTGCAGAAAACTGTTATTTATTTCTCTTGAATTTACCCCACTTGTTAAACAAAATTTGACAGATGGTTTGCAACAAGAGTAACGAAGTCATTATGTAGCCAAGTTTTATCTTTGCCATGCCACTTGTTATGTGGAAAAGGGTTTTTTCCTTGGTTTGTGGGAATTGAATTCTCTATGGAGAGAATCAGATTCATTTAACTGGAAAAGTAGGCGACTTGAAAGTTCATTTTCTAAGCTTTACCACACCGGATAGTTGCTTATTAAAACCTTTCATCAGGGCCCATGTGATTCTGTGGTGCCGTGAAATGTTTTATGGCAGATGTGAAAAATTTGTGATCCTTACTTTTTGTTTTTTTTCTCTCCATTCCAGTTGCAACAAACTTCAGGGTCAGTTTTTGTTCTGATTCCAGGTTTGCTTGTACGCATGCACACATGTGCTCGCTCTCTCCCTCAGTTCTTTCTTTTGCATGTGTGTTGGTGTGCTCATGCAGACTGCACACTCTATAGATCACAAAGACACAGGCATCATCCCCGTGGAGGATAACCAGCTTCACGGGGCACTTTAACACATGTTGTGGCAGGTTGGTAAACTGCAGGAAGGCTGGGTATTTTTGATGGGTTTGCTAGTTTCCTATTGTTCCTACTGTAACAAATTAGCACAAACTAAGTGGCTTAAAATGACACAAATTTATCATCTTATGCTTTGGAGGTCATAAGTCCAAAATAGGTCTTAACTGAGCTAGAATCAAGGTGTGGGCTGTGTTCCTACTAGAGGCTCCAGGGAAAATCTATTCCCTTTCCCTTTTGACTTCCATGGATTGCCCATATTCCTTGGCTTGTCTTCCTGCATCATTCCAACCTCTGCTTCTGTTTTTACATCTCCTTTTCTGACTCTGAGAAGTTCTCTCTTATAAAGGATCCTTGTACTTATATTGGGCCCATCTGGATAATCGACAACGGTCTCCCTTCAGCTAGCTTCCTAACGGAATCATACAAGCAGGGTCCCTTTTGCTTTGCAAGGAGATAGCCACAGGTTCTAGGGATAAGGACATGGACATCGTGCAGCGTGTAGGGACGTGATTCTGTCTGTGACAGTGGATAGGAAGACACTGAGTAGTAGAAGTGGACCTGACGTGATTCTGTCTGTGACAGTGGATAGGAAGACACTGAGTAGTAGAAGTGGACCTGACGTGATTCTGTCTGTGACAGTGGATAGGAAGACACTGAGTAGTAGAAGTGGACCTGACGTGATTCTGTCTGTGACAGTGGATAGGAAGACACTGAGTAGTAGAAGTGGACCTGACGTGATTCTGTCTGTGACAGTGGATAGGAAGACACTGAGTAGTAGAAGTGGACCTGACGTGATTCTGTCTGTGACAGTGGATAGGAAGACACTGAGTAGTAGAAGTGGACCTGACGTGATTCTGTCTGTGACAGTGGATAGGAAGACACTGAGTAGTAGAAGTGGACCTGACGTGATTCTGTCTGTGACAGTGGATAGGAAGACACTGAGTAGTAGAAGTGGACCTGTTTCTCTTGGTGGTTTATTCGGGAGCCTTCCTGGATTTCTGAAATCCCTCCCTTGTTACAATTAGTGGTCATTCCTGTTTTGGGAGTATTTATTTGTTTTCTAGAGTACAAATGATACAACTTAGCTTTACTCCTGCATAAGGTACAATTGATTCAAAGGCAACCCCCTTTTACCTGTTTTTCCTTTTCTCCTCCTTGGTTCCCAAGACAAGATTCCACCATTTTTCTGACTACATGCATCCTCTCTTTTCCAAAGCTAAAAGCAAATGCTAAAGTGTCAGTCTCCAAATGTCATAAGTTTCTCTGTCTCTGGTATGAGGAAGACCACTGTCCTCCTCTGGAGGGGCTGGAGCAGTTGGTCTGTCCAGGGTCTGTTAGGAATGTGTGTTGTGTGAGGTCAGAGTGGCTGGGCCTGAGAGGTCCTGGTGAGCGTGACCAGGCCCTGAGGGCACTTCAGCTTTTGTTCTGGGTAGCAACAGGATACAAAGCAAAAGCAGTGTATCAACTGATGAATGAATAAACTAAATGTGGTATACTCATACAACATAAAATTCCTGAAAATGGATGAGGTTCTGATACATGTTCCAATATAGGTAAATTTAAAAACATTTTGCAAAGTTAAAGAAGCTAGACAAAAGTGTTGACATACTTTATTATTCCATTGGTATGAAAGGTCTAGCCTAGGTAAATCCATAGAGATAGAAAGTAGGTTAGTGGTGAACATTGTAAATCAACTATATTTCAATAAGATAAAAAGTAGATTAGTGGTTGTCAGGAGCGGGGGAGGGAGGGACTGCTTAATGGGTCTCTGGGACTAGATAGGCGTGATAGTTGTGCAACATTGTGAGTGTATGAAATGCTGCTTAATTGTTAAGACTGTTAATTTTATGTGATGTGAATTTTACCTCAATTAAGAAAAAAGGCCTTAGGTTTCCAGTTCAACATGTAACAAGCTTAGAAGTTTACCACATCCTGACAACAGCTAAAAACCTGAACTGAGAAACCAGCAACTCTATTTAGAAAGAGAAACGAGGTCATAGAGCAGACTAGCGCCCTCAGAACTGGTGAGACAGGTGAATACAGAGAATCTCAACTTACCAGAACAGCAGCCTCCCTGGGGACCAGTGCCTGGGTAGAGAAAACTCCTTTGTAATGGACACGTTGCTGGAGGTTCAGTGTGGATGACTCGTGAGAGTTAATAACTCACTCCCGGGGACCCAGTCATTGAGCAGCCCTCTACACTTTCATGAGTCTTACCTCCTGGAACTCTACCAGGTTTCCACAGTGAAAACGGAGAAAAAGTCCATCGTGTTTCTGGCAGGAGGAGGGGAAAAGGAATAATTTGGAAATATGCATTCTGTGCTTCACAAAGTCTGCCCTCAGGAGAATTATTTTACCAGAGCTTAACTTCCCTGAAAGAAGGAAGTACCCAACTAAAACCTACTCTAGCCAGTCTATCTAGAAAAAAGTAAGCAGCACATGTGAAGTTCACAGTCCAGAGGTACAGGCTCTGAAGCTAAAAGGCTGAAGCTAACAACAGAGTAAGAAAATACTTACCCTCCTTCCACGTATTACTAAGGGCCTGTTTACAGCAGTTACTTTCCCTAGTGTCTTATGTCTAGTTATCAAGAGAAAAAATACAGGACATACTAAAGGCAGCAAGCAGAGTTGGAAGAGACAGAGCAAGCCTCAGAACCAGACTGATATGGCAGGGATGTTGACATAATCAGATCAGGAATTTTAAAACAACTAGGATTCACATGCTAAGGGCTCTAATGGGTAAAGTAAACTGAATGCAAGAACAGATGAGGAATATGAGCAGAGGAGTGGAAATTCTAAGAGCCAAAAAGAAATTCTAGAGGTCAACACCACTAATAGAAATGAAGAATGCCTTTGATGGGCTTATTAATAGATGGGACCCAGCTGAGAGAAGCATCTCTGACCTTGGGGATATCTCAATAGAAATCTCTCACACTGAAAAGCAAATAGAAAAAAAGACTGGAAAAACAGAACTGTAAGACAACTACAAAAAGTATAAACTCTCATGGGAATACCAGAGAAGAAGAGAGAAACAAAAGAAATATTTGAAACAATAATTATTTCCTCTAATTTCAGATATCAAACCACAGATCCAAGAAACTCAAGTAACACAAAGCAGGAGAAATGCCTAAAAATATATACCTAGTTACATCAATTTCAAACTACAGAAAATGGTGAAGAAAAACATTGTGAGAGAAGCCAAAGGAAAGAAACTTAACCTATAAAAGAGCAAAAGATAAGAATTACTTTTAATATCTTATTAGAAATTGCAAGAAAAGAGTAGAATGAAATATTTAAAGTATTCAGAGGGATGAAAAAAAACCCCAACTTAGAATTCTGTACCCCGTGAAATTATCCTTCAGAAGTGAAGGAGAAATACTTTCTCAGACAGACAAAAATGGAGGAAATTTGTTACCAGTAGACCTGCCTTGCAAGAAATCTTAAAATAACTTCTTTAGAGAAGAGAATGATGTGGGTCAGAAACTTGGATCTATATCTTCCAGAAAAAGTATTTGACAAAATTCAACATGCGTTCATGGTAAAAACTATCAAACAAACTGAGTATAGAAAGAATGCACTTCAACATAATAAAGACCAAATCTAACAGGTCCATAGCTGTCATCACACTCAGTGGTGAAAAGTTGAAGTATATCTAAGATCAGGAACAAGACAAGGGTGCCCACTTTTAACAATCTTATCCAACATAGTTCTGGAAGCCCATCCCCAAACTATTAGGCAAGAAAAAGAAAGGAAAAGCATCCAAATTGGAAAGGAAGGAGTAAAATAATTTGCTGATTACATGGTCTTGTATATAGAAAATCCTGAAGACTTCACCAAAACCATTAGCACTAATGAATGAATTCCCTAAAGTTTCAGGGTACAAAATAAACACACAAAACCTTGTTGCCTTTCTTTACATGACAATGATCTATTTGCAAAAAAGTTCTTGTTTACAGTGTATCAAAAACAAAATACTTAAGGATAAATTTAATCAAGGGAGTGAGAAATCACGATATCAAAAACTGTATGACACTGATGAAAAGAACTGAAGACACAAATAAATGAAAAGATATCATGTGTTCATAGATAGGAAGAGTTAGTATTGTTAACAGAGTTAGTATTGTTAAAATGTGTATACTACCCAATGCTATCTGTAGCTTCAGTGCAATTCCTATTAAAATACCAATGCTTTTTGCAGAAATAGAATAATCAATCCTAAAATTTATACGGAGCCACAAAAGATGCTGAATAGTCAAAACAATCTCAAAAGAGCAAAGCAGGAGGCATCATACTTCCCAATTTCAAAACTGTATTATAAAACTGTAGTCATCAAAGCAGTATGGTATAGTATAAACATGGACACATAGGCTAATGGAACAGACTGCAAAGCTAAGAAATAAACCTACATATACGGTTAATACTTGATAAGAAGCCCCAGGACTATATTTGGATAAAGGATTATCTCTTTAGTAAATAGTGTTGGGAAAACAGGTGTGTAGAAAATCAGGAAGGACATAGTTGAACCCAACAATACCAACAGTCAACTAGGAGTAATAGAATAAAAATCTGTAGACTACTTAATCCAACATCAGCAGAATACACATTCTTAAGTTGACATGGAACATTCACCAAGACAGATGACATTCTTGGCCATAAAACACACCTTGCTAAGCTGCTAAATTGCTTCAGTCGTGTCCGACTCTGTGTGGCCCCATAGACGGCAGCCCATCAGGCTCCCCTGTCCCTGGGACTCTCCAGGCAAGAACACTGGAGTGGGTTGCCATTTCCTTCTCCAAAAACACACCTAAACATGTTTTAAATAATAGTAATCATGTTTATGTCTGCTCTTAGGCCATTGAGGATTAAACTAGAAGTCAGTGACAGACATAGCTGAAAGACTCTAAAATACTTGGGAATAAACCAGTTTCTAAAGAGGAAAAGAGGAAGCTAAGAAAAAAGTTTTAAATGTTTTGAATAGATATAGCTTATCAAAATTTGTAGGATGCAGCAAAAGCAGTACTTAGAGGGAAATTTATAGCAGTGAATGCATTTATTAGAAAGATATTAAATCAATTGTCTAAGTTTTACCTTGGGAAACTTGAAAAAGAAGAGCAAATTAAATCTAAAGTAAAGAGAAGAAAAGAATAAAAATTAGATTAGAAATAGATTGAAAACAGGAAATCAGTAAAGAAAATCAATGAAGCCAAAAGTCTTTTCTTTGGAAAGATCAATAAAATCTATATGCCTTCTAGTCATAATAAGAAAAATATAAATAACAATGAATATTTAATTTAATAAATTACTGAATATTAATTTATTTAATATTAAATTATTAATACCAGAAATGAAAGAGGGAACATTTGTACAGATCTCCCGGATTTTAAAAAGATAATAAAAATTACTATGAACAAATCTGTGCTCACAAATTTGATAATCTGTGTGAAACTTGGACCAATTATTGTGAAAGGTGATCTGCCGAAAGTCACATAAGAGGAAATAAATAATCTGAAGAGGTCTATAGCTATTAAAAAATTTATAATAACCCTAACAAAGAGAAAGCACCAAGACCAGATGGGTCTCTGGTGAATTCTACCAAACATTTAAGGGAGGAACACTGAGTACTACTATACAGTCACTTTCAGAAGGTAGAAGCAGAGGGAATACTTAACTGTCCAGTGAGGCCAGAATTACTCCAGTGCCAGAGTATTTGTTGCACTGTTAACTCTTCCTTGATGGCAGCACTGGCAGTAATGGGAAGTAATTGCTAATGAGTATATTAGTAATTGCTAATGACAGGCATCAGTTCATACACTACATGGATTAACTTATTGAATCCTCTTAACATTGCTCTGAAGTAGGTGCTGTGGTTATTCTCAGCAGATGGGGACTTTGGGGCAGAAGCCATTAATAACTCAGTTGAAGTCACACAGCTAGTAAGTTGTAGTCTGGCTTCAGAGTCTGCTGTCTCTCAAACACAGGATGTAGACTGGGAGGCCCTTAGAGGTCATCTGGTTTAGAGGTTACAAATTGAAAAGCTCCATGCCGAGAACATGAAAGAGCAGCGCAGCTTCATGTAAGAGAATTAGGAGTGGAGGGGTAATGCACAGGGATTTATGGAGCAACATAAAAATGCTTTGTTGGCCAGTTCTAGACGTCTGGGGAAGTGGGTGCAGTCACCAGATTGCAACTCTAATTTAGTTCACCTTCCTTTGTTTAGAGAAAAGGAAACTGAAGCACAGAGGGTGAGGCACACGTCTGTGGGTGGCAGAGGAGACGTGGGTGCTGGCACTCCAAGGCACCAGACCCTCCTGCATCTCTTGTACCTTGGGGTTGTTAGCACTGTGGGGCTGAAGCCAGGTTTAATTACTTTGGGGCTGATCAGAGTCATTTGCTAAACTCAAACTGAGTTGAAATGATGCTAAAAAAGGGGCACGTGGAAGGGTGGAGAGAAGGCTGGAGCTCTGGGACAAGGAGGACACAAAGGCAGCTGAACTCCGCCTCTCAAGTGTTGTTCAGAGTGAAGGCGGGAGGGCGACCGTGAGCTCAGCACTGGTGCTTGGATGCACGTGGCTGGTGGAGGGGACGTTTAAGCATCAGTCACAAGACATGCATTCTTGTCCCAGTTTTCCCTCCTGCAGTAGCGTGACCTTGGGCAGTTACTTCTCCTTGAACCTTAGTTTCATCACTTGTAAACTGGAACGTAGACCACTTGCCCTCCCTCATCATGAGGGTGTTGGAAAGGAAATAGGGTGACGTGGGTAAAAGAGCCTCGTAAATTGTGAGGTGCTGTCTATGTATAAAGCTGTTGCTGCTGTTATTGGCCCTCCCTGGGTAGAGAGCTTGTGAGAACAGGCGCGTGAATGTGTGTGCGCACGTGTCCTCCTGGGAAAGGCCGTGTCACGCTGAGGACATCCTTCTTTCAAGTCTTCCCATAATTACATGGTGGCTGATGTGGGTGTCGGTGCTAAGCTTGCTGAGCAGCCAGTAATTACTGAAGGAGAAAAATGCTTGAACAACAAACGGGTGCCCAGTTCTGCTGTCCAGGGGCCTCTGCATGAGCTGGTGTAATCCTGTCGTTTAATTTCATCTGAAATGGGAGGCAGGGGGACTCAGTTGCACTCAGTTGAAACACACATAGCTGGAGCTGTGCAGCGACTGTGATAGGGGGATGCCCCTCCATGTCTATGTGTGGTGGGCAGTAACCACAGTGACCATATAATATATCGTCCAAACTGGGACACTTGAAAATGAAAGAGAGTGCTATCAGAAATTATACTGGGAAACCTGACATAAGCAGAGACCTCCCCAGGCTGGGATGTGTGGTCACTCTAGGAATAATACCCACGTGGGCCTCTCAGTCCAGTTTCTATGATGCATGAGTAATGAAGAGTTTATGCAAATGTCAGTTATGAATAATATTATAAATGAGTCTGGGACATAGCAACCTAAAGGATGAATTCATAACAGGAGAATTTCTAAACTTGGGAAGAGACATTATTATAGAAGTTGGTGCTTTGGGGGGCCCTCAGGTTGCGTATGTGTGTTTGTGTGCTTAGCTGTGTCTTACTGTTTGTGGCCCCGTGGACTGTAGCCTGCTAGACTCCTTGGCCCATGGAATTTTCCAGGCAAGAACACTGGAGTGGGGTGCCATTTCCTACTCCAGAGGGGATCTTCCTGACCCAGGGGTTGAACCCGTGTCTCTTGTGTCTCCTGCATGGACAGGTAGGTTCTTTACCGCTAGCCCCACCTGGGAAGCTGATTTGTATCACAACACATTTCTCCATGCCTTAGATGCTGGGGATTGAGGAGGTAGAAATATCCTAGTTTGAATCTGTTCTTTGTCTAATTGTACAATCTTGGATAATATTTTCAGCTTCTCTTTGGGTTCCTCATCTGTATAATGGCAATCAGATATCTATGATTGATAACTCTGGTGATGATTGTATGAGAGAATGTCTATAAAATACTTATGATGCCTTGTATACTTTCAAAATATTAGTCGCTGCCTTCTTGTTTGTTCCTCTCTCAGGATCACTGGATTAGGAACTGGGTAGTTGATATAGATGATCTTTATGAAATTCTCTGTGTAGATGACTTCTCCCTTATAACTGTGGCCCCTGTAGTCATCAGATCAAGACCTATTTGAAACTTTACTTCAATATATCAGAACAGAGGACTTGAAGTTAAAAGAAAAAAGGTAAAGAGATAAGAAATTAAGCGGAAACTTTCATACTTTTTAGTTTTTCTGTCTTAATTTCATTCTGCCCATTCATCCAGCATTTGTTGAATACTCGAGATGTACGAGTTAATGTGAGAAGACACAAGGGCATCCCAGGAACTTTAACACTAGCTGATTCCATGGGATCTAGACTTTGAAGGGAGGCCTGGCGTGCTGCGATTCATGGGGTCACAAAGAGTCGGACACGACTGAGCGACTGATCTGAGACTTTGAAGGAGCTATTAAGTATAAGATGACTGAGCCCAGTGGTCTTGGGGCTTTGTGGGGATATGTATCAATCAGGACCCTTTTAGGTGTAAGCAACAAAAATTCAATATAAATTTATGAAAGCCGTGGGTGTGTGCTCAGTTGCAACTGACTCTTGGAGACCCCATGGACTATGTATAGCCTGACAGACTCCTCTGTGCATGAGATTTCCCAGGCAGGAATTCTGGAGCGGGTTGCCGTTTCCTCCTCTAGGGATCTTCCTGACCCAGGGTCTTGCATCTCCTTCATTGGCAGTCAGTTTCTTTACTACTAACACCACCTGGGAAGCTCATGAAAGCCATAGTGAGAATTCATCAGCTCTTGTAGTTGGGAAGCCCAACACTGGATACAGAGGTTTGGATGATAATTTTACCCTCTCTCCCAGGTCATTGACAAATCTTGAGCAGACCACCTATGCCTTTGCAGCAGCTACACTCGGATTCTCTGATATCCCTGTTTAGTTGGGAGGGAGAGAGCATTTTCAGTTTTGAGAGATAATTTTGGGTACCAGTCAGCAGTTATTTGCTTCTTCTTGCAGGGATGAGTTAAAATGATGGATGAGAGATTAAGTGTGGTTCGCATGTGCTTTTTGTGTGGAAGTTTGGGCAGGTACATGAGCCCAGGCGTGTCATGCCAGTGGTACTAAATTCTCTAGCACATTGGATATGCATTTTATGATGGCGGTTTATCATCTGGAGCTGAAAATGGAAATGCCAACATTTCATGCAAAGATGGGCTCGATAAAGGACAGAAATAGTATGGACCTAACAGAAGAAGAAGATATTAAGAAGAGGTGGCAGGAATACAGAGAAGAACTGTACAAAAAAGATCTTCACAACCAAGAAAATCACGATGGTGTGATCACTCACCTAGAGCCAGACATCCTGGAATGTGAAGTCAAGTGGGCCTTAGAAAGCATCACTATGAACAAAGCTACTGGAGGTGATAGAATTCCAGTTGAGCTATTTCAAATCCTGAAAGATGATGCTGTGAAAGTGCCACACTCAATATGCCAGCAAATTTGGAAAACTCAGCAGTGGCCATAGAACTGGAAAAGGTCAGTTTTCATTCCGGTCCCAAAGAAAGGCAATGGCAAAGAATGCTCAAACTACCGCACAATTGCACTCATCTCACACGCTAGTAAAGTAATGCTCAGAATTCTCCAAGCCAGGCTTCAACAATATGTGAACCGTGAACTTCCTGATGTTCAAGCTGGTTTTAGAAAAGGCAGAGGAACCAGAGACCAAAT
>NW_011494881.1:9297329-9316624 GCF_000754665.1 Bison bison bison
TTGATGAAAGTGAAAGTGCAGAGTGAAAAAGTTGGCTTAAAGCTCAACATTCAGAAAATGAAGATCATGGCATCTGGTCCCATCACTTCATGGCAAATAGATGGGGAAACAGTGTCAGACTTTATTTTGGGGGGCTCCAAAATCACTGCAGATGGTGACTGCTGCCATGAAATTAAAAGATGCTTACTCCTTAGAAGAAAAGTTATGACCAACCTAGATAGCATATTCAAAAGCTGCTAAAAAAGATTCGTCTAGTCAAGGCTATGGTTTTTCCAGTGGTCATGAATGGATGTGAGAGTTGGACTGTGAAGAAAGCTGAGCACTGAAGAATTGATGCTTTTGAACTGTGGTGTTGGAGAAGACTCTTGAGAGTCCCTTGGACTGCAAGGAGATCCAACCAGTCCATTCTGAAGGAGATCAGCCCTGGGATTTCTTTGGAAGGAATGATGCTAAAGCTGGAACTCCAGTACTTTGGCCACCTCATGCGAAGAGTTGACTCATTGGAAAAGACTGATGCTGGGAAGGATTGGGAGCAGGAGGAGAAGGGGACGACAGAGGATGAGATGGCTGGATGGCATCACTGACTCGATGGACCTGAGTCTGAGTGAACTCTGGGAGTTGGTGATGGACAGGGAGGCCTGGCGTGCTGTGATTCATGGGGTCGCAAGAGTCGGACACGACTGAGCAACTGAACTGAACTGAAGTCCAGTATGGAAGGTTTTGAATGGGTTGGCCAATGCAAGCCGTTTAACCTGATGTGATGACACCAGGATTGAGATAATTATATGTGGAAGCCTTTTCTTTTTTTTTTTTAAAGGAATGGTCAGATAAACAAATAAGGTCTTCCTGATCTGACCCCAGGCTGCTTTTTTCCATCTATAAAAAATTCATTACAGACCGGCTCAGCTTGTCTCTTGACTGTACCCTAAATATATTTGTGTTTTTCTGTGCTTACCTCATTTCTGAACCAACTTAGCAGGAGAAATTTCTTTTAGGTTATTTCTTACCTGGTTCCAACTCAGTGATTATTGCAAAGCCTTTCAAAATATCCTTGGATACAGCTCTTTGCTTTGATCTTCATGGCATACTATTTAAACTGTTCTAGCCACAACAATTTATTGCATACTGTGGTTTTCTTTCATTATTATTACTACTTAAAAATATCCCAACTTGACTGTAAACTCCTTGATGGTAGGGTACAGCTGTATAATGGTATGTATTTGCCAAGTTTTACCTTGGTAAATGCTTGATTTCATATTTTAAATTGTATGTAAACTTTTGGGTGAGACCGGCATATGGAACCCATGAATCTTTTGTTTCCCACTGAAGCCCCATAAAAGAGTAAAAAGCATTGACTCATAGAATATGGAGATTATGAGTGGAGGCACCAGCAAAAGATTTTTAAAATTTATGGTTAAAATATATACAACAGAAAAATTACCATTTAAATAACTTTACAGTATACAGTTTTGTGGCATTTAGTGGTATTGAAGAAGACTCTTGAGAGTCCCTTGGACTGCAAGGAGATCCAACCAGTCCATTCTAAAAGTATCAGTCCTAGGTGTTCATTGGAAGGACTGATGCTAAAGCTGAAACTCCAATGCTTTGGCCACCTCACGCGAAGAGTTGACTCATTGGAAAAGACTGATGCTTGGAGGGATTGAGGGCAGGAGTAGAAGGGGACGCCAGAGGGTGAGATGGCTGGATGGCATCACCGAATCGATGGACGTGAGTTTGAGTGAACTCTGGGAATTGGTGATGGACAGGGAGGCCTGGAGTGCTGCGATTCATGGGGTTGCAAAGAGTCGGACATGACTGAGCGACTGAACTGAACTGAGTACGTTCACAATGTTGTATAACTACCACCTCTGTCTGAAAGTGAAAATTGCTTAGTCGTGTCTGACTCTTTGTAACCTGTGGACTGTAGCCTACCAGGCTCCTGGGTCAATGGAATTCTCTAGGCAGTACTGGAGTTGGTAGCCATTCCCTTTTCCAGGGGATCTTCCTGAGCCAGGGATTGAACCTGGATTTCCTACATTGCAGGCGGAGTCTTTATTGTCTGAGCCACCAAGGGATCTAGTTCCAAAATATTTTCATCAACCTCAAAGAAAACCCCCTGCCCATTAAACATCATGTATCAATACCATTCTTCCTTGCCCCAGCCCCTGTTCCCACTAATTTGCTTGTCTTTGTGAAATATCTATTCTGGAGTCATACAATATGTGACCTCTTGTATACAGCTTCTTCTACTTAGAATAATGTTTTTAAGGATCATCATGCTGCAGCATGTCAGTATTTCATTCCTTTTTGTGACTAAATAATATTTCATTATTTGAATACACCACATTTTGTTTTTCTGTTTATCAGATGATGAGTGTTTGGGTTATTTCTTTATTTTAGCTATTATGAATAATGCCTCTGTGCACTTTTTTTATACACATTTTTGTTGAAACACTTGTTTTCAATTTTTTGAATGTATATCTAGGAGTGGAATTGAGGGGAAGGGTCATATGGTAATTTCATGTTTATTTGAAGAAATGCCCAACTATTCAAATGATGCACTATTTTATATTCTCCCCAGCAATGTATGAGGATTCTAATTTCTCTACATCCTCACCAGTCCTTGTTATTTTATACATTAAGAAAATTACAGCTATCCTAGTAGATGTGAAGTGGTATCTCATTATGGTTTTGATTTGCATTTCCCTAATAGTGTTGAACATCTATCTTTTCATGTGAGCAATAGGTTTTTGCAAGCTGGAAAGTGGATGAGAAAAATTGGACTCTAAACCAGTAGGAGGGAAAGCTGAGAACCAATCTGATTTATATTATATAATTCCCTCAAAGCCTGGAAGTTGGTGGCAAGTCCCTTTGGAAGATGTTAAGACCTCCAGTGCCCTCTCCCATTCCATATAGTCTGGTGACTAATCTTCCTCCACTATGGAAAGTGGAGATTTCTGAAGTGGGAGAATAAACCAGAGTGCCTCTGCATGTGAAGACACCAGCCACTGCTGAGGGTAGGGATTCACTGTAGATATCAGGTAACTGAACATATTACTCTTCCATGTTAATTAAACATACATGTAGTCTGTTTGATACATTCAATACTCTTCACCTACTTGTATCCTAGAACTGTGGTGGTCAGGCCTTTACCTTGAAGCAAGGGTCAGGGAAACAGACAAGCCAAAGAAGTATCTTTTTAAAAAGTTATTTATTTATTTGGCTGTGCCAGGTCCTAATCGCGGCATAAGGGAACTGGTTCCCTGACCAGGGATTGAACCTGGCCCCCTGCATTGGGAGCACGGACTCTTCACCCACTGGACCACCAGGGAAGTCCCCCAAGAAAATATCTTAAATATCTTCCCCTGGAAATTCCTCAAATAAGTGGACAATTCACTTCACTCTATAGTGAAGATCCAGATGACAATCCCCTCTCATTTTCGGAGATTCCAGTCTATTTTTAATTCTCCATTGTTAACTATGGGCAGAAATCTAAGGATTGCCTGATATCTCTGAGAAGCCTCTTAACATGAAAGAAGTTAGAACAAACAAGAATGAAAGAAACTTGGAACAATCAGAGACTATACTGAGAAAAGAAAGCTTAACAGAAAACTCCTGTTGTTAATATCCTTAGAGAGAAAACGAGATAAGGAGATAATGTAGTCCCAAAATAAAACCAGAATGTCATGCAAACGATATGCAGAAAATAAGAGCTCTTGAGAATTAAAAACATGGAACAGAAATGAAAAATCTATAGAAGATAATTTTTGTAGAAAGTAGAATAAGAAAAGGAAAACAGATGAAAGTAGGAGAGGAAAAAAAGAGCTCAAGAAGGTAAGTCCACGTAATTGGAGCTCCTGAGAAAAAGAATACATTATTTCAATAAAATCTCCCAGAACTGAAAAACATATGGTTCCATCATTAAGAATCCACCAAGTGCCCATGATATAAATGGACTCACAGCAGTACATAGGAATGTGAAATTTCAGAATTCTGGGCACATGTAGAGTCATGACTCAAGGGCTTCAGACTTTGAAACAGAAACAGTGGAAGCTAGGATATAACACAGCTGTGCCTTCAAAATTCTAATAGGAAATTTTTAACCAGGAAGTTTATCATCAACCAAACAAGATGGAGGATAGGATGAAGACAAGATTGAAGGTAGATGAATTCAGTATGAAATGTCTCAAAAATTTCACCAGAGGAAACTACTGGAAGAGATGTCCCATCAAAGCAGGAGAGTAAAGAAGAAAGAGGAAGATGTTGCTGATGAGAGGGGACGGGGTCTTCAGGGTGATCAACAAGGAAGATCTCAAGATGTGCAAGAGGTCTGGAGAGCCATTAGCTTAGAGTGATCCAGAGAGAGAACTTCCTGGGAGATTTCCCAAGGATGATGAATATGCTATTAGCTGATACATCTGGACGTTTTGAGAGGAAACCTTAAAAGTTGGCTGGAATTTGGTATCAAACTATTGATAGATAATTGTTAACTCCTGGAAAAACAAAACAAAAATGCGCAGAAAAAAAGAATGTGTTCCAGTATGAAGGATATATCTATGAATGCAAAATATGGTCTAACTCAACTTATGACTATATTGGAAAATGAAGGACAGATCAAAGGCTCTGCGTTTGTAGCATAGGAAGCGTGTGCCATAGTAGAAATCAATAGATAATGCTGAACTTAAAAATCAAGCAATAGTATTTATAAATTAAAAACATGGAGAAAATACCAAAGGTATCTTACACGTTTTATGTATTTAAACCTTTCTATGATGATCAGGGGCCTCTTTGTAACTTTGAAAAATGTACTGATTGATGAGAATGATGGATGGGAATTCTTGGTGGGTCTCCATGGAGTAATGCTCTATTTGTGGCTCTCCCAAGGGAGGAGTTAATTGCATCACAGAATTGCAGGAATTCAGAGATAAAAATGTGAAGAGCACCTTGGGTCAGTTGACAAGTGACAGGCCGCCTGTGAGTTCTGCCCGGAATGAAGGGGCCTGAATTTTACCCGCTTCCCACCGCTGATCTTAGTGTTGACTCATCTCGGATGTTTCCTGGCTGTGAAAGGCATCCCCCCAGTTCCTCACCCTGGGTTGCAGTGCCAGGCTGTGTGTATTTAGCGCCTTTAGAATCTAGCCTCATAAATCAGCTTGCCTCACCCCTTCTCTGTGGGAACAGCATTTCTCTGCCTTCCCTCCCATTAGTCTTTTGGTTTCAGGTAATGGCTCGCTGGGAATGAACATGGAGCTACACGAAACCAAGAGCAAATATTCCTCTCCTCTGTATTCCTCCTGAGTGGTTTTATTGGAAGCTGAAGATGGGCTCTGAAGATGGATCCCTCAGAAAGTCTTTAGTAAACCATTGGTCGTGGCAGTTTAGCCACTTACACTGAATTTGGTTGTTTCAATTTCATCACATTGGGTTGGTAATAAATGGTTGACTATTAGCACCCTCAGTGAGAATACCTGCAATTTATGGAATAACTGTACTGGACTTTGGAGTACTGGCATACTCTCTCTACTCCTCACAGCAGTCCTGGAAGTGAAACATTGTTTCATATCTGAGAAGATGAAGGCTTAGCAAGATTCATTCTTGTATTGAACCGATGTGTTGAGTGCCTGCATGTACCAGACAGTGTGCTGTCCCTGGGATTCCCATGGAGAGCAGGATGTCCATGAACCCTGTCCTTAAAGAGCTTACCAGCAGGGTGAGCGGACAAGTTGACAGGAGGGTATAATGCAGTGTGCTAAAGTGCTAGGGTGGGAGTGGTACAGAAGCCTGTGGGTGCAACAAAGGAGGCAGTTATCACTATCAGAGGGTCAGGGCAAACTTGCTGGATAATCGAGTTTTGTCCTGAAGGACAGAGTTACCTCGAAAAAAGGGGGCATAGGGAACAATGTGAACATAAGCCCCAGAAAAGAAAATATAGAGTTAGTGTTTCTTCTCCTTTCATAGATGCTTGATGAACACGGCCTTAGAGAGGATCAGCAAAGTGTGTGTGTAAACATACCCGAGGGTCTTGAAAGTCTGATCCTTTCCACCTCCAGACACATCCCACCCTTCTTTGCTCTGTAATGCAAGTTGAGTGACTGACCCAAGAATAAATGATGATTGCTGATTTGTTTTGTACAAAGCCTGGTTCTAAGCACTGCAGGAACTAAGGTGGGATGGTGTTATACAACTTGTCTCCATTGGCTCTAAAGCCAGCATTCTTTACCTCCTCATTGCCTTGTCTTGTTCTCGGACAGCTCGGTCCCAGCACCTAGCATGTGCCCAGCTTTTTTTTTTTTTTTCTTTCAGGTACATTCTTCTTTTTATCTTTTTGACTATTGTTCACCCATTTCTCCTACCCGCTGCTTTTGGCAGCCACCAATCTGTTTTCTGTATCTGTAAGCTTGTGTACTGGTGAGGGGATGGTTGTTCATTTGTTTTAAGATTCCACGTATAAGAGAGATTAACCAGTATTTGTCTTTCTCTGACTTAATGGACTTAGTGTAATATCCTCAAGGTTCATCCGTGTTGGTGCAAAAGGAAAAATTTCATTTTTAAAAATTGTGTGTATGTACCAGTTTCTTCATGCTTTCATCCACCAATGGACACTTACATTGTTTCTAATTTTTTTGGCTCTTGTAAATAATGCTGCAATGAACATGGGAGTGCAGATATCTTTTTAAGTTAGTATTTTTGTTTTCTTCATGTAAATACTCAGAAGTGGAATTGCTCTGTCCTGTGGTAGTTCTAGTTTTAATTTTTTGAGGAACCTCCATCCTGTTAGCCAAAGTGGCTGCACCAGTTTACATTCCCACCAACCGCACATCAGGATTCTCTTTTCTCTATTTCCTCATGCTGCTACTGCTAAGTCGCTTCAGTGGTGTCCGACTCTGTGTGACCCCATAGATGGCAGCCCACCAGGCTTCCCCGTCCCTGGGATTCTCCAGGCAAGAACACTGGAGTGGGTTGCCAGTTCCTTGTCTTTTTGATAATAGCTGTTCTGACAGGTATGAGGTGATATCTCATCGTGATTTCAATTTGCATTTCCCTGATGAGTGATGTTGAGCATCTTTTCATTTGCTGGTTGTCCATCTGTATGTCTTATTTGGAAAAATGTATACTCAGATCTTCTGCCCATTTGAAAATCAGATTGTGTTTTGTTATTAGGCTGTGTGACCTCTTTCTATATATTGAACATTAGCCCTTGATCAGGTGTGGTTTGCCAGTGCTTTATCTCATTCACTACGTTGCCTTTTCATTTTGTTGATTTCCTTTGCTGTGCTGCAGGTTTCTAGTTTGTTATAGTCCTCCTTGTTTATTTTTGCATTTGTTGTTTTTGCTTTTGATTGCACAGTAAAAAAAAATGGACACAACTTGGAAAAGAGAATATAGAGCTAATGTTCTTTCTCATTTCGTACATTTGTGGTGAGCATGGCCTTAGAAATGGTCAGCAAAGTGTGTGTGTAAACACACCTGAGGGTTCTAACACCCATGTTTTCTTGTAGAGTTTTATGATTTCAGGCCTTTTTCAAGTCTTCAATACAGTTTGAATTAGTTTTTGTGTGTGGGGTAAGATAGCTGTCTCATTTCATTCTTTTGTATGTGGCTATCCGGTTTTCCCAATGCCGTTTATTGAAGAGACTGTCCTTTCCCCATTGTGCCTTCTCCTCTGATTTGTGAATAAATTGACCATATATGTGTGGATTTTTTTTCTGGATTCTCTGTTTTGTTTCATTGAACAGTGTATCTGTATTTTATGCCAATACTAGACTATTTAATTATAATGGTTTTGTGATATAGTTTAGATCAGGGAGTGTGATGCTTCCAGCTTTGTTTTTCTTTTTCAAGATTGCTTTGACTATTCAGCATCTTCAGGGGTTCTATACAAATTTTGGGATTATCTGTTCAATTTTTTTGTGAAAAATTCTGTTGGAATTTTGATAGCGATTGCATTGAATCTGTAGATGGTGTTGGGTAGTGTGACTGTTTTAACAAAATTGATTCTGTCAATCTGTGAACATGGAATATCTTCATTTGTTTGTTTCTTTTTCAGTTTCTTTCATTAATGTCTTAATAGTTTTCAGTGTACAGGTATTTTACCTCCTTGGTTAAATTTATTCCTTGATATCTTATTATTTTTGATGCAATGGTAAATGGAATTGTTTTCTTAATTTCTTTTGCTAATACTTTTATTCAGTGTATAGAAATGTTATACATTCCTATACATTAATTTTTTAAAAAAGATTTATTTTTGTTTTTGACTATGCTGGGTCTTTGTTGCTGGACCTGAACTTTCCGAGTTGTGGCCAGTGGGGCCCACTCTCTAGTTGTGGTGCATGAGTTTATTTCAGTGGCTTCTCTTGTTGCGGAGCGTGGGCTCAGGGGGCATGGGCTTCAGTAGTTGTTTTGCGTGGGCTTAGCTGCTCTGTGCACGTGGAATCTTCCTGGGCCCAGGGTCGAACCTGTGTCCCCTGCATTGCAAGGTGGATTTTTAACTCCTGGACCACCAGGGAAATCTTGTACATTGAGTTTTGTATCCCACAACTTTACTGAATTAATTCATTTATTAATTCTAATAGTTTTTTGATGGCGTATTCATGGTTTCTACATATAGTATCGTCATTTGCAAATAATGGCAGTTTTACTACTTCTTTGCCAACTTGGATGTGTTTTATTTCTTTTTCTTCCCTGACTGCTGTGACTAGAACTTCTAATACTAGATTGAATAAATTGGCAATAATGGGCATCCTGGACTTGTTCCTGTCCTCAGCCTCCCTGGTGGCTCATACAGTAAAGGAATCTGCCTGCAATGCAGGAGACCAAGGTTCAATCCCTAGGTCTGGAAGATCCTTAGGGAAGGGAATGGCTACCCACTCCAGTATTCTTGCTTGGAGAATTCCATGGGCAGAGGAGCCTGGTGGGCTACAGTCCATGGGGTTGCAAAGAGTCAGACACAACTTAGTGACTAACTTTTTTTTTTTTAAAGAAGAAAAGCTTAGGTCTTTTCACCATTATGACATCAATTGTGGGTTTATTGTATATGGCTTTTATCATGTTCAGGTACATCCTCTGTACTCACATTGTTGAGAGTTTTTATCATGAAAGGGTGTTGAATTTTGTCAAGTGCCTTTTCTGCATCTATTGAGATGATCATATAGTTCTTACCCTTCATTTTGTTAATGTGGCGTATCATGTTAATTTGCAGTTGTGGAATTATCCTTATATCCCTGGTATAAATCCTGCATGATCATGGTATATAATCTTTCTAATGTATTGTTGAATTCAGTTTACTGGTATTTTGTTGAGGATTTTTGCATCTGTTCATCAGAAATATTAGCTTGTAGTATTCTTGGGTGTCTTTGCCTGGTTTGGGTATGATCTTGGTACAATGCCTTGTTTTTGAGTTGACTTGTCCTTTCTTTGGCTTCATTTAGTCTGTTGTTGAACCCCTCCAGTGTATTTTTTTCATTTCAGTTGTATGCTTCAGCTCTATGACTTCTGTTTTGTACTTTCTTGTAGTTTCTATCTCTTTGAAGTTCTCACTGTGTTCATCCATTCTTCCCCCCAGTTTGGTGAGCCCGCTGGACCACTCTCTAGGAATGGGGACTGGCAGACACCATCTTCATGCTCTCCCTTTGCTGTGCTCCAGAGCATCTCCTGGAAGAGAGCTTTTACACATGTCTGGTGCCCGGTTTGTGGGTGCTATCCTGAAGATGCCTCTTGACTGCCTGACTCTGGAGACCAGGGTAGCTTACATTCCTGGTACCTAAGGATTATAATTAAGAATTTGTGTCACCCAGAAAGGAGCACATCTGCCTGTCTGGTACCCCCATTTTTGTGGCTTCTACCAGGGGACACCTCTATACTACTTGACTCTGGTGGCCAGTGGAGCTTAAGCTTGTGAATCCCACAGGACTGTAATCAACAGAGAAAGAGTTCTTAAACAGCTGCCACTCCTGGGGTACAGTGAGAGGCAACAGACCCAGGAGCTCTGTCTTTCTGTGAATGAGACCTATTAGCTAATCATCATGGCTGCGGCCTGAGGGACAGGCTTCTAATTAAGCATATATCCGTGGGCTGACTGTAATCCTTTCTAGAGACCACAGAAAGCAGGCATTGTCTTTGTGCATTTCTTCTGTCATATTCCAGAGCAAAGTGTCTCTTGGAGTGGAGTTTTGCACACATCTGGTATGCTGATTTTTACATCCGTGCCGTGTTTTTTTGTGTGTGTGGCTGCCACTCAATGGATGCCCCTTGATCTTCTGGCTCTGGTGGCCAGGGCTGGGGCTTGCATTCCTGTGGGACTGTGGCAGTTGGAGAGATGGTTCTTGGCTGGCTGCTACTCCCAGGGCACTGAACAGACAGTGGACTGAGGCGCAGCCCCTAGTCTCTCTGTGAAGGAGGCCACTTTGTCCTGGTGCTCCGGGCTGAGACGCAGGCTTCAGGTGTGGCGTACATTTAGTGGCAATAGAGCTGTTCTCAAGGAACTTAGATGGCATCTTGGCTCTCTCCTTCTGCCTTGCTCCAACTCACCTGTATCTCCCAGAAAAGAGCTTCGACACTTGACTTGAGCCCCAGTTTCTATGACTGCCATCCAGCATACACCATCATTCTGCCTGGCTCTGGTGGCCAGTGTGATTACAGTTGTGATACCACTGGACTGTATATTTTGACATACTGTTAAAAGCTGCTGCCTGGGGGTCTGGCTTCTAATCAGACTGAATCCAGGTGCTAGGCTCTTCCCCTTAGGGGCACTGACAGGTCATGGCACATCCTCACCTACTGGGAGCTATTAAAAATAGCACAAAGTTTTGAAAGAAGACAAAGAGTGGGGCAGGGTTGAACAACAAGATTTATCTTCTATATGAGGCCTCTCTAAGACTGAAAGAGGTGATTGCTTCATCTACTGTATAGAAACCAACACAGAGTCAAACAAAAGGAAGAAACAGAAGAATGTGTTCCAAATGAAAGAACAAGATAAAAACTTGAGAAAAAGACCTTAATGTAATGGAGATAAGTAATTTAACCGATAAAGAGTTCTAAGTAAAGAGCATATGCTCTTTAGTGTAGGAGAAATTACAGGAGAAATGAGATGTATATTCCCTGCCCTCAAGGAACTTATGGTCCAGATGAGCCAACAGGAATTGTTATAAGAAAGCTGGATAGTGAACAGCACAAGGTGGTGTTTGTTTATTTATTTTTAAAGGAAGTGAATGTCCCTTCTTGAGACCTCTTAGACTTTAATTGATCCTATTGCAATCTCCATCATATTCTTGAACATCTCATTTCATTTGACCTCTTGGTAGAAATACAACTTTTAAGCCAGATCTAGAAGACCCTGGGGAAATGTGACAAAGGAGTTCTTAGTCATCTGACTCCATAATGGTCCTAGAGTCTCAGTTTCCATTTTTTTTTTTTCTGTGATGAATACTGGAATTTTTGTCATGAGCTTCATGTCTTTGCACTTTTGTGATTTCTCAGATGTAACTTTTGAGCCTGGGTGTTGATGCATGGAGGGCAGAGGAGGAAGTTTGGGGAGAGTACTCCTTCTGTTGTTGAGAGAGGCTAGTTTGCCTGAGTCAAGCTCTGTTGTCTAGGAGCTGTAGGTGGCAATTCAAGAAGTATCGTTGGGTATACTAGGGAAAGGACTGGCAGTGGCATGAATGAATGGGTATGTACTCATTTATGTAAAAAATTTCCCATGGAGGGCTTACTTTAGTTTTTAATTTAAAAGATTTTTTATTTTTGGCATAAAATAATAAACATTTATTATCTCACACAGTTTCTGTGGTTCAGGAGTCCAAGAGGGACTTTGCTAAGTGGTTCTGCTTAGGGTCTCTCCTGAGATTATAGTCAAGGTGTGGCCAGGTGCACAGTCCTTGAAGGACTGAATGAAGCTGAAGGAGTTATTTCTAAGGTGGCTGACTCACATGCTTGGCAATTTTGTGTAGATTGTTGGGAGAAGTCTTGGGCCTACTTTAATAATTCTCAGTATGGCCAGTGGACAACCTACAAATTTACTTGGTGTGTGTGTTCAGTTGCTTGGTTGTTTCCAACTATCTGTGACCCTATGGACTATAGCCCACCAGGCTCCTCTGTCCATGGGATTTTCCAGGCAGGAATACTGGAATGGGTTTCCATTTCCTTCTCCAGGGAATCTTTCCCAATCCAGGGATCAAACCTGCGTCTCTTATGTCTCCTTCATTGGCAGGTGGATGCTTTACCACCAAGATTTACTTTGTAAGAAATACAGATTCCTAGACTCTGCTCCATACCAAGTGGCTCAGAGTTCCTGGACTGAGAATTGAAAATCTGTATTTTTAATGAGCTCTGTGCTTGATTTTGATGTGTACACAAGGTGGAAAATTACTGGCTGGTTTTGTATGAAGCCTAGTTCTAAGCCCTGCAGGATTTAAAGAAGAGATGTACTTGCCCTCAAGAGGCTCACACTGATGAGAGAGAGAGAGAGACCAGCTTTTGCTAACTTTAACACAGGACACAAACCATGTTTGTTGAGGGTGCCTTATTGATCAGAGGAAGAATCTGTTTTAC
The DNA here is from genome assembly GCF_000754665.1 of Bison bison bison. Taxonomy (NCBI): domain Eukaryota; kingdom Metazoa; phylum Chordata; class Mammalia; order Artiodactyla; family Bovidae; genus Bison; species Bison bison. The sequence goes on from NW_011494881.1 coordinate 9,309,876, forward strand.
AACAAGTAGAAAGGAAATGCACCTGGTTGGTTAATTTCAAAAAGCATATCCCAGTCAGTGAGATTTTAGGGGAAGAGAAGTCACCTGCAGACTGTAGCATATTCTGCATCCTTTCAACTGGGGGTGGAACAGGGTAACAGAGTGGGGGTTTGACTAGATAAAAGTGAGATTCAGGAAAGGCTGAGATGTTTGTGGACCACTCATTACCCTTCAGATGAACATCTTGTCCTTTTAATAAGGAAAACTCACAAGCAAAATTGACAGTAATTAGAAAAGGAGTAACCCAGGGTTCATCTGGCTCTACCTCAGAGTAAGGGCAACAACAGAGTCCGGAAGGGTTTGTACAGCAGACCAAACGTTGATATCATGAGTGGAAAATTTTTTGTTATTTATAGGTGAGTTCCCCTGGGTCAGAGTAAGAGACTTCTGGGTACGCTCAAACTTACTGTTTCTCCCACTGCCTTGGTGAAAGTTAGTATGAATAGTAAATGACGTCTTTGCATGTCTATGTTTTCTTGGCTGTTCTATGTGAGGACATCACTTTCTGGAAAGTCTCGGACTGGGGAACTTTGGAAGCTTCCTTTTAGCTGCCTCATGTGAGTCAGGTTGGGATGAGAGCAGTTACAGCAGTCAGGTGCTGAGCAAGCTCGCCCTGTCCTTGGCTTTCACTCGGAGGCTGGGGTCTACTCAGAGGATAAGCACAGAAAAAGAGTCAAAAGTTTTCCTCGGGGCACAGAAAAGTAACAGTTACTTGTGACTGAAAGAGTTAGCTCCGTGTAGGAGGTGATAGATGGAGTGGACTGAAAGGTTCATAGTGGAATAAAAAGACAAATGTTAAAACGTACATGCCATGTGGGCACTGTAGTGTTAGGACTTGTTAGATTGCAGGTGACGGGAAACCCAGCTCGGTGGGCCTCAACAGTATAGGGATCTTATTGACTACGTGTCTGGATAGGTTTCAGGGCAGGTTGATCCAGCGGCTCAGAGGATGTCCTCAAGAACTCATTTCAGGTCTTTCTCCTCTTGGCTACTCCTAACATCGACAGGCTGATCTCTTAGTCACCATCACAGAACTGCTACACATGTGGCTTAGTTTAGTTCATTCATAGAGAACGTGGTGTGTGAAGGCATATGTTTGCAGTGATTCTGGTGTCCAGCTGGGAGGTGCTTGTAATATGCATCTGTGACTGTTTTGTTCAGTCCAGCGAATGACTTTGTCCATCTACAGGTACACTGCAGGGCAGTTAGGTGCATATTAGATTTGGTGGACACAGCCCTCTGAGACTGCCTATCTTATGGGGTAGTGAAAACAGTAGCTAAGAAAAACTAGAGAAAAAGTTGTCCCATTGCTCTGGGTGGCCTTTAAGACTGTTTCCAGCCACCCTTACTCTAGAAGCTTCTATTTGCTTTCTCTGTAATGTCCTGGGTGTGTTTTTGGCAGGCAGATTCTGGAGTCAATGAGTCAATTTCAGGAGTCAGAATGTAAGATGACTGTAGTTTCTGATCTTCAGCTTTTAAATCAAGCAAGAACTGCTTTCCAAAATGTGTGTTAGTCCTTGGCGGACGAGTCAACTTTGAGCATCGTGTCTGGCTATGTATGTAGCCCCAGAATAGCATCTGAATTACATTGTCTCTGTCTTTCTTCCCCAACCCATGATTGCTGATGGACAGAAAATGCTCATAAAACCTTGATTCAAACCGCAGAATGGCTAAATAATTCACGCTTGACTATTTTTTGAAGAATTTTGAATCCAAAAATAGGACTCTAAAGGAAATGGACATTATGTTTTCTTTTTTCCTCCCCTTTTAAGCTTAGTTAGATTTACACTTGGGTAATGGGGGTCAGATTTAGGGGAAAGTTTTTTTTTTTTTTTCAATAAGATATTAAGCTATACATCAGGATTTCTTTTTATCTACAACTTGGATTTAAAAAAACACAAACCCCAATCTTAAAATAAATAAAAACAGTTACTTGGTGATTTCTCTGTTTACCATGAAGGGGCTTGGTTATGCTTACAGGAAACAAATGTTTTGTGACTGTGTCTTAGAATCCTTCACTGTTTTTGATGTCTGTTTTTTTTTATCTTCCAAATTAGAAATTCTTTGTCCTGAATTTGTTGTTGCTTTCTTTGGCCCGTTCTTTGGTGTCTTTTCCTTTTTTAGAATTGTTGCATGATGAGAACGTTCTCACAAAGATTTCACCTGAGTTTTTCTTCTTAACCTTGACATCCATCAACAACTGTAAATGCTCAGTGAGCCTTCTCTGTTCTGACTTCTGTCCTGGAGTGGCAGTGTAGACTTTTCTTTTTCACTCTAGTCTTCTTTTCACAAGGTGGACTGTCAGCAGTAGCTTAGAGATTTGCTATTCAAGTCATGGATGCCTCTGTGAAAGGTGAAAACTTAAGTTCAGATACTCTCTCCCTCTTTGCTTCCTTCATCTTTCTTTTCTGCCTTTAGTGTATTTTGGGGGAGAAGACGAGCTCACTAATGCAATAACCCGGAAGACAGAACCCTAAGATCATTTTGGAGGAACTTGATCCTCAAAGGCAACTTTATCATTCAAAAGTTTTCAGAATGAAACCCTAGAAGAAAATTAGGTGTGGTTTAAAAAAAAATCAAGTAAGAGGCTAGTGATCACTTGGGATGGAATTGAAGTAGACCCATCCTTACTATTGGAACTGACTTCCCTTCAGGTTTCTGGGTCCCCCTTCCTTTGGTAGTACAAATACTGCTGGCGCTTCTAGGATGAGACAGTGTGATAGAGTAGAAAATGCACCAGATGAGGGCCATCCTGGTTACTAAGCTGACTCTAGGACTTTGACCAAGACCTCGAATTACTCTACGCATCATGTAAAACAAGAGGTTGGTTGGATACTGACTTGGATTGTGTGATGCAACCTAAACCTACCTCCTTGATTGCTTGTCAGTTGGCTTCTGCTTTGCAGGACTCTCTCTGACCCTGAATCTCACTTGACTCTGCTCATGTCAGCCTTAGCATCTGAGATGGCTACCCTACTTCCTCCACATTGCCTTCCTTTAGCCACCCAAATCTTAACCATCCCTACAGGGCTGTTCAAATGACTTCAGGCCTTTTATAGCTACTCAGGTCCTTAATGAGCTGCTGCTCCTCAGAATTTTCATTTTACTTGTCCATCCCATATTGCCCAATACCTGTTTATTGGAACACTTGGTGTCCGCTTGTTACAGCATTTTGGATCTGGACGGGACTGTGTGTTCAAGGCTTGGGACTTTGGGGACAAGTTTCCTCATCATGTCCTGCACTGCACCCAGTGTAAGCTGGGCAAATACTAGGTGTCCTACTGATTATTGGTTAAAGCCTAGAATTTGTAAGGAGTGTGAAAGCTCTAGTATTTTAGCTACTCATGTGCTTTAGGTTGAAGTCATGAACAAAAGCAGAGAAGGACGTTTTAAGCCCAAACTATCTAAGATGCTGTTTATCACCATCACTCTAGGTGCCCATAAGTGTTTTCTTTCTTCTGTGTTGTTGTTGTTTTTTTTTTAAAGGATGTGGTTGCAATGAGGCCTTCAGCTTTGTCAGCCTGGTAACAGACAATGATGAGGCTGCTGTGTCCAAGAGGGGCCAGGACCCTGCCACTCATTCTTCATCTCTCCTCCGAGAAAGCCCTTGAGGTTTTTTGAACCACTCTCCCCCCACCCTAGATTGCAGTACACACTTGGAAGACTGCCAGTCTAGCTGAGTTCCATCACTTTATAGGTGAAGAAACCAAGGTTTGGAGACTCAGAGAGGTAGTGGTTCCATGGAGACCGTATAGTGCCACTGGAAGCCGGCTCTGGCTGCCCAACTCCACCCTACACCAGGCTTCCCAAGTACTGGGTGCTCAGACACGCAGAGTGAGTGAATGCAAAGAGTAATTACGGAAGGTTGATGGATGTTCTAATGGACCTTACAGTTGTGAATCAAAAAATGTAAGCAGTGTTGATGTTTATTATGTAATCCTCAACTGTTCAGGTTAGCTGGGTGGGATGAAGGGTGGCTGGAAGGGTCACTGGGTGCAAAGTTCAAATGTCTTTGATGGGCACTGAGTAGTTTGTCTTGGTTTTGACCTGCAGTTTTCTAGCTTTGTCATCTAAGCCCTCATCCCAGTGTGGGTCACGTGAAAGGGTCTGTAGATTTTCAACAAGCCAGTTTTCAGAAAAGGTTGGCAGGGAGACTTTCTGTTTTGTTACCTAAGCTGGGATTTGATCTTCAGACCCTCAGGGTGAAAGGCTAATACCTTAATTTGTGTGTTTTATAAACATCCCCAGGCGATGACCTTCTTCTAGCCTCATGTGATACTCACATTTTGCAGGACTTAAAGCTAAAATTTCTGGCTTGGAACAGAGTGAGGTGGGCTGCAGTTTAGAATCTGTAGGGTTGTTAGTTGTCAGCAAGTGTTATTTGCATACTGTTGAATAAAAGGGTTTGGTGGCGGGGGCAGGTTCCTAGAAAAATGCAATTTTTATTAAAAAAAATATATGATTAAAAAAAAAAACTCTAATAGGACATGTGTCCAACATAGTAAGGTATTTTTTCCAGTAGGTTCTCCCTTCCTAACAGCTTTCCTTCAAGGGTCATCTTTATTTTTCTGGTGTCAGTCAAATTATTTTTCAGCAGAGCATGAAAAGTGGAGATGGAGACGCTGCGTGACTGTGTGTTAGAACCACACAGAAAGTTTTTTGTTTTATGTAAATAGAGATTGATGGAACATTTTACACAGAGTACAGGCTTTTGACAAAAAGTATTGATGGTTGCTTTCAGTAAGTGTTACTTGAGATGACAGAACATTGCATTTTAAGATGAATTACACGAGAAACTCCCTCTTTGGGAATGTCATACATTTTATTTCATCTGTTGTTTTATGAGAATGACTGAAGCCATGAATACTTTAGCCTGAACTGTTTCCTTTGCATGTTATAAGTCCTGGTTTGATGTACTCCTATTTTCAATATCAAGTTATAGAGAAAATATTTATACTGGCAAATAACATTGATAAAAATGCTTAAATGTTCAGAAGCAGAACATAACTTCTCACATGGTTTCCCCTGTGTGGTGGTGATTTGTGGGAAGCCTGGGATCCTGGTTAGAGTTAAATGTGTATTTTTCAGAAAGATCGCAGAGATTTTTGATAAATGGTTTTTTGGAGGGTATGTTTGGCGGTTTCCCTCCTCTGGCTATATTTGAATTTCAAAAATGCTTCTTTTGCATCCATCTTATATAGGCATACCTCAGATATAATGTGGGTTTGCTTTATTACCACTGCAGTAAAGCGAGTCATAGGACATTTCTACTTTCCCAATGGTGCTGGAGAAGTCTCTTCAGAGTCCCTTGGACAGCAAGGAGATCAAACAAGTCAATCCTAAAGGAAATCAACCCTGAATATTCATTGGAAGGACTGATACTAAAGCTGAAGCTCCAGTGTTTTGGCCACCTGAAGCAAAGAACCAACTCATTTGAAAAGACCCTGATGCTGGGAAAGATTGAGGGCAGGAAGAGAAGAGGGTGACAGAGGACGAGATGGTTGAATGGCATCATCGACTCAAAGGACATGAATTTAAGTAAACTCCAGAAAACAGGGAAGGACAGGGGAGCCTGTCATGCTGCAGTTCATGGGGCTGCAAAGAGCTGGACACGACCGAGTAACTGAACAGCAACAAAATGTGTCTAAAAGTTATGTTTACACTATACTGTAGTCTATTAAGTGTGCAACAGCACTATATCTTTAATAAATGTACATGTTTAATGAAAATACTTTATTTTTAAAAATTGCTAACCATTTTCTGAGCCCTCAGTGAGCTATAGTAACATCAGTGAGCACTGATCACAGACAACCATAACAAGTAGAATAATAATGAAAAAGATTGAAATAGTGTGAGAATTACCAACATGTGACAGAGACAGAGAGTGAGCAAATGCTGTTAGAAAAATGGATGGACTTGCTTGATGCAGGGTTGCCACAAACCTGCAATTTGTTTTAAAAAAAAAAAATGTGGTGTCTGAAGTGCAGTAACGTGAAGCACAATAAAATGAGGTATGGCCAGAATTGTTATTTGTTCTTTATGCAAAAGGTCAGGAAGACAAGGTCTGTGGTGACTTTGGTTTGGGGCCTTAATTTTCTTTGCAGTATGCATTCAGGGATATTGGCTTAAAGGCATCAGGGGGTTGATGAGTGTTAATAGATTCATCACATGTTTACTGTACCATTTATACCAGGAACTGAGGAAATAGAACTTACAACCCTGTGAGGGCGAGAGAGAAACAGATAATAAAATTTCAGGCTGGGATGCTATGAAGAAAATAAAGCAGAGTGTGAGTGGTTAGAGTGTCTCAGAAGTGGGTTTAGGGGTTCTTTTAGAGTTGTTAGGGAGCATTGCTCTGAGAAGTGACGTTTAGGCAAAGAACTGAATGATGAGACAGCTTGAACTGTGTCAAGGTTTGGGAAGCTGGCATAGGGAACAACAAAGTGCCAAGGCTCTGGGGCCAGAGCAAGCTTGACATGCTGGAGGAACAGCAGGAAGGTCAGTGCACCGCAGAGAAGGCAGTGGTGGGACCGCTCTATGTTTGAGGGGTGACGTGGTAGGCTGACAGGGAAGCCAGGTACAAGAGGGGTGGGGTTCTGTGTGTTTGTTTCTGGGTGAAGCTGTAGGCTTCTTGCTCTGTGACCCTACTTTCTTCAACTGCCTAGAACCTGGCCACACAGGCTTTCCCTTTTTTACCTTTCTTTAATTTC
>NW_011494881.1:9316724-9349732 GCF_000754665.1 Bison bison bison
TGGCCACACAGGCTTGCCTATTTTCACCTTGCTTTAATTCAGTTCAGTCGCTCAGTTGTGTCTGACTCTTTGTGACCCCGTGGACTGCAATATGCCAGGCTTCCCTGTCCATCGCCAACTCCTGGAACTTGCTCAAACTCATGTCCATCGAGTCGGTGATGCCATCCAACCATCTCATCCTCTGTCATCCCCTTCTCCTCCCACCTTCAATCTTTCCCAGCATTAGGGTCTTTTCCAATGAGTCAGTTCTTTGCATCAGATGGCCAAAGTACTGGAGTTTCAGCTATAGCATCAGTCCTTCCAATGAATATTCAGGACTGATTTCCTTTAGGATGGACTGGTTGGATCTCCTTGCAGTCCAAGGGACTCTCAAGAGTCTTCTCCAACACCACAGTTGCAAAGCATCAATTCTTTGGCACTCAGCTTTCTTTATAGTTCAACTCTCACATCCATACATGACCACTGGAAAAACCATAGCTTTGACTAGACGGAGCTTTGTTGGCAAAGTAATGTCTTTTCCTTTTAGTATGCTGTCTAGGTTGGTCATAGCTTTTCTTTTTTTTTTTCATAGCTTTTCTTCTAAGGAGCAAGTGTCTTTTAATTCCATGGCTGAAGTCACCCTCTGCAGTGATTTTGGAGCCCCCCAAAATAAAGTCTGTCACTGTTTCCGCTGTTTCCCCACCTGTTTGCCAAGAAGTGGCACCTTGCTAACTTCCATACAGATGTCTCAGTTCCCCACTGGCACTTGTCCCACCACCAACTGGATGTCAATATAGATAAAGTCTTAGTCACCAGGGGAATTTTAAATGTTTACTTCCCTGGAATGAATCCCTCAGTTATATCTGCTATCACATACTTTAAGTATTACTGTCTGCAGTGCTTCCCCTGTATTATTACAATTACTTGTATACGTGACTGATTTCCAGCTGTAACCAGCTCTTACTCATATTGGGCCCCGTAGGGCTTAGCGTAGTGCCTAGCACTTGGTATATGCTCAGTGTATTTACTGGCTAAATAAGTGAGACGATGCCGTGTATAAGATCCGATTGCCCAATACAAGTACCCAAAATTAGGGTAAATGCAGTCACTAAACATCTTACTTTTCAGAAGGAGCTTAAAATCAACATAGGGATATGACCTTAAAAAAAGAAAAAAACAAACCCAACAAAAAACTAGTTTTAGAGCTGTTTTGAGGGACTTATTAAGATGAGTTTAAACAGTTGTTGGTTTAAAAAGTTGCAGGAATGAGAGCTCCATGGAGGATTAAATGGCCCAGGAGACACGAGCATTTAAACTCTGGTGGGATAGAAATCCCAGAGGCCAGATGGGTCGTTATACTGAGTCTTTCCTGCATTTGAGCCTGTGTCCCGGGGCCTTATGAGATGCTTGGTCCTCTATAAATTTGGAGCTGATTTGGAACCAGCTAGCTGTTTTTCTCCCTGCTGAATTAATGTGCTGTTCAGCCGAAGCTCAAATATGAAATATATTAAAAGCAAACTAAAAACAGGTCAATGTTTTCTCTCTAATGCTATGGGAATATTTGTTTTTAAATCATCTTTTAGTACTCCACAAATCTTCCCTGTGAAGTATTTTTCTTTTCTTTTTTTTTTTTTTGAGGGGGGTGGCAGAGACTATTTTTCCCAGTCTAAAATGGCCATTTCTCAAGTCCTGATTTATTCAGAAATTTAAATGGAGAAAATGGCCCCAGATCCCACACAAGTGAAACTTTATTTTTTAATCCGGGGCACAGTAGGGAGTCCTGAGAAATGCATTTTCCTCCAGGATTGTAGGAGGAATACATAGTGTTTGTTTAAAGCATCAGGTATTGAGAAATGTAATGGCAGGGTGAAAAGTTTGACCTCAGCTGCCAGATCCGATCTGCTAGGGGGTAATTGAGTTGCCATGTTTTTTCCCTCTTCAGTTTAAATCAAGTTTTGCTATAGCCCATTTAAGTGTCAAATTGGTAGCAAAACTTGACAACTTCAGGGTGCAGACTTGCTTTTGATCAGAATTTACATGCAAATCATTTTTGCCTTGAACTGTCAGCTCCTGTTTCTGATACTCTTAAGGGGGACATGTCCCTCCCCACCCCTTCTCTCCCCAAGCTGAAGGGGATGGTTGGCTAATGTTATTAATCAGCATGTGGAAGAAAAATTATCTTGATAAATATGGTGGTTAAACTATATTTTCCCTTTTGTGTGTCAGCTGTTGCAGCTGGGCATTTAATCTCCTTTTACCTAGAAGGAAATCAAACAATTATCCAGCGCTTGATGTCAAAAAGGAACTGGTGAATGAGGGGTTGGAGGGTCACCAGTGTATTGGGGAATGGACTTAAGCCACCAAAACCTGACAAAGGGTGCTGACAGTCTGCATTTTCTTAGGCATTAAACAAAGTCTTTGGTAACTTTAAAGAATCTTTCCTTGCATGACTAAACTCATTGAGAGGGTTAGAGAGAAAGCTGCCTCAGAAGTCTTAAGCCTGAAACTTTTTTTCAGTTTTGCCCTAAACCCTTGGGATGCTTAAAAGCACGTGAGCGTGTATAGCTCCATCATCCAGCGAGACAAAGGAGTGTTTGCACTTTCACAGAGTTAATAATGACAGTAGCGAGTCTCTCTTGTTTCCAGCCACCCCTGTCTTAGAGTTCCCAGTCCTCCACCTTCCTGAAGAATTTAATTGTGATTTATACTCTGTCTCTAAATTCTTAGAGACAGCTCTACTCTGGAAAGCAAGAGAATAGGAGGCCCCAGTGGAAAAAAAAAAATGGAGAAAAAGAACTTTCTAGAACTCACTGTAGATTAATAGAGCTGATTATGAATATTTATAATTATCCATTACGGAGCCAAAACTTTCAGTGAAGTAATATGTGAGATTTTTGTTTCCAGCCAGCCTGAAATTCCTTCCCATCCCTGCACCCCCAGCGGGGTGAGAACATCAAACATGTCATCTTGCCAACATGACAGCCAGCATCGCATCAGATGGGAGACACATGCAAGCCTGACTTGTGAAGTCAAAGACATTTCAAGATTGGATTCGCCTGATCCGACGTGGCCCTGTTGCAGGCCCTTCGGAAATCTCCGCAGCCAGGGCTCCTTCCCGCCCCCTGTCCGGCGCTGCCTGCCTGTGTGCTGTGAAATTTTAATTGAATTGTTAATGACACCGAGGAGTGACACAACACATGAGAAACTTCCAAGAATCAGTCAGGAGGAGCCCTTTTTCTTACTGCTACAAAACAGAAGACACTGGGAAATTGACAAGTCCAAGCGGCGAGGCCAGGGTAGTAATTGATAGCAGGCTGCCTAGAGCCAAGGTCCTTCCCTGGTAATTGCAAGCAGAGGCTGCCTCTGTGATCTCGCCAGTGGTGTTGGCCATGCCAGAGCGACCCGGCTTTGACGGATGGCTTTCCCGCGGTAATGACTTAGGCATGTTCGCTCTCTCGCATGAGGCCATGTGTCCCTCCCACCGGAGAAAATGAGCTGAACATTTTGCTTCTTCTTTAACAGGGCGCTGTTAAAATAACTCTATTCTATTATATAAGCCCTGTAGTGCCAGGGGCTAAATTTATATGGTTATAAACAAGAGATATTACTTTGGAATACCACAATACTGTGGTTTGCTATTTCTTTAGGATTTCAAATGGTATTTTCAAAATAATGGATTTTACTTCAAGAAAATAAAATTGGGGAGGGGAGAAGGGAGGAAGGATCCCATTTCTGAACAAAACCCTCATCCCGTTTTTAAATTCCTCTGTGTATTTTCCCTAATTCACTGGCCCAGTATTTATTTGTATCTTTGTTTGTTTTGCTGGCTGGATTTGACTCTCTGTGGGGGCATCAGAAATATTATTTACTCCAGGATTCTGCAATAAGATAGACATTTTATTTCATGTTTTTTTTTTTTTTAATTCTCTAAAGATTTCTTTTTATTTATTTATTTTTTCCTTTCCCATTTCTGGACATTGATATATTTCAGAACTTTTATGTGGCTTTTTCTCCCTCCCTACACCTATTCTCCCCTCTCCTTTCTTTCCCTTCCTGGAATGTAATTTTGTTGATAAAATATGATCGTAAGCTGACGTGTCTCTGATGATCTATTGCACTTCTGGATTTTCACTCCTGTCAGTGACTGAGACTTACTAATTCTGAGACAGGGACCCCTGAGTGCTTTTCCCCGCTGGGTCTTGTGCTTTCTGGCACTTGAAGTTGGGTTCCTTACTCCTCTCTTCAGTCAGTTTCACACCAAGAATCAACTTCAAAAGAGTGCCAGCAAAGATCCCTAAAAAGCTCAACTGCAGATGCACTTGAGAATGAAAAGAAGCCGAGCGTATGTGTTTATACTCACGTGATGAGTTTCGATGGAGAGCCTGAGAGGAAGGAGATATTGGTGGGAACTTCTGGATAAAAGCAGGTAGAGGACAGATCCCCAAATTTGCTGTTAATTTTGGTGGTGTGTATTTAGAATTTATATCCTTACAAAACACGGGTTTAAATGATGGTAGGCTTCCAGGCATCTCACAAAACTGTGCAAAAGAGCACCGTTTTAGATAAAATGCTTTTGTGGGCTAGCCTGAAAACCTCACCATTAAAGCATTGGTTCTATTGGAAAACATCTTCAGGACCCTAACTTGGATATAGAAGGCTAGGAAAACAGTTTTTCTTGCCTTCCCCCTCTAATTTGGGAAGGGAGAAACCCCATCTTCTGCGGTGATCCTAGTAGCGAAATGGTTGGCTCTAACTCCGCCTTTAGTAATGGTGCAAGAGTGTAAACCCCTCCCGACTGTCTGTGAGGTAGTGTTGTTCCTACAGTAGGGCGTGCTCATAAGTCAGGTGTGTTTTTAAGAAGGGGTGTGTTGTTGGAATTTCGTGTGATTACTTGATTGCATTGCTATTGTTCTATTCATTTGTATTAGACTAATGCTTTATTCTTTAAGCCCGTCTTTTCTGTGTTTTCAGTGTGTTTTGTTTTAGAGTGGTGGTTCTCAATGAATGATGATTTTGACCCTTTTATTCTGGGGACATCGATGGGCACATTTGGAAGGGTGGTTTCTACTGGCATCTAGGTGGGGATGCCGCTAAACATCCTACAAGGTACAGGACAGTGCCCATAACAAAGAACTGTCAGCTCCTAAATGTTAGTATTGTTCAGCAGAAGGACATATAGAAATAAGCTCTCAGTAAACGTCCATGGATTGAATCAGAAACCACAATCTGTCAGTCAACAAGTGTTATTGAGTACTTGGAGTTTCTAGGAGGAGCCCAGAACCGAAAGATTTGGGATGTATACAACTTCCTGATCACGAACACAGGATTTACACCTACAGCTGGATTCAAATGATACTTATACTCCATGACTGTGGGCTTTTGCTTAATCTCCATCAGTCTGTCTTCTTCTCTGCTTTGATAGTACAAGGCTTCTCCGGTGGGTCAAGAAGACTCCCTGGAGAAGGATCCAGTATTCTTGCCTGGGAAATCCCACAGACAGAAGAACCTGGTGAACTACATCCTTGGGGTCACGAAGAGTAGGACATGACTTAGTGACAACAACAACCAAAATGGCAGCACTATTAACACATTGTAGGACAAAGCCTATAGACTCATAGGCTTACAGTAGACTTTAAAAGGAAACGACTGAATGTATAAATTAGCCACTGCCCTAAAGTTGTTGACAAAATGAATCTGGAAATAATCTTACTGCAACATTACCTGTTGCAAATGAGAAAACTGAGACTCAGAAAGGGAGGTTATTTACTCAAAATGATGGCTGCTAGCAAATTTCAAAGTTGGGAGTAGTACTCGGGTCTCCTGACCCCAGGTCCTAAATTATTTCCAATATTAAGTTTCCCTTTATGGTCTAGGACTTAAGACTGGTTGGGAAGCAAGTCCATCATATTTGAAATAGAGACTCCTTTAGAGACAAAATTTCCAGTCTGAGAGCTCTGGATTCTGGAAGGACACAGAGATAAAGAAATTGGATTATCATTTACAGTGATCATAAAACTTATGTAGACTGTCATGATCCAAAATCTTTTGTGAGAAGCTGAAGAAGATGGGTAGAAGACTTACAGAGATGGTCTTGGGATTCAACTCTTTCAGTGCTGAGAAGCCTTATTTCATGGTAGCAGTTGGAACCTTTGAAATTTCTGTGAAGACCCCAGACACTCAAAGGAGGGAAGACAGGACATTTGTTGAGTATTGTCCAGTGTTAGGCACAGTGTCCAGGGAGTCCACAGGGACTCCAAGCATCTTGTTTCATTGGTCTTACTGAGCTCTAGTATCACAGGTGTCCTCCACTTCCAAGATAATGGAGGAGAACTGGGGGTGATGGAGCCACAGGGTGATGTGCTGGGCTGCCTTCCAAGGTCCCAGTTCTGAATGACGTTGAACGGTAGCGTTAAAATACCCATGAATTCCTCTTAAGTTAAAAGAGTGAGTTATGACAACTGTGGATATCAGTTGTACTTGAAGACACGTATAAGCATTGAAAAAGGAAAGCAAAACTAATAATACATCGATATTAACTAGTTATTTCTAGTGTTGGGATCAAGGATGATTTTACTTTTCCTTTTTCATCTGTACGTTTATAAGTCTGTTTTACAAGGAATAATGGTAGAATTGATGTGATCAGCGAGTGTGTGAAAGTTGTAAAATTTAAAAGAAAGGTGAGCTGTTAATGTGCCTGGAATCTATGAACAAAGCAAAAGAAGATCAAAGGTGAAGGTTCTTCTGTTGAGGAAGCTTTATTCTAGTTCTGGAGAGAAATCCTACACATACAGGAAGTTTATTAATAATAATGACATTTACTGATAGCTTTTAACTATTGTGCTATATGTGACTGATTAGATTATGATAGAGAATCTCTAAAGTTTTTAAAATGTATCACCACCGTCCATGTAACTTCTATATATTATTTCACTGAATCTCCCCAAGAGTCATATAGGGTCCTTACTAGTATTCTTGTTTTACAGATGGAAAAACAAGTTTAGAGAATTTGGGGAGTGGTGGAGCAAGGATTGACTCCAAGGTTGATGTCTTTAACCACCAGCTAATATTACCTCCCAGGGAACCCTGCTTAGCCAGTAAAGCACCACGTATCATTGCCAGTGAGGATCTGTAAGAGGTATCAATTAAAGATCATTTTAGCCTGGGTAAGAGAAGGGAGAACGACTGGGAGTCTCATCCTAGTCTTGGCCTCATGGCAAATAAAAGGTTCCTAACCCACTTTCATAGGAGAAGGCAATGGCAACCTACTCCAGTGCTCTTGCCTGGAAAATCCCATGGGTGGAGGAGCCTGGTAGGCTGCAGTCCATCGGGTTGCGAATAGTCGGACACAACTGAGCAACTTCACTTTCACTTTTCACTTTCATGCACTGGAGAAGGAAATGGCAACCCACTCCAGTGTTCTTGCCTGGAGAACCCCAGGGACGGGGGACCCTGGTGGGCTGCCATCTATGGGGTCACACAGAGTCGGACACGACTGAAGCAACTTAGCAGCAGCAGCAGCAATCCACATTCATCAAGATTCAGTTGACTTATCAGTAAAGAGGTTTTAGGATGATTCTGTTCAGCATGACTGAGTGCCTCTGGACCAAAACACATGAGCCACTTGCAGGATTATGTTAGGAGCACATGAGGAGGGTGAGACCAGGCTCATGTTTGAAAAGTGTGTTGAGGAGCTGCCTCTTTCTGCTCATCTCTAAAAGCCCTTTCGAAGATGTCAGCGCTGATTGGGTAATGTGGCTATAATTGACAGTACTGCTCCCTGGCCTGGTGGAATCACCTTTCAGTTTACAGCCTGCGCTGGGTCTGTGGTGCCCACACCATGCTCAGAACCACATTGGCCACAGTAAGTGCTGTGGAATGTGTGTGTGTTTCATCTTTATCAGGAATGTCATGTGGGGTTTCTTGATTGCACCGGCAGCTTACTGCCCCATCTGAGCTTCCAGACAAAATACCAGGGCTCAAGCCACATGTGTTTATGGTATATAATAAATCTCTATTTGTCATAATGGTTTAAATTTAAAAGAAAAAGAAAGGTGAGCTGTTATGTGAAAAAAAAATTGACTGTTGTAAATTAACTTTCTTGGAGTTTCAGGTCAAGCCCGATTTATTAAAGGGGATAAAAGAGATAGAAACCTGGTCTGCAATCACAGTTGTGATTTACCCACACCTTGAGTAGGTCCTCCTTTGGACCTTTTCTTGAACTGCAGCTGGCTTGGTTTTTGTAGGACCTGCTGGGAGCTGAGGTTGTGATGAAAAACAGTTATTCTTTCAAATTACTCACGAGAAGAGGCCTCATTTTATCAAGTGCCCTCCTTAATTTGATTGTAAGACTTTTCATATTTATTTTTTCTGCATTAATCACGCTGTATCTTTGTGGCAAGTATAAACACTATGCTGAAAGACTACATTTTAAAGGGGAAAAAAAATCACTTAGATGACAGATGTTTTTCTAGAGGTGGCCTGTTGGGAACCCTTGATAGATTAAGAAGGTTATTTTGGGTTTGGTTGCAACATTGTGAACTTTTCTAAAGACTCTTCTTCAGATCAGGATAGTATTAAGGTTTTTGCAGATTAACTTTTAGCGGGGTTTCCCAGGTGGATCTAGTGATAAAAAACCTGCCTGCCAATGCAGGAGACATCAGAGACATGGGTTCGATCCCTGGGTTGGGAAGATCCCCTGGAGGAGGGCATGGCAACCCACTCCAATATTCTTGCCTGGAGAATCCCAATGACAGAGGAGCCTGGCGGGTTGCAGTCCATAGTGTCAAAGAGTTGGACACTACTGAAGCGACTTCGCACGCACAGCCTTAATGAAAAGAGTGTTCAGTATTGACTTCCTGTGGCAGGAACCAGCAGGGGGCTGGGAGTTTTAGCTAGCATTTTCCTTCTCTGAAGGAAGGCTCTCTTTGCACCCTGGCCTTGCCCGAGAAACACCTCTCAGTACCTTCCTCACTGAAGACTGAGGAATTCTTACTTTGATACTCTGGAGCAGACCCAGGAGTCCAGGGCCCAGCCTAGGTGTTCTTTCTTGCCATTTAGGTTCCTTCTGACCTGGACAGCCCACAGTATTTTGAACAATGAAGGACAGTTAATCTCTTCTCAGCAGAGGCTCCCCACATGGTCTCCTGGTTCCCAGAACTCCTTGAGTGCTTCGTGTTCTTAAGGAGGACAACTTAGCATCAGATTCTGGGTGGTCCATTACAGACATGAAAATGAATTCATGTGCCTTCATGTTATTGAAATCTATAAGGTTTCTTACCTCTTTGATCATTGTGGTACAGAAGAGATCTAAGTGTGCATTGGAGACATTTATTCTTTGATGTGCAGGCCTATTTGTGATGAAGTTTCAATGAAGTTCTGTGTGAGGAAGTAGGATGAGATAATTTCTCAAAAAGTTTTTTTCCAGAAAAGTAAGTCAAGGCCTCTGCTGATCTGAATAAACACATTAAGAGTTTATTATTATCAGCACTCTATTTTTTAGCATATTTTATACCATTGTCTAGCTTGGGTAACAATATTTGTTCATTTTTTGTTTTAAAGGTTAGATTAATGAGATAGAATTTACATACAAAGAATTCCATTTGTAAGGAAACAGATGATTTCTGACAAACGTATGCAGTTTTGTAATCAGCATCATGATCAAGATAGAACATTTCCATCAACCTGAAGATTCCCTGTTGCCCCCTCATCCTATCCCTGTATGTCTTTCCCTATCCCTCACTGCTGACCATGCACTGCTTTAGTTTTTGTTTCTGTAGTTTTGCCTTTTCCCAGAATGTTATAAAAATAGAATCATATAGTGTGTAGCCTTTGGTGCCTGGCTTCTTTCCCTGAGCATGATGCTTTTGAGATTGACCCACGTTGTTGCATGTATGTTCATCCCTTTATGTGGCCGAATAGTATTCATTGTGTGGATGTGCTGTGATATGCTGACAAGCTCACCACTTGATGGACATTTGGATTGTTTAAGGTTTTGCACTATTATACATAAAGCAGTTATAAACATTTGCTCAGAAAAGTCTTATCTCGGCGAATGCTCCATGGACTTTTGGAAAAGAGTGTGGACCCTGCTATCATTGGTTGGAGTTTTTTTGTCAATGTCAAGTTGACTCATAGTGTTGTTCAGGTCTTTTATATCTTTAACAATTTTTTTGGTTTGCTTTTTAATGTTAATTAGATGAGTACGAAATCTCTATATATGATTGTGGATTTTTTGTGTTTCTTATTTCATTTTGGTCACATTTTCTTTATGTATTTTGGAACTCTGTTACTTGAATACATATTGCTATATCTTATTGACTAATTGACTCTTTGGTGCTGGAAAATATTCCTTGTTTTGAAGCCCACTTTGTATTATTTTATTATAAAGATCTCAAATTTTGTGTGGTATATCTATTTATATATATATATTTACTTTATATATATACACACACACTCTTACTGTATCTCTGAATTTACATTTATAGTGAATTTTTTTTAATCCAATCTCATGATTCCTGCATTTTACTTGAAGTGTTTAGGGTATTTACATTTAATAAAATTATCAGTATACTTGATTTTAAATCTCACATTTTGCAAATTGCTTTCTATTTGCCCCATTGGTTCTCTATTTCCATTTCCCTCTTTTCCTTCCTACCTTTACTTTATAAATATTTGCAATTCTATTTTATCTCCATTATTGGTTTAAAAATCTTTCTCCTTTAAAAGTATTTTTTTGTTAGCTTTACCATGTATACTATATATCTTATTGCAGTTTGTTTTCAAATAATATGCCACTTTTTATATGGTTTAAGAACCTCAGTATGGTATACTTCAGTTTCCTCCTGCCCATCCTCTGTCTTATTGTTGACTTACATGTTACTGCTGTATATGTTTACACCCCAGAGATTATTTTTTTTTTAGACAGTAGTTATCTTTTTTTAAAGCCAGGAAAAATATTTTTAATTTGCTTCTTTTAAGAGAAAAATTTAGTCTTTTTTTTTTTCTAGTTTGCATTTGCAAACTAAATATATTTTTCAGAGCCAGTATCTTTTAAAGAAATAAAAAGAAAAAAAAGTCGATCATATTTTCCATGTTTTTAGCATTTATAGAGCTCTTACTTCTTTATATATGTATCCAGATTTCCTTCTGGTACTGGACTCTTGCCTAAATAACTTTTTCTAATGTCTTTTCGTACAGGTATTCTGGCAGTGCTTTCTTTGTTTTTGTTTGGATGAAGAATTCTTTATCCCACCTTCATTTTTAGAAGATAATTTAAATGTGGATGGATTCCTTATATAATTTTTTAGTACTTTCAGAACTTTACTTTCAGTACTTTAGTGATGCTGTTCCTTTTTTTTTTGGCCTTGTATTTATTCTGTTGAGAAGTCCGTTTTTCTCAGCTTTGTTTTTCTGTATTTGTTTATTTTTCTCTCTGCTTGCTTTCAAGAGTTTTGCTTTCTCTTTTGTTTTTAGCAGTTTTGCTGTGAGGTGCCTGTGTCCTTACCCCCCACTTGAGGATTTCTGAGGTTCTTTGAATTGTGGTTGATGTTTTTCATCAGTTTTGGAAAATTCTTGGCTATTATCTCTTTAATTTTTTTTTCCTACTATTTTTCCTGTCTTATCTGCTTTTGGGATTCCAAATATACGTTACACCTTTTGGTATCATTCCATAGCTCTTGAATGCTCTGCTTTGGCTTGTTTTTTCCACCCTTTTCTTCACTATTAATTTGGGTAATTTTTTATTCACTTACATTCAAGTTCAAAAATCCTTTTCTTTGCTGTCATCTGCCAATAAGCCTGTTGAAGGAATTCTTCCTCTTTACTACCATGCTTTTATTTTTAGCATATTTATTAGATTTGTTTTTATAGTTTCCATTTTTTCCCCTCTGGAAATCACCCATCTGTTCATCCATTATGTTCACCTTTTCCTCTAGGTTAAAAAAAAAAAGCAGTAATAGTTATTTTATGTCCCTAGCTGTTAATCCCAACATCTGCATCACTGCTGGTTCTGGTCACGTTGACTGTTTTATCTTTTGATGAAGAATCTCTTTTCCTTGCTTATGTGTTAGATAATTTTCGATTACACTTTGGATGGTGTGTGTAAAACAACTGCAGAAATTTAGATAAATAGTACTTAGAAATGGAGACACTTCTGTTGGAATATTAGCATGGGTAGTTGAGTCAATAGTCAGTAATTGAGCTGGGTCTGAGTTATTTTGTAAGATGTACCGGATTGGTGGCTTGCTACTGTCATGGTTTAATGGGAATTGCAGAAATAAAGGGTTTTCTTTATGTCCCCATTCCATCCTTAGCTCTTGGCAGGTCTCAAATGCCTAAGCCCCGTCCATGCCTTTTCCCCTCCTTGAGGGTTGACTGCTATTGCTGGTTACTCAGTGGTGAGGCTTGTGGTGGCAGGAGGGTTTCTGTCTCCTCCCGCTCTGTCAGTCTTAAGCAGGTTTTGAGTGCATAAGTCCCGGGCATACATTTTTCTGTCTCGCATTAATGAATGCTCTTGAGTAGGACAGCATTTTCTGTCCCCTTTCCAGTATTATCAGGCCTCTGCTTTCTATGTATGCAAATTGCTCTACCTGAACAGGTTTTCTGCCCCTTTCCTCAAGGAGCAGATATCTTTTGCTT
Source organism: Bison bison bison (assembly GCF_000754665.1). Classification (NCBI taxonomy): domain Eukaryota; kingdom Metazoa; phylum Chordata; class Mammalia; order Artiodactyla; family Bovidae; genus Bison; species Bison bison. Next base: position 9,329,340 of record NW_011494881.1, read on the forward strand.
CTAGCTCTTGTTTAGTTGCAGTATGCTTTTATCTGGGACTATTCCTCCTTAGTGGATTATGGCTGGTGTTTTCTTTCATTCTTTTTTTTTTTTTTTAATGAGGGAAGGTTTTGAAAGTAGGCAAGATTTCATGCCTGTGTACAATTTCGGGGCTTCTCCCTATTTCTCCTGCTTCGCCTTAATCTGTCTTGTGAGTACCATGGGGGAAGAAAGCTGGTAAGTAAGTACAGACTCTACTTGTATCTAGGACTCTCAGAAACTCTAAGCTCCTCTGGCTTGCCCACGTTTAGCATTTACATTTCTGTTAACATTTCAGTTGTTTTCTTCTTGATTACTCTTATGATGGCTGCCCCTCAGCCTGTCCTCTGCCAGAGGTGAAGCAGTTTGGATGTCTCATCTCCCTACATCGAAGGACAAGTCAGATTTTGGAATTCAGTTCGCTTCTCTGCCTTGTAACATCAGCGGAATGTCTCCCATCAGCTGGTGGAGAGGGAATTTCTGCCTGATGAGGGCTGATCTGCTGGTCCCGTACAGTCAGTCTTGAGGGACTAGGATTTCAGAATCTATGTATATCTGATACAGGGAACAGTTGCTGATCCTCATGAGAAGAATTTGGTGGATCTTCTGCTGTTTGCTTGCTATTGCCTTGCAAGAAAGTGGTAAAGAAAACTAGAGCTCTAATATTCTTACATAATTAATGAGAGGGGAAGAAGCAGACAGTACTTGGAGGGGGGTTGGCACTTGAAGGAGGGTAAGGAGTAGGGTAAATTTCTCATTTTTTACAAGTTTTATCTTGAGGGCAGTCTGTAGTCTTTGCCATGTAGAAAGGAAAAATTAATAGAAAGCACACTGTTTTTGGCTTGAATAATGAGACATCTAGGTTTAGGGTAACCTTAGCTGCTTAAAAGAGGGAAATCCCTGTACGGAGTGAGCAAGTGAGTGGAGGTCCAGGTTCTATGTAGAAAATCTGCCCAAATCTGTAGTTGGACCCTGAACCACATAAGTAGATTTCACACGAGTAAGAATAAAACAGTTGAACTGAAATTTGAACTGCTGCCTGCCACAGGGGAGACAGTGTTTTATAGTTTGCTTTCAGCCAATATATTGGCTTGCTTAAAAAATGATATTCAGAGAAACTTAACAGAATCAAGAATTCAAGACATCCAAGATCAATGTAAAATTCTCACTGCATTATCAAAAGCAGTCAGTAGAGACCAACCCCAAGATGACCCAGATGATGGAATAACAAATATTGTAAAGTTCCTATTATAGATATGCAGAAAGATGTAAAGGGAAATATGATCACAAGGTAGGAAAGGATAGGACGTTTTAGAGAATTAGTATTATATGATTCTATTGTTCTAATAATAGTAACACAGACTAGCACTGGAAATTATAACAAACAAAAAATTGATTGGATGAGCTTAATGATAGAATGAAGGTGGCAGAGGAAGAGTCAGAAATTTTAGAAAGATCAATGGAAAAACAGAGAAAAGAAAAAAACAAACACAAACAGAACTACAGGGACCTGTTGGGCAGGATCACAAGCTGTACTTTATGTTCTAATATTAGTTCTAACATAATAGAGTTCCAAAAGAAGAAATGAGAAGGTGAGGCCAAACACTGAGGAACTAATGGCTGAAAATATCCCAAATTTGGTGAATAACATGAATTTATAGATGCTCAGTGAGCACCAAGCAGGATTAATTTGAAGCAAACCACACTTAGGTATGACTCAGTTACATGTCCAAAAGAAAAGTTAAACAGCTAGAAGAGAAAGATGTAGATCTTTTAAAGGAGTTACTGAGATAAACTAAATTACCTTAGTGTCTTACCAGAGACAAAGGACGCTGGAAGAATTGTAAGAGAATGTCTTTAAAGGGCTTAAAAAAAGGAAAAAAAGAAAACTATAAATCCAGAAGATGAAGTACAGACATTTTCATATAGAAAAAAATTACTAGCGCTTCTGCATATCAATAAAAGATAAAGGAGGCTCTATTGATATAAGCTGAAGAATGGAAACTCACCTTGAGGAAGCAAGAAGAACATCGGATGTGATAAACAAAGATTTTTCCTTTTAATTTCTTTAAAGCACGTGGGAGTGTTTAACCACCAAACTGTAAGGTATTTTGGAGTATAGTTTATGCAGAGGTAGTATATATGTCAACTGTAACATAAAGTCTGGAGGTGAGATAAAAGACTCATTATGGTTGCATGATTTGTTCATTTTACAGGAAGTGGTACAACATTAGCTCTAAGCAGACTGTGTGAAATGAAGAATGTATATTATAATCTTAGAGCAATTCATAAAAAATAATGCAAGACATAGCAGACAAAAAAACAGTAGATAAATTAAAATGATATTCTTAAAAACTGTAAAAGAAGGCAGGAAAGGAGGAACAAAGGAAAAAAATACAAGCTACAAAGAGAAAACAGAGGTAATGTGGTAGATTTAACTCAAACCATAGCAATAACTATATTAAATGTTAGTGGACCAAATACCCAGTTAAAATGTGACGAGTAAAGCCTGGATTTTTAGTCCTCAGGGATGTTTAAAGGGTCATGAAAATATTTGGGGGGTTTCAGGAGACAGTGTGGCTATGGAAACTCATGTTCTAGCCCTGCAAGATTGATACTGACAAATAAAAGGAAATGAACAGACAAAAGATGAACTATTTAGAGCAAACATGAGGCATGGGTTCTGGTTTGTCCAGCTCTTCTGGCCCTGATTCAACATTACACAGTTTCAGTTAGGGTGGTAACTGGCTATAGTTCAATGTTGAACACCAGCTGGAACTGGGATTGAAGTAGAGGGCAAGATGCCGATGTGTCTTTTCTCCTGTTTCGCCTAGCTGCGTCCTGTCCATCTATAGACACGTTGTTCCTGTTTCCAGTGGGCCCTGCCCCCCTCCCCCACATGCCTTAGAGCCATATAACGGATGGATCTCTGTGTTGATTTGTTAAGTTCTTCCATCTGGGCCCCCAAGAGGTTTGGAGAACAAAGTGTTTTGATGTGTCCTTTCAGACTGATGTGCAGGAGGCCTAGTGTGAGTGACTTATTAAGTGGTATCTGAATCCTCCAAGACACCACTGGCAGAGAGGATACAGCCAGCACAATGACATGTTTCTTAGTTCTCCGATGAAGGAACGGGTATGCAGTGTTCTGCTTCACTAGGCAAACAACAGGTACACCCCATACCCCTCCTCCGGAAAGGGACTAGGAAATATATTTACCAACTTGGAAAGAAAAAAGAATTAGATGACAGTCCACAGTATGATTTCTTGTTGTTTTTCTCCTTGTCTGATTGGCCTACTATCCGTGAAAAACTTTTAAAAACACCTCCCTGAAATTTAAGCTATGTAAAGCAGTTTGGGGGGCTCAGGTGTGACCAAGAGGGTTTTTGGCACAGTGAATTCTGTTTCATCTGAGGGAGGAATACTGTTTTCAGGCACCTTGATGATGAAAAAAAACCCCCTGTGTTTCAATAAGACTTTGCTCTGGACCTAAAACTAATTCTCAAGATGTTCATTGACTTGAATCCTATTGAAGGGCATCTTGGATAACACTGTTATCAACCATATGACTTCTGCTTTAGGTACTTTTTCAAGTGAGATGGAGTATAACTTTAAAATAGGCATCCGTGGCCTTAGGAAAGTCACAACTTCTCTGGGTCTTATGAATAAACTGAGCCTAATTAGACACTGATGGAGAGTTTGGTGTCAAGAAGTCCATGGTGTGGGGTGAAGCTAGGGCTTTTGCATTTTCAAGGAGCATCATAGGTGGTCCTTCTGCTGATCTCTAATGAGGGTCTCTCCAGATGGTACCATTCTGTGATTTCATGAAAACATAAATGTTATAAAGAGATTTTTTTAAAAATATAAACTCTTTTTAAAGTGGTCCATTTAGGATGAAGAAATATTTTATCTTAATAACCGTTAGGCTCCATCCCATGGCAACCTCTCTCTTGACAATTCATTTGATTATTTTGGTTGATCCATCCCAAGGAATGATAATGGTTCACAAAGATTTCCTAGCCAACTCTGGAAGCAAGAGCTCTGATACCTCCTGGGTAGGGAGTTTATCTGTGCAGTTCTGACTTGTCTTAGGACTGTCACGTGATCTTGGCAGGTTGGACATTCTCTGTGGGTTTGGAGGGGAGGATTTTATTTCTTAGGGTGTATCAAGATGATATGAAACTTCCTTCAAGAATAGAGCTATTCTTTAAAAGCAGAAAGGCAGTTGTTGGAGGACAGGGGCTGAATGCAGAATTCATTCACTAGGGAATTACTGGTGATCTTGGCAGCAGTTTGCTGAGACTGCTCACCTGAAATTGTTGTTTTCTGCCTTTTAACTGAGTGCCAGTTTGACTGCTTCTGTGAGAGTGTGTTGGTTAATCCTTTGCTTCACTTGTTCTTCTTTGCACAGCCAAGGGAGCATTTCCAAAGATAAAAATCTGTCAACAGAGGCTAAGTCCTAATCAAACAGGTGTGGATGAGTTGGGGAGAGATAATTGCATTGTAGGAGCAACCCTCTAGTCAAAAAGTATCTTGGAAGGAGAATGAGACAGTTGGGTGTTGAACCAACCAATGCACATGATCATGAAGGGGTACATTAATTTTTTGCTGACCAGCTCGGTTGTCAAACTTGACACTTTCTGCTTCACTTTAAGCTTTAACTCACTCGGGTCAAGTATGATTAAAGGACAGAGGAACTGAAAAATCATATATGGAATCCCCTTAATATACTTATCAAAGCCCTTAGGGTGAGTTTCTAGGCCCGAGGACTTAAAAAAATTATAATATGGGCTTCCCTGGTGGCTCAGCAGTAAAAAAAAATCTGCCTGCCAATGTAGGAGACCCAGGTGTGATCCCTGGGTTGGCAAGATCCCCTGGAAAAGGAAATGGCAACCAACTCTGGTGTTCTGACCTGGGAAATCCCATGGATAGAGGAACCTGGTGGGCTTTAGTACATGGGGTTGCAAAGAGTCAGAAAAATGACGTAGCAGCTAAGCATGCATGCATTGCTTAAATATAAACATGGCACCATAAAACTTAGAGGAGAGTTTAGGCAAAACATTCTGTGACTTGAATCATACCAGTGTTTCTTAGGTCACTCTCCTGAAGCAATAGAAATAAAAGCAAGAATAAACACATGGAGCCTGATCAAATGCATAAGCTTTTGCACAGCAAAGGAAACCACAAGCAAAATGAAAAAAAAAAAAAAAAAACCTACGGACTGGAAGAAAATATTTGCAAATGATGTGGCCAACAAGGGCTAAATTTCCAAAATATATAAATAGCTTGTACAGCTGAACAACAACAACAAAAATAACCCAATCTGAAAAAAAAGTAGAAGACCTAGACATTTCTCCAAAGAAGCCATACAGATGGCCAATAAGCACATAAAAAGATGCTCAACATTACTAATTACTGGAGAAATGCAAATCAAAACTATACTGAGGTATCACCTCACACTGGTCAGAATGGTCATCCTCAAAAAGTCTACAAATAACAAATGCTAGAGAGATTGTGGAGAAGGGGAACACTCCTACACAATTGGTGGAAATGTGAATTGGTGCAGCCACTGTGGAAAACAGTGTGGAGATTCCTTAAAAGATAGGATTATGATATGATCCTGCAGTCCCAACTCATGGGCATGTATCTGGAGAAAACTCTAATTCAAGAAGATATATGTGTCCCAGTGTTCATAGCACAGTCCTATTTATAATAGCCAACATATGGAGTCAACTAAATGTCCATTGACAGATGAATGGATAAAGAATATATATACACACACACACACACAAATGATATATATATATATATATAATACAATGGAATAATACTGAACCATGAAAAAGAATGAAATAATGCCATTTGCGCAGCGTGGATGGACCTAGAGATTATCACACTAAACTAGAATAAGTCAAAGAGAAAGAAAAATATATTAATATTACTTAAATGTGGAATCTAAAAAATGATAAAATGAACTTATTTACAAACCAGAAACAGACTCATGGACATAGAAAACAAACTTATGGTTACCAAAGGGGAAAGGGAGATTAGCAGATACAAAGTACCATATATAAAACAGATGAACAAGGTCCAACTGTATAGAACAAGGAGTTATATTCAATATCCTGTAATAAACCACAATGAAAAGAATATAAACAGGAGAATATGTATGTAACTGAATCACTTTGCTGTACACCAGAAAGCTAGCATGACATTGTAAATCAACTATACTTCAATCAAAACAGACCCAGCACTACTGACTTTTCCTCTGATTCTTAATTCCTTTAGCACTCATGCTGTATCCCATCACTCAGTCCTCCAACTGTACTGAACTTCCTGAAAGTTGTCTCCACTCACTGCCTCCGATGCCCACCTCCCATTCACCCTTCACTGTTGTCTGCTAAGTGTGGTCCATGGGCCAGCAGCCCTGGCATCCCTCGAGAGCTTGTCAGAAACTCTGAATTGTAGGCCTCACTCAAGACCCATTTCAGAATCCTCATTTTAATTAGATCCCTAAGTGATTTGTGGTACTTTTAAAGTCTGAGAAGGACTGTTAAAGCTACAGTCCTTTCTTATAGGCCTTCTAAGCACAAAGTCTGATGGTCACTTCTCACTCTATCATTAGACATGATTTTTTTTCTTCTTGTTGAGAATGACAGCTATCAAGTTTTCCTTAGAGGGCCAGAGTGTCATGGTTGATATACCATAAGGCACTGTATGACCATTCCTATCTGATGGAGAGTTTGTTTGGTTTCCCCAACTTTTTTTCTTTCTTTAATTTTATTTACAGTATTTCAGACATGATTTTCAATGTATAGACATGATTTTCTTCTTTAAGCTTCTCTCTTTGATTTCTTGATAGCTCTGTCTAGATCTTCTTGGCACTTAATTGGCCATTCTTTCTCTGGATCATTTTCTGGCCCATTTTCCTCTTGTAAAAGCACAGATATTTTCACTACTGCTCTGCAAATAGGATCATCAGTACCATCTCTCTAAATTCCGTAAACCTGTCAACAGACTGGTTCCACATAGGAAAAGGAGTACGTCAGGCTATATACTGTCACCCTGCTTATTTAACTTATATGCAGAGTACATCATGAGAAACGCTGGGCTGGAGGAAGCACAAGCTGGAATCAAGATTGCCGGGAGAAATATCAGTAACCTCAGATATGCAGATGACACCACCCTTATGGCAGAAAGTGAAGAAGAACTAAAGAGCCTCTTGATGGCAGTGAAAGAGGAGAGTGAAAAAGTTGGCTTAAAGCTCAACATTCAGAAAACTAAGATCATGGCATCCAGTCCCATCACTTCATGGCAAATAGATTGGGAAACGGTGGAAACAATGGCTACCTTTATTTTTTGGGGCTCCAAAATCACTGCAGATGGTGACTGCAGCCATGAAATTAAAAGATGTTTACTCCTTGGATGGAAAGTTATGACCAACCTAGACAGCATACTAAAAAGCAGAGACATTACTTTGTCAACAAAGGTCCATCTAGTCAAGGCTATTGTTTTTCCAGTAGTCGTGTATGGATGTGAGAGTTGGACTATAAAGAAAGCTGAGCGCAGAAGAATTGATGCGTTTGAATTGTGGTGTTGGAGAAGACCCTTGAGAGTCCCATGGACTGCAAGGAGATCCAACCAGTCCATCCTAAAGGAGATAAGTCCTGGGTGTTCATTGGTAGGACTGATGTTGAGGCTGAAACTCCAATACTTTGGCCACCTGATGTGAAGAGCTGACACATTGGAAAATACCCTGATACTGGGAAAGATTGAAGGCGGGAAGAAAAGCGGATGACAGAGGATGAGATGGTTGGATGGCATCACTGACTCAATGGACATGGCTTTGGGTGGACTCCGGGAGTTGGTGATGGACAGGGAGGCCTGGCATGCTGCAGTTCATGGGGTTGCAAAGAGTCGGGTACGACTGAGTGATGGAACTGAACTGTGATATTTGTTTTTCTCTTTCCGACCTAGTTCACGCTGTATAATAGTCTCTAGGTTCATCCACCTCACTAGAACTGACTCAAATGCATCCCTTTTTATGGCTGAATAATATTCCATTGCATGTATGTATCACAACTTCTTTATCCATTTAACTGTTGGTGGACTTCTAGGTTACTTCCGTGTCCTAGCCTTTGTAAATAGTGCTGGCAGTGAGCAGACAGAGAGGCTGGGACTAATTGAGAGAGTAGCGCTGAAACATATACATTACCATGTGTGAAATGGATGGCGAATGGTAGGTGGGAATTTGCTGTGTGATGCAGGGAGCTCAAACCCGGTGCTCTCAGACAAACTAGAGGGGTGGAATGGCGTGGGAAGTGGGAAGGAGGTTCAAGACGGAGGGGACATGTGTGTGCCTGTGGCTGATTCATGTTCACGCATGGCAGAAACCAACACAGTATTACAAAGCAATTATCCTCCAATTAAAAATAAGTTAATTAAGAAAACACAGATATTTTCAATTTATCTCCAGCCCCACTTTGTCTTCCTCCTAAGGTATAAACCCACTGTTCTAGTTGACTTCTGGATAGCACTTCATTGGATGTTCCTTTGGAACCTTGAGATTACTCTGTCCTAACTAACTTATTTTTTCTTTTGCTCCAAAAGGCTGTTGCTCCTTTGGCTGCCTTACTTTGCTTAGTGACATCACGGGGGGAACTGTAGCACCATCATTGACTGCTGCTTCCCTTCCTTCCTTGTCTAATCCGTCACTTGATTGTGTCTCCATTACCGTCATGTGTTCTGATGCTCTCCTTTACTGCTTCATCTAATTATTTAAGTCTCTTTCCTGAACCATTATAAGGGTCTCATCATTATATCTCTAGCCACTGCCTACTCCTTCCTCTCTTGCCCTCTATTGTTGGCTTGTTCTTTCTACATGTTGGAATCATGCTTTTCCTCTGCATCACACCACTCGTTATCTCTGTACCGCTTTCAGAATGAAGTGTGATTTCTTTAGTGCAGACTTCAGGGTCCTCTGTGCTCAGATCCCAGTTACTTCTTTACTCTTCTCTCCAAGTGCCCTATGCCCGGCCAAACTGAAGTACTCTTTACTCTCTTTGGCATTCCCCTGCTAACTAAGGATGACTTTTGAAATCTGGAATGAAATTCTAATACATATTATTACAAGAATGGATAGTGAACCAGCAATTGTTTATGAATAAGTCTGGGTTTATGCTCACAGATCAGGTCATATCATTTCCTTTTTTCTTTTCTGACTTAATATATAATGGAGATGTGTCAATCATCATATATTTGAAGATGAGGAAGGCATTTAATACTGGATTTTTGCCAAACCGCTGTACCGAAAGGGGATACCCAAATGGAGCTCTGCTGGTTTGGAGGAATGTTTCTTGTTTCCCACAGAGCTTGATTTTGTACCTGATTCTTGAGAAAAAATATTTAGGTAAAGTGAGTTAGGTAAAGATACAGAAAGCACATATACCATGAATAGGAGACAGATCTAGGAAAGAGGGTTAAATCAGATAATAGAATCAAAGTATCAGGGGTTCTTACCACCTAGAATGTGGGCAGATTAGAAGAGGTGAAATTTCAGATTCTATTTGCTTTTGGGTCTCCAAATCAGCTGTTAGAGTGAAGTGTCAGAGTAGAGGTGATGTGGGGGAAAATTAAGTTTTGTCTGGCATCTTCAAATATCTGAATGTGAGTGTTTAAGGAGCTCTTGAGATTATCAACTCAATGGCAGAAGCATATTACCTTGAAAAAGAAGGAAAACCACACCTAGAATATTGTGTTCAGTTTTGGGCCCTAAACTTTAAATTGGAAGTGGACAAATGGAAGTCATTTTAGGGGAGTCACAGGCAAAGTTTTTGCGCCAGGGTGTGCTTGAGTGTGAAAGCTCCCTGGGTTGTCTTTGAGGTCCCTTTTCAAGCCCAGCTCTACTCAGTTGTAGTCTCTGTGGTGGAGGGTAATTGCTGTCTTGTAGTTTCTCTGAAGGCATTTAGTTCAGTGCTTTGCTTGTGAAAGTGAAAGCAGTGAAAGTGTTAGTTGCTTAATCGTGTCTGACTCTTTGCGACCCCATGGACTGTAGCCCACCGGGCTCCTCTGTCCATGGGATTCTCCAGGCAAGAATACTGGAGTGGTTTGCCATGCCCTTCTCCAGGGGATCTTCCCCACCCAGGGATAGAACCAGGGTCTCCCACAATGCGGGCAGATTCTCTACGATCTGAGCCATCAGGGATTGTAGCATTTGTTAATAAATACTGGTGAGTAAATGTTATTAGTGTGATGTAAATTTTGCCTCCAGACCCAGAACATAATTTCCTTGAGGGCACATACCACATGTTATGTTTTGTATTACCCTCAGCATCTTGAACGAGGTTAGATTTTTCAGCAGGTATTTGGTAAATACAGGCCGAGTTCACAAAGTTAAATATTGGGAGAAATCCCATTAAACACCTCATGCTTAATCCCCCAGCTCCCCGTTTCCTTTTATATAAAAACAAGGGAACAGTGTAGTCAGGGGAAGGAACACTGACCAGGTCAGAAACCTTGGTTTACAGGGCTGCTTCTTCCACTAATGAGCTCACTTCAGGCCCATGTAGTCTCTGATGATGAGGGAGAAGTAGGGTGGGAGGTGTCATGACTGCTGCAATTTAGGGTCGGGTGTCTGAATGACACAGCTGGGTTTCTCCCAGACTTTTGGTATTGGTTATGGTAATGAAATGCTTTAAGATGACATAATTAAGATACTCAATCATGTGCAAGTTTAAATTCCTTTCAGTTGGCCTGGGAGCAGCAGAAATTGTACAGTTTGCTTCCTGGGAGATTGTAGCCTAAGACCAATAACTCACTTGTGTCTATACAGCTGTTATTTGCTATTCACTGGCAGGTGTGACTAATTCCGCCAGTGACACAACCCCTTGAATGAATGTGAGCTTTTAAAGCAACTCGTTCCTGAGTATCTGTGAGAGCATTGTTGGAAGGGCGTTGGGCTCCTCTTTGTTGTTACTGGTGAGGCTGAATCCACTTCTGAGAGTCTTGGATTAACGTTGGCCCTATTTCCTGAGGGCACGGCTGCTCTTCATGGAGCCTCTCCTGGCATACACCCCTGATTCTTCTACTCTCTAGTTCTCTGTATTGTAATAGCTGTCTGGACTGTGTAGAAATGTTTCTGAAGGCTCTAAAAGCACAATTTTGGAAGAGAGACAAGTGATGGCATTGGGGAAACAGACATGAAAACCCAGGGCTGAGTTTTGCATACCTCTGTGTTAGAAGAAAGCAATAGATTTTTCTGGATAAAGGTGAAGTGGCTAAGAAAGCTTGTAAAAACAATCTGATATTGACTGTTCAATCTTAAAAGAGTTAAAAGTTGGAGTGGCTTTTTACCATTTAATTGTGTTTAGCTTTGTTCTTAAAAAAAAAAAAAGGAACTTAAAAATCATGTTTCATTAATGTGCCAGCTTGGATTATTTTCCCTGTCAGTTTAGCAATCAACAGTAATAAAAACCCAGATATAAAATTTTCATACATTTACAGTAGCATAAAGACATTAAGTGAAAACCCTTTAAAACATTTTCCATTTTCATTTCACTTAGCAGGTACTACATATCAAGCTATTATTTACCCAGCTAAAATGAGCAGGAAAGTGATCCAAGTTGGTAAAGTGCCTCCAGACAACTTGCACAACTGTTATTTTCTCTTTTTGATTATGCCCAGCTGAAGGAATTCGTTTTAGCAGAAATCAGATCAAGGTGATACGAAAGGTACTTGGGATTACCTGGAGAGTGTTGAGGTTAGCCGTGGAAAACCTCATTTTTGCCACCTGGATAGCCCTTGTGTATGGAGATAGTTTTATTTTAAGGCATGGCCAGTGCTATTCTCTAGGCTAGTGAAGTAAAAGCAGCGTGGATAATTCAAAGTAAGCAGATAATCCAAAAGAGTGTTCTGCTTAGCTGTGGAAGGAGCATGGTATATTTTTTTCTTTCTTTTTTAATTGAAGGATAATTGCTTTACAATATTGTGTTGGGTTCTGCCATACATCAACATGAATCAACCACAGGTATACATATGTACCCTCGCTCCTAAAAACTTCTTCCCAACTGCCACCACATTCCATCTCTCTGCATTGTCACAGAGCACCGGTTTAAGCCTCTTGAGTCTATAGAGAATTCACACTGTTTATCTAAAATAGATAAACAGTGTGAATTCTCTATACGACTGCTCCTCTCTCCTTTGTCCCACTATCTCCTTCCCCACCACGTCCACGAGTCTACTCTCTGGTCTCCATTGCTGCCTGCAAATAGGTTCATGAGTACCATCTCTCTGTGCTGTGTTAGTTGCTCAGTTGTGTCCGAATCTTTGCAACCCCGTGGACTGTAGCCCACCAGGCTGCTCTGTCCATGGGGATTCTCCAGGCAAGAATACTGGAGTGGGTTGCCATGCCCTCCTGCAGGGGATCTTCACAACCCAGGGTCTGAACCCATGTCTCTCCCATTGCAGACGAATTCTTTACTGTTTGAGCCACCAGGGAAGCCCACCATCTCACTAGATTCCATATATATGTGTTAATATACCATATTTGTCTTTCTCTTTCTGACTTCACTTTGTATAATAGACTCTAGGTTCATCCACCTCAGTAGTACTGACTCAAAGGCATTCCTTTTAATGGCCAAATAATATTCCATTTCTTCATACTGTTCATGGGGTTCTCAAGGCAAGAATACTGAAGTGGTTTGCCATTCACTTCTCCAGCAGACCACATTTTTTTCAGAACTCTCCACTGTAACCTGTCTGTCTTGGGTGGCCCTAAATGGCATGGCTCATAGTTTTATTGAGTTAGACAAGGCTGTGGTCCATTTCAAATCCTAAAAGATGCTGCTGTTAAAGTGATGCACTCAATATGCCAGCAAATTTGGAAAACTTGGCAGTGGCCACAGGACTGGAAAAGGTCAGTTTTCATTCCAATCCCAAAGAAAGACAATGCCAAAGAATGTTCAAACTATTGCAAAGTTGCACTAAGCTCACACGCTAGCAAAGTAATGCTCAAAATTCTCCAAGCCAGGCTTCAACAGTATGTGAACCATGAACTTCCAGATGTTCAAACTGGATTTAGAAAAGGCAGAGGAACCTGAGATCAAATTGCCAACATCCGCTAGATCATTGAGAAAGCAAGAGAGTTCCGGAAAAACATCTGCTGCTGCTGCTGCTAAGTCGCTTCAGTCGTGTCCGACTCTGTGCGACCCCATAGACGGCAGCCCACCAGGCTCCCCCTTCCCTGGGATTCTCCAGGCAAGAACACTGGAGTGAGTTGCCATTTCCTTCTCCAGTGCATGAAAGTGAAAAGTAAAAGTGAAGTCGCTCAGTTGTGTCTGACCCTCAGCAACCCCTTGGACTGCAGCCTACCAGGCTCCTCCATCCATGGGATTTTCCAAGCTACTTCTGCTTTATTGACTACACCAAAGCCTTTGACTGTGTGGATCACAACAAATTGTGGAAGATTCTTCAAGAGACGGGAATACCAGACCACCTTACTTGCCTCCTGAGAAATCTGTGTGTAGGTCAACAGTTAGCAATAGTTAGAACTGGACATGGAACAACAGACTGATTCCAAATTGGGAAAGGAGTATGTCAAAGCTGTATATTGTCACCCTGCTTATTTAACTTATATGCCGAGTACATCATGAGAAATGCCAGGCTGGATGAAGCACAAGCTGGAATCAGGATTTCTGGGAGAAATATCAATAACCTCAGACACACAGATGACACCACCCTTATGGCAGAAATCTAAGAAGCACTAAAGAGCCTCTTGATGAAGATGAAAGAGGAGAGTGAAAATGTTGCCTTAAAGCTCAACATTCAGAAAACGAAGATCATGGCATCAGGTGCCATCACTTCATGGCAAATAGCTGGGAAAACAATGGAAACAGTGACAGACTTTATTTTTTGGGCCTCCAAAATCACTGCAGATGGTGACTGCAGCCTTGAAATTAAAAGACACTTGCTTCTTGGAAGGAATGTTATAACCAACCTAGACAGCATATTATAAAGCAGAGACATTACTTTGCCGACAAAGGTCTGTCTAGTCAAAGCTGTGGTTTTTCCTGTGGTCATGCATGGATGTGAGAGTTGGACTGTGAAGAAAGCTGAGTGCCGGAAGAATTGATGCTTTTGAACTGTGGTGTTGGAGAAGACTCTTGAGAGTCCCTTGGACTGCAAGGAGATCCAACCAGTCCATCCTAAAGGAAATAAGTCCTGAATATTCATTGCAAGGACTAATGCTGAAGCTGAAACCCCAATACTTTGACCACCTGATGCAAAGAACTGACTCCTTGGAAAAGACCCTGATGCTGGGCAAGACTAAGGCAGGAGGAGAAGGGGATGACAGAGGATGAGATGGTTGGATGGCATCACCTTTTCGATAGACGTAAGTTTGATTAAGCTCCAGAAGTTGGTGGTGGACAGGGAAGCCTGGTGTTTATGGGGTCACAAAGCATCGGACATGACCGAGCAACTGAACTGAACTGAATATTGTATATGTGGTACACAGCTTCTTTATCCATTCCTCAGTCAATGGACATCTGTGTTGTGCCATGTCCTAGCTAATGTTGCTATGAACATTGGGGTACATGTGTGTTTTTTATGGTTTTCTTAGGGCATATGCCCAGTAGTGGGATTGTTGGGTCATATGTTAGTTTTATTTCTACTTTTATAAGGAATCTCCATACTATTCTCCATAGAGGCTGTATCAATTTGCATTCCCACCAACAGAGGAGCACAGTATATTAACAATAGCTTTTATAGCTATTTCCAGTTGAAAAAGTGCTGTTGTGTATCAGTGGAACACCAACAAAGAAACCCAGATATCACCCCAATTTTACTCTTACTTACCCATATGACCTTAGGCGGGTCACTGAGTTGTATTTCCTCATGTATAAAATGGGAACAATAGACCAATCCTTCCTAGATGGTAAGGGATTTGAGATGATAGTTTTGTAATTTATCTTAAAAGATTAAATGGTTATACTGATCAAGGAACTTAAAGACCTTTGAAAGTGAAAGTGAAGTTGCTCAGTCCGACTCTTTGCGACCCCATGGACTGTAGCCTACCAGGGCTTCTCCCTCCATGGGATTCTCCAGGCAAGAGTACTGGAGTGGGGTGCCATTGCCCTCTCCAGGGGATCTTCCCGACCCAGGGATTGAACCCGGTCTCCCGCATTGCAAGACCTTTACTGATGGCTTATCTTTTGATAGAAGTTGTGTTAGACTTGGGAATATAGTGGTGGATTGGAAAATGGATAGAGGTTTCCCCTTAATCATCTCACATTATGGGATTACCATTTCTGTTTCTTGGAATAATGTTATAGATAGAATTTCTTGAGTTTAGAGTAGCTGGGTAAGATATAATAAAATTGAGGAGGGGTGAGGAAAGGGAACTAGTGTAATATGATTTTCTACATCCATATAATGATAGAGGAAATAGTAACCTCAATATATTTATCTGAACTGGGGATGTTAGCTGTGTCTAATGGAGGGACTTTTAATCTTAGGATCCCTAGGTGAGCTTCAAAGAGCCCAGGAACAACCTGAAATTAGATGCAAAATTTGGGTCTGATTTGCTGCAAAGGTTGAGAACTACTGAATGAATGGATATTGTCTTGTTCCTGGGACAGCATGATAACGAAGATACAAAAGGTTTCTCTTGGATTAAATCTTATGTAAAAATGGTGCTACTGGCTTGCACAGTCTCATCTATAAATTGTGGATGTCATATTAAATAGTCTCTGGGAAGTCTTTTTTGGCTCTAACATTTTATTATAACTTCAATTTCTCAGATAAATGAAAGCATTTAATCCACTTTAGCCAGTCATTGCCATAACCTCCCTTCAACCTGATAATGTTGAAATAATTTGGAAATGCCTTTCAATGAAAAAGCACATTTATTTGATTATTTCTGCTAATCTGGAAGTGGCAGTATAGCCTGAAGAGAGAGAATTTTTATAGGGACATCTGGGAAGCTTTAAAAGTATCTGCATAGATTGACTGGTTTGGGCTTCTGCATGGGAAGTGTTCTGATCAGCCATTTTCAGGAACTTGGGGATGGGCCTGTTGTCCTTATAGTTTGGTGTTGAATTAGCACAACAGAGATGATGATTGGTTAACATGCGTGTTGGCCCATGAGCATGTGTCATGGGCTTTGTTAAAGCAGCTGTCCAAAATTGGGAAAGGAGTACAACAAGGCTGTATATTGTCACCCTGTTTATTTAAGTTATATGCAGAGTACAGTATCATGTGAAGTGCTGGGCTGGATGAATCACAGGCTGGAATCAAGATTGCCAGGAGAAATGTCCAGAACTTCACATATGCAGATGATACCACTCTAATGGCATAAAGTGAAGAGAAACTGAAGAGCCTCTTGATGACAGTGAAGGACGAGATCGAAAAAGCTAGCTTAAAACTCAACATTCAACAAACTGAAGTTATGGCATCTGGCCCCATCACTTAATGGCAAATAGATGGGGAAAAAGTGGAAATAGTGACGGATTTTATCTTCTTGGTCTCCAAAATCACTGAAGATAGTGACTGCAGCCATGAAATTAAAAGACGCTTACTCCTTTGAAGAAAAGCTATGACAAACCTGGAAGTGAAAGGGTTAGTCATTCATTCGTGTTCAATTCTTTGTGACCCTATGGACTGTAGCCTGCCAGACTCCTCTGTCCATGGGATTCTCCAGGTAAGAATACTGGAGTGGGTTGCCATTTCCTTCTTCAGGGGATCTTCCTGACCCAGAGATTGATCCAGGGTCTCCCGTATTGCCAGCAGATTCTTTACCATCTGAGCCACCAGAGAAGCCCCATGACAAACCAAGACAGCATATTAAAAAGCAGAGACATCACTTGCTGACAAAGATCTGTATAGTCAAAGCTATGGTTTTTCCAGTAATCATGTTAGGATGTGAGAACTGGACTGTAAAGAAGGCTGAGAACCAAAGATTTGAATTGTGGTCCTGGAGAAGACTCTTGAGAGTCCCTTGGACTGCAAGGAGATCAAACCAGTCAATCCCAAAGGAAATCAACCCTGAATATTCATTGGAAGGACTGAAGCTGAAGCTCCAGTACTTTGGCCACCTGATGTGGAGAGGTGACTCCTTGGAAAAGACCCTGATTCTGTGAAAGATTGAAGGCAAAAGGAGAAGAGGGCGGCCTAGGATAAGATGGTTAGATAGCACCACTGACTCAATGAACGTGAATTTGAGCAAACTTTGGGAGATAGTGAAGGACAGGGAAGCCTGCTGTGCTGCAGTCCATGGGGTTGCAAAGAGTCAAACTTGCCTTATTGATGGAACAGTAACAACAGCAAGCAGCTGGGCTTGTAGAAAAAATTAGTTGACTGTAAAGTTGCTTTTTCACATTTCCAGGGTGATGGTGTGCTGTTTTGTGGAAGTGTGATGACAGTGTCATGTAGTCACCACTATGTTGTGAATTTTGAGGCAGATGATAGGTGAGCAGAGGCTGTTTGTGGTCAGCATTGCTTTCTTCCTTGACGGAAAAGCTTGAATTTTGTCTGTGTGTGTCCCTTTCTCTGTGTTACCTATACCTGGCTACAGGAGTTTAATCTGGATTGTTCTAAGACTGGTATTGGGATCCTCTTCCCCTTCCTGTGATAGGCATGGGCCTGTGAAGCTGTTTGGACCAGTGAACCCAAGGGAACATGTACCAAGAGACACTAGGGAAAGGTTTCTTTGCTCTTAAGAAGAGATACAAGTAAGAGATGGTTCTGCCATTTCCACTAATTTCTAATGAGTCTACATGAGAACTCTTGTAAATCCAGTTACCTTCTCTCTCTGGGGTCCAACAGCTGGGGGACCAGCCTGCACACTGGAGGTGGCAAGGGGAAATAGGGAAAGAGCCTGGAAACTTGACTCCCCAGCCCTGATCTCAGAGCCTCTTTAAACCCATCTCTTCCAAATGATCCTTGTTGGCTTTGTCTTCAAATTAGGATTCCTTTTTTTTTTCCTTTTAAAACCTCAAAATTCACTTCTATTATTACTTTCAAATACTCAATGCATATTTCAACTTAACAATATAAAACCTCTAATGGAAGAAAAGCTATGACCAACCTAGACAGCGTATTAAAAAGCAGAGATATTACTTTGCCAACAAAGGTCTGTCTGGTCAAAGCTGTGGTTTTTCCAGTAGCCATGGGATGTGAGAGTTCGACTATAAAGAAAGCTGAGCACCAAAGAATTGATGCTTTTGAACTGTGGTGTTGGAGAAGACTCTTGAGAGTTCCTTGGACTGCGAAGAGATCAAACGAGTCAATCCTAAAGGAAATCAGTCCTGAATACTCATTGGAAGGATTGATGCTACAGCTGAAACTACAATACTTTGGCCACCTGATGCGAAGAACTGACTCCTTGGAAAAGACCCTGATGCCGGGCAAGATTGAGGGCAGGAGGAGAAGAGGATGACAGAGGATGAGATGGTTGGATGGCATCACTGACTAGATGGACATGAGTTTGAGCAAGCTCTGGGAGTTGGTGATGGACAGGGAAGCCTGATGTGCTTCAGTCCATGGGGTCACAAAGAGTCAGGCACGACTGAGTGACTGAGCTGAACTGAGTATTCCTCCCTGTCTTCTTTCCTGTTCTATTTCCCTTTGGTGCATTTATCCCCATTTACCAGATTACATGTAATAAATCAGGGATTTTAATTCATTGTAGAATCCCCACAAATGGAACCATGTCTGGCATATAGGATAGACTTCTCAGTGGGTATTTGTTGAATGAATATTTTGTCAACTAGTTGATTGATTACTGCTTCCATGCATTCTTTCCTTTTAGTTTCAGTTAGTGTATTGCCAAGTACATGGTTAGTTTAGTAGATTTTTTAATACTTATTTTTACTTATTCAAAATTTGTGCCAAGTTTTATTGCAGCACGTGAAATCTTGGATTTTCTAGTTGCAGCATGTGGGATCTAATTCCCTGACCAGGGATCAAACCTGGGCCCCTGCTTTGGGAGTGTGGAGTCCTAGCCATTGGGCCACCAGAGAAGTCTCTAGTAGGTGTTTCAGTAATGGTTTAGATACAGGAATTTTCTCACTTTGTCTGAAAATGTCTTTAGGCCTTATTTCTGAAGGGTAAGTACAGTTCATCTGGGTATAGCATTCCGGTTACTTTTCTCTGAACACCTTGAAGATGTTCTGTTATAGACTGAGTTGTGTCTCCAGCCACCCAAATTGATACATTGAATTCCTTACCACTAATATGACTATGTTAGGAGATAGGGTCTTTAGGGAGGAATTTAATGAGGTTTTTAAGGGTGAGGCCCATTAAAGGAATTTAAATGAGGTTATAAGGGTGAGGCCCTAATCAAATAGGATTGGTATCCTAGTAAGAAGAAGAGACACCAGAAATCTCTCTCTCTGACTGGGTCTAGAAGACAAGCCATGTGTGGACACAGGGAGAAGGCAGCTGTCTACAAGCCGAGTAGAGTTCTCACCAGAAACCAAACTCGGCACCTTGATCATGGACTTCCAGCCTCCTGATCTGTGAGAAAATAAATATCTGCTGTTTAAACCACCTCAGTTTGTAGTATTTTGTTATGGCTGCCCAAGTAGACTGCTAAGGAATTTATTGTCTTCTGGAATTTACTGTTACTGATGAGAAGTTGGCTCTAAGTCTTTCATTACTTTGGGGATGATATTTTCTCTCTTCTTGGCTTGAAAAGTTTTTTCCCCTTACTTTCAGGTTTTTCATTGTAATACTGTGTATCAATCCATAGATTTGTTTAGTTTAAAATTCTTAGGACCCAGTGATCTTATTCAGTCTAAGAATTCATGTATTTAATTTTTTTTTTTAACACTTTTAGAAAATCCTTGGCAGTTCTTTTTGATCATTGCCTTTTCTACTTTTCCTGTTTTCTTCTGGAACTCCTGTTAAGAGTATATCATGGATCTTATTCTTTCTTCTTTGGCATATCTTTTTTTACAATTAAGCCATCTTTTTTTTTTTTTTTTTTTAATTGAAGTGTAGTTGACTTACAGTGTTTCAGGTGTATAGCAAAGTGATTCAGTTACACATATGCATGTAGTATTTTCCAGATTATTTTCCTTTATTCAGTTCAGTTCAGTCGCTCAGTCGTGTCCGACTCTTTGCGGCGCCATGAATAGCAGCACACCAGGCCTCCCTGTCCATCACCAACTCCCGGAGTTCATTCAAACTCATGTCCGTCGAGTCGGTGATGCCATCAAGCCATCTCATCCTCTGTCGTCCCCTTTTCCTCCTGCCCCCAATCCCTCCCAGCATCAGAGTTTTTTCCAATGAGTCAACTCTTTACATGAGGTGGCCAAAGTACTGGAGTTTCAGCTTTAGTATCATTCCTTCCAAAGAACACCCAGGATTGATCTCCTTTA
>NW_011494881.1:9349832-9375141 GCF_000754665.1 Bison bison bison
TGGATCTCCTTGTAGTCCAAGGGACTCTCAAGAGTCTTCTCCAACACCACAGTTCAAAAGCATCAATTATTTGGCACTCAGCTTTCTTCAATTATTATAAGATATTGGGTATAGTTCCCTCTACCATACAGTAGGTCCTTGTTCTATTTTATATATAGTCGTATGTACCTGTTAATACCAAATTCCTAATTTATCCCTTCCCCACTCTCCATTTGGTAACCATAACTTTGTTTTCTGTGTGAGTGTTTCTGTTGTATAAATAATTCATTTTTATCATATTTTTAGATTCCACATCTAAATGATATCATATGATACCTACTTTTCTTTGTCTGACTTTCTTCAGTTAGTATGCTAGCTCTAGGTTCATCTTTGTTGCTGCAAATCCAGGTATACCATCTTTTTATTTCTCTCTAAATTCTGGATTTTTTTTTTTCCAGATTTACCCTCTGTCTTAATCAATTTTCTTTATAGTTGTATCTAATATTCTGTTTATTCATCACATTTAAAGTTTTAATAAGTGTATTTTTTTATATTCGATTTTTCCCAAAACTTCCCCCATAATGTCATCTTACCTCATAACAGTTTCTATAACTTTAAAAATCTTGTTTTATGATCTTTTGGATTTTTCTATAACTTCTATTCTCTTTTTTGTGATTGGTTGGTTCTCCCTCATAGTTATTTGTTTCCTTGTGTGTTACAGAATTTATTTTTAACTGGAAGCTTATATTTGTCAAGAGTTGTCTCTTGGGTTGTGGAGTATGGAAGTATTACTATTTTTGAAAAACAGAGCTCTCATAAGTCTAACACCAGTTTTATATTATTTTTCAGCTTGGATTTAAAACACCATTACTCTACAGACAGGACTAGTGCAGGCTTGTAGTTTTAGTTTCTTGCAAGAGGCCTTTTTTTTTTTTTTTTTTTGCCTCAAGCCCGGAGAAACAACATGCCTCCTTATTTTATGGGCTGGTAGATAGTTTCTTTCGTCCCCTTTTTATATATCAGACAGTACTTAGATGTCTAGCTTTATTTATAACTCTTAGTTTCCTATCTTGTGTCAGCTGAAAGCAACATGTCCTGTCCCTTTGAGGGCCTCAGAAATCGGGCATCCCAATTTCTTGACAAATATTGCAATGTGGATTTGTTTTAGCTTGGTCTGCTGTGGTGCTGGAAGTTAAGTCTGAAATTACTGACTAAAGTCATTGATGATATGTTAATTGCCAAATTCAATGAAACTATTTCGGTCTATTCATCCTGGAAATCTGGCTGGTACATTTTAGAGTATTGAACTTTCTACTTCCTTGGCATCGATGACTTCTCAGTGTCCTGATCATTGAGAAACTCTTTGCGCATCCTGTTTCTGTCCTCTTTACAGATTTCCTTCCTCCATCCTTCCTTAAAGTTGGTGTTCCTGAGTGTTCAGCTCACTATGCGCCCACCGTGTGCATGCTGTGATTTCGTGTGCTCTAGGGTTTCTTGTGTGTGCTGATGAATTTATTTCTACCTTTAGCCCAGACTCCTTGCTGCCATACTCAGGCTTTCAGCTCTCCTGCTGAACATACTTCCTGAAGTCCCTACAGGCACTTCATCTTTAATGCCTCCTGTGTTGACCTCAGGGTCAACCTCAGGGCACCTGTGTTCCCTGCCATCTACCCCGCCCTTCTCTTCCTCTTGTACATTTTTCACTTGCTGTCAGTTCTCAACAACTTCCCTTTCTCCTTCCCTATTCTCTTACCATGCATCAGTTCCTCAGTCTTTCTGATTTTACCACCTAGACATTGAATTTTTTTCTCCTCTCCAACCCTGCTCCGAGTGGTCTGGTTCAAACAGGTCTATGGTGATATCTCCCAGCCTCTGTATCTCCAATTTCATTTCTCACACAGTTCCTTGGTGACAGACTTGACCCTGCCGTTCCCTTGCTCACCACCCACAGTGACAGCTCTCCCTCTCTGGCATGAAGGCTCATCCATTTCACATGGTTTGCAAAGACCTTCATGATCTTCTCTCTGCCTGCCCTCATCTGTCCTTGCTCAGATTTTACTCTTGTAGTTACCCACCTACTAGCACCCACATCTCTACACCAGACGAGATTTCCTCACGAGATTTCCTCTGCTGGGAGCTGCCTTCCTCTTTATTTCACTGACTAACTTCCATCCTTTAAGCCATATTTTATGTCCTCTAAGAAATCTCCTCTAAGAATCATCTCCCTTCCCCCTACCCTCAAAATTGGCTTACATGTTCCTCTCCAGTGCTCCTAGTATTCTCTGCTTATGTATCTATCATAGTTTTGTTTTTGTGTCTCTTTTCCATACAGTGCTGTGAGCACCTAAAGGAAAAGAATCATGATTTACTTAATGTTGTATCTTGAGCACAGAGCTGGGCACACAGTGGTTGTTTGTTAATGTTTAGATAGGTGAAGTGATGTGAAGTGAAAGTTGCTCAGACATGTCCAACTCTTTGCAACTCCATGGACTATATAGTCCTTGGAATTCTCCGGGCCAGAATACTGGAGTGGGTAGCCTATCCCTTCCCCAGGGGATCTTCCCGACCCAGGAATCGAACCAGGGTCTCCTCGGTTGCAGGCAGATTCTTTACCAACTGAGCTATCAGGGAATGAAAAAAGGCAGGCATTACGTTGAGAGAAAGGGAGCTTGGTGTTTGCTCGAGGGGTTTATCTCCTGGAGAAGGAAATGGCTACCCACTTCAATATTCTGGCCTGGGAAGTCCCATAGACAGAGGAGCCTGGTGGGCTACAGTCATGGGGTCCCAAGAGTTGGACACGGCTTGGTGACTAAACCACCACTAGAGGGGTCTGAGGGCTTCCTGGGTGACATTAGTGGTAAAGAATCTGCCTGCCAGTGCAGGAGATGCAAGAGACACGGGTTTGATCCCTGGGTTGGGAAGATCCCATGGACAGAGGAGCCTGGTGGGCTACAGTCCATGCGGTTGCAAAGAGTCAGACGTGACTGAGTACGGAGGCGTCTGGAATGGTCTCTTGGAGAAGGCAGCCTGTGGTCCAGGATGTGAAGGGTTCAGCATGAGGTTGGTGAAAGGTGAATGCGACAAGAGAAAAACTAAACTGTCAATGTTTTTGTCTCCTTTTGGGTGCTTTACAAGTCTCTGACTGAAAGCAGCAGCAGGCGACTAATGGCCAACAGTGTTCTGACAGTGCCTGCTGACAAGCGATAATGAGATTAGTGCATTTTGATTCCGTTATTAACAAGTAGCCAAAGAATCATTTGGACATGTCAGGAGCTAATGATAGGAATTAAGGGTCCCTATGACTTTAGGGCAGCAGTTCAGGTACCTGACGCTTTGAAGAGTAATTGCAGGAAATTTTTTTTCTAAATATTTTAAAATAAATGTTTTGGTGATGTATAATGTACATTAAAAAAGTGAACAAATCTTAAGTGCTCAGATTAATTATCACAAAGTGAACACGTCAGTATAATTGGTGCTCAGACCAGGATACAGAATACTGTTGGCATCCTGAACCAGAAGCTCCCCAAGCGTCTGCCCCAGGCACCACTTGTACCCCTTCTCCCACCAGGGGTGACTGATTGCTGTCCTGTCCTCTAACAGCAGAGCTTAGTTTTGCCTATTTTAAACCTTTATGTAAATGGAATCCTGTAGTATTGTCTTCTT
Source organism: Bison bison bison (assembly GCF_000754665.1). NCBI lineage: Eukaryota > Metazoa > Chordata > Mammalia > Artiodactyla > Bovidae > Bison > Bison bison. The sequence continues at coordinate 9,353,475 of NW_011494881.1, forward strand.
CGAATCTTGGCTTCATATGTCCCCCTTTGTTTCTGTGAGATTCATGCACATTGATGTAGCCGTGGTTCATGCATTCTCATTGCTATATAGTATTCTGTTGCATAGATAGGCGAGGTTTTTAAAAGCTGTTCTACTGTTGATGGGTATCTGGGTTGTTTTCCAGTAGTTTCTGGTTAGTGCGAATCTTTTGGTGAATGTACATACCTATTTCTGTCGGACACATACCAAGGCGTAGAAATTCTGGGTCATAGAGTTATGTGTTGTTCAGTATTGGTGTAAACTGCTCAAAGTTTTTCATAGTTTCCTTGTGCCAACTTACGTTTCTGGCAACAGTGTCTGAAAGTTCCAGGGCGTCACATACTTGTTAATAATATTTTTCACCTCTAATAAAATCTTGTTCACTTGTTCACTTGGTGGCATGCATATAGGGTAAACAGAATTTTACATTCAGAAGTAGCTTTTGGTAGTGGTTTGCAAAGCATGTTCAATATATGATATCCAGGCTTGTGGGTTCTTTTTCTGTTTAAGGGAACCCATTGAGCATTTTAGAGGCCCCTTAAGACAAATAATATACTGAGATAATGCATTGTCTTTTAATTGAAGTATTTAAACCCACACATTTAACAGCATTTTGCTAACCTCTTTGTTACATACATGCACATATTTACCAAAACTGTATTTAAAATGCTGTGTGCTATAAAATGAATGGATGAAGAGGCATTTCTTTGCTGTCTCTAAAGGTTTGCCACAGTCCTCTGGCTGCATTTCTGTGAGGGTTGCCATGACTAAGGCAGTTGGTGACTTAGGTGGTCAAATCTTAGGTGGCTTGAGGTAGGAAGCAATATATAGAGTCATTGAGTTTGAATGACAGAATTGGGCTCCAGAGATGATGTGACAGGCTGGGAAGATAGATGGTCCCAACCTAACTAATAGGTTGCTGGCTCCCGTCTATCCCTACTCCCAAGGTTGGGAGCAGATTTGTTTCTTTAGTCACTTCTTCACTGGGGCAGGGGGCTGAGCCAGTATCCTTACAGGAGGCAGTGCATGCTGGCTGTCTCTTGTGCAGTCTCAAATTTTGTCTCAAGGCCTCTTTTTGTGTAACTGAATGGATAAAGGGAAATAGTGGAGGAGTCTTCTGTTTTCTTAGTGAAATGAAGCACCATTTTCCTTTGATCTTCTTTAACTTACTGATAACCTCAAGGGAGCACCAGGTTACTGATCCAGTCACTTGCTGTGAATCCAGGCAGATCTGAGAGATGGGAGTTAGAATGGGGTCGAGAGTGAGTTGTGGGGTAATGGAGGAGTGCAGTGAGAGAGAGTTTGTCTCGAGGCAGACCAGAGTGCTGGAGGAGGGAAGAGAAAGGTGAGTGCGACATCACAGGGAGGACCTGGGGATGAGGCAGGAAGAGAGAGGGCCTGGGAAGTGTGTGGCCAATGATGTGTAGAAAATGAAGGCCTGGCCAGAGAAAGAAAATAGACCAACTTGAGCTGTGGTCTTCTCGTCAAGAGTATGCTGAGTTGTGTGTGCTAAGTAACCTGTTGGTCAACTCAAGGCCAAAATGCATAGAACTTCCACACTTCTTGACTCTTGACCAGTCCTGTGAGTTCTTCCCCGCTCAGGGTCTTCATTTTCCTATTTACCTACAGCTCTAGCCAAGATGTGTTTTTTGACTTTTAAAATGCTCTTAACACTTAGTGAGTAGAAGTTTATTTTTTATCAGTTTCAATTCCTGAGGAGATAATCCCCCATATGATAGGAAAATTGAGATGAAAGATTATGAATAGTTTTCCTTCTTTTCTATTCCTTACCTTTCTAAGTTCTCACCGTAACCCCCAAGGGTAACTATTTTTGGTTTCTTTTTAATTTTTTTCAGAGTTTTAAAAATTTTGTTCGTACAAGCAAAAATAAATACACATTATTTCTTTTCCACTTATACAAAAGATAGAGTGCTATTTATATTATTTTGTCCTGCCCCTTTTTTTCACTTAACAGTAAAATCTTTCCATATCAGTACAGAGAGCTTTCTCATGAACTTTTTATTAGATATATAGTGTTCCACTGGATGAATTCATAATAATTTGTTTATTCAGTCTGCTACTGATAGACAGTGTTCTTGTTAACTTCCTTTCAGTGTTAAAAACTACAATCAGTGACCTTACACTGTCATTTTTGAAGGTTTGCTAGGCTATATATAGAATAAATACCCAGAAATAGACTTGCTAGGTTACAGGCCATATGTGTTTGTAATTTTGATAAACATTGCCAAATTGCATTGCTTAGGAGTTAATTTAAATCCTCACCAGCAGTAAGGTGTATGCCTGTTTTCCCACAGCCTCACCAACAGAAAGTATTATTAAACTTTTGGATTCTTGGTAATCTGATAGGTTAGAAAAAGACTTCTCAGGGTTTTGATTTGTGTTTCTTTTATTATGAATGAGGTTAAACATCCTATTATATATTTGTGAGTCATTTTTATTTCCTTTTCTGTGAACTGTTTGTATCCTTTGTCCATTTTACTACTGGATTTTTGTCTTTTTAATGATTTATTTTTGTAGCTCTGTGTGTGTTTTTGTGTAATTGTGTTTATCCATGTCCATGTATGTAATTAGTCCTTTTGTTTTTGGTAGAGGTACAGGCTCCCCCCCAACCCCACCCACATTTTTCAGTTGCCTTCTGATTTGCTGTTGGTGGCTTTTTATTTGCTTTATTTTCTGTTTTGTCATGCAGACTTGTTGCTTTATATTATCTTTTATTTTATGTTTTTTTTTTTTTTTTTTTTATTTTTAGTTATACTAGAAAGGACTTCTCCACTCCTTGGTTTTGTTCTAGTACTTTCATGGTTTCCTTTTTAAAAATATGTTTTTTAAAAAATTTGGAATGCATCTTGTTATATGACATGATTTAACACAATGGAGAGTAAAGCAGGGGATCGGGAGAAATGAACAGAAAGAAATAATGATGACGGATGTGGAAGAGAGGTAAGGAGAGAATTAAAATGCCAGCAGAAAAGAGAGGTGAGAACTGATGACAGTTGGAAGCTGTTAACTATTATAATCTGTGTCCTTTAATAGTGACTTAAATATTTTTAAGACTTGAGCTGTACTTGAGCCTCATGATAAAATAGGTGGGCAATCATTTCTTCTTATAGTATTTTCTTTCTTAAAAAAAATCTTATCCAAGTATGGCTCAACATGTTAAGCATTGATAAAGTTGGGTGGGTACATGAGTGTTGGAGATTTGCTATTTTCATTTCTTATTTCTTTGTGCCAATAACTACATATTAAAAATAACATTTAAAAAGAAATGGGATAAGCCTTTTTATCCTCATATACTGGAGACCAGATGTACCCTGATGATTGATAGGCCCCAATTAAATCTGGTCTTGGGTCCAGGTTTTTTTAAACTGCTTATTGAGGTTCTTTTTATTTAGATCATGGGCAGTGCCCTTTATCTTTGTACTTTAAACAAAGAATACCAAATTTCTATGGCTCATGCTCAATTCATGAGCAGTAACTTATTTCTGTACATTCTTAAGGATGTGAGAATAAAGATTGCTTCTTTTTTTTTTGTTTGTTTTTATTTTTAGATTCTCCACATCCTTTCCACAATCCGGACCCATAATCTGTGCTCAGAAACCACTATTTGAGTCTGAGAGGTCTCTGATTTATGTCCATGGGGGTGTTTTTCTATACTTCATAGAGTGATTTTTAAGTAATTTATCAAATACTTGTTGAGCATCTACATGCTGGGCACTGTATTCCAGGTGCTGGGGCTAATGTTTTGAATAAAATGAAATCCTTTATGGAGTTTACCTTATGGAGGGGACAGGTAATAAACATATTAATAAATTCTTAAGTGATCATCTCAGGTAGAAGTAGTGATCCAAAGAAGTCAAAAGAAAAACAGGGAGGATGGTGGGGTTGAGGAGAGGGGCAGGGGGCTAGTTGAGGTTGTGTGGTCAGGAAAGGCCTTTTTCTGAGGAATTGCCCACTGAGGGGAAAACTGAACTCAGCAAAGGGAGGAAAAACTTTTCAGGCAGAGGGAGCAGCATGGTTTCTGGTTCTTTGGTGGCGAAGAGGACCCAGCGAGGTGTGGGGAACAGCCCTTGTTCAGGTTTAAAGTGCTGAGTGGCAGGGAGCCAGGGGCTTGCCAGCCCTTCCAGGAGTGAGGGGCGTTGCGGGCACAGTCCTGACCTGCATTTGCCTACCTTCTATTGTTGAAGCCGAATGACAGTTCCTAGAGTTGCCTTTCCACTCTGCATTGGTGCTCTTTTCTTCTTTCTTTGTTTCATACTCATTCTCATTTTAGAGCAGTGATAGCAGTCAAACCTCGAATGTAGCCCAAAGTTATAATAAAGTCTTCACAGTCTCATTTCCTGCTCTGATAGGGACACCCAGAGAACAGGCTGCCCTCCTGCACGGTGGACATCTGGGGCCACAAGGCTATCGGCAGCATCGAGACAGGGGAGGGGACGGCTGAGGGAGAGGGTCCGCCTACTTTGATATTAATTCATCTTTGGGCATGAAAAGGAAAAAAAAACACACAAAAAAATGCCAAAACAGTATTGGGGCAGCTTTTCCATAGTCGGGGATAATGGTTTTCCCGGCAGAGCAGCGCCCGGACACGGCAGGCCTCCCAGGCTCGCCTCTGCATCCCTGTTCCTTAGGCTCAGGAAAATGGCTGTCCGTCTATTTTAAGTGGGGAAAATTGAGGATGGGTTTTTTCAGCACTATCTATGGCTTAGTTACATCAAGCGATTTCTTCGGAGAGTAATAATAGGTGCTGTCTTCAGAAACGGTTTAGTCACGAATACCTAGTGCTTAAAGTTTACTTGTTTCCTTCCTGTTCCTTGCTCCAGTCTTATCCCCTGCCTTTAGGATAGAGTCTCTTCCAGAGATGCTTCCCGTGAAGACGAGCAGGTTGCCTTTCCTTTCTAGTTTTCCTCCATCATCATCTCCTCTACCCATCCCCCTCCCCGCTGGAACCCCACCCCCACATCCCACCCCCCAAGCTTCCACCAGGCTCAGTACTTGGAACCACAGTGTCAAAAAACTGAATGACATCATAAGGAAAAGAGTCAGTCTGGGCCAGTGATGCTAATCAGTTCACTTCTTCCCTCCCCCCACCCCCGTGTCGGATAATTTATTTCTTAACCAGTTTTTACCAACCAAATGTTAACACATATGCCTGATTGCTAACCTCCTCTGGGCACCAAACTTGTTTTTTCTTGAGTGCAATAAGTGATTATCCAACTCATGCTGCTCCGAAAAAGAGGTTTTGTTTTAATAAGCAGTTTGCAGTTTGGCTCACAATGCTGAGGAAAGCAACATTATCTCCAGCAGTAAACTCTGCAGTCATTGCAAAGCTTGACAAGAAAATGATTGAGTCTGTTTGTTATACCTTTGTGGGGCTGCCACTGCTGCTGCTGATGGAAATGTTGCTGTTTATTCAGCAATGCAATAACACTTGCTGTAATTTATGGATGCACATTCCCCAGATTACTAAAGGTAATATTGTTGACTAAAGGAAAGTATACGAATGGATACTTTCAGTTGTTGCTGTCCTTATAAAAGTGATTGACTGTTCACTTTGCACAGGGAAGAATTTGCACAGCCTTCATCCCCCTTAACAATTACAGATTTTCCTTCCTCTGACAGTTACAAATAACATGGCTTGTCCTAAGTGGTAAAAATTTACTGATTCCTTGGAAGTTCAAGCCAGAGGCTGGGTGGGTCCTCTCTCGGTTATACTTCCCGGCCAGCTCTCCCCTCTTGCCCCTGGGGGGCGCCAGACAAGCCACACCTGCATTGATTCCTGGTGGCCTTCAGCTTGCTGCATGGGTGGTGCCTGGTTAAGTAGCTTGTGTCTCAGGCACTTGGTTTTTCCCTGAGGGAGGCTGAGGAGGCCATGGTGATTCATGATGGGTGCTGAGTACATGTCAGGTGGCAGGGGGTTGTCCTTGTGAGTGGTGGTTCTGTGGGAAAAATTGGGTGAAGTTGGTCCTTTTCTCCCAGTAAATGTAGACAGAGATCCACGTAGAGGAGTAGAAACTTAGCTGCTCTTCTCAAAATGGTGTTGTTGAAGGATTGCGAACTTTGCCTTTGGTCACCACGGGCGTACCTGTTGATGGACTCATGCATTTAGAGGAGCTGTGAATAAGGGCTGGAGGGGGTGCGGGTGGTAGGGAATGGTCATCCTGAAGCAGAGTGCCCAGCTCTAGGGTACAGGGAAGCTGCTCAGAGACCTAGGGATTTTCTTCCTGAATGGTGGTTGGTGCTTTTTCCCAAGTCCTGAAGAAGTGCCGCTTTGTGTCTTAAAGCCTATCAGCTTCTATGCCCCGATGGCTGACAGGTAGGTGACATTCTGAATTGCCAGGTTTGGCCCTTGGTGAGTTGGAGAAATAAGCAGCTCCTTGAACAGTTTCTGAGGGAAAAGCAAAAACAAAAAGCAAAAGTTTGTAAAACCAAAGACCAACAGGTTTGAAAGTTTCACTCTCTTTTTTGGGCAAACAAGTAGCTACAAAACATACACAAGTAGGAATATAAAATGCACATGAGATCACGTGTTTTGCATCTAAAATTTCCTATTTTTCTCTAAGCAAACTCTCAGCGGGCCAGTGTGAGACTTAACTGACCAGCTCTGCACTTGACTGTGCCTTGTCAGCCCTGCAGTGTTCCATTGAATAATTTGTTACTTAATTGGTCATAGTAGGGGGGATCCCAGCATATGTGAGACAGTGTTTGTTAACTCTCAGTGATTGATGTCAGGAAGACAATAGTGAGCAAAATATTATTTATCATTTTGTTAGGCCACATATGTGCCATTGAGAGGAGAAGGGTTAACATAAGAACATCTAATTTACTTACTCTGGGTGGATTAAAGATGAACTTGAGCTGACATACTTTGCTTTTTTCTATTTATGCCTCACCTGTTCTTATATGTTCACTTTATAATTGATGAGAGATGAAAAATAAGGCTTGTTTAGTTCATATAAGTTATCATTGTGGTATCAGTTTTATAGACTGCTCATTTTTTTTCCTGTCTCAAAGATTTGATGTGTAATTGTTTTGGTTTATGACATCAGTTATTTTATTATATGAAAATTGCATGTGATTTGGGGTTTTCTTAGTGTGAAATACAAATCTTTTGAGAATCAAACGTGCTTGTGAAATTCAAACCATGTTTTATTTACTAATGGCCACTAATAGCTCATAATGAAAACACTTGCTTTTGGTTGTACAAATAATTACAAAATAATGGATTTGCTAATTTTTGTTCCCTTTTGGCATCCCAAGTTCAGTTGACTCATGTCAGTCTTGATGTTAACCAAATTAGGATAATAAGAATGTTACAGAGTGGACATTAATTTATATAATTTGGATAATCCTAATCTGTTATATTTTAAGGTTCAGCTGATGTTGACAGTGGGTTTTAGAGCAAATAATAGCTTACTCTATTCTCTAATCTCAATCTCAAGACTAGCTAATATTGACATGAACTATATTTGGGGGCCATAGTATTCTCTTTCTACTTACATATTTATCTCTTTACATATTTATGGGTATATCGTACATGTATCAATTTTCTCTTCTTGTAATCCACATATTTAAACTGCTTCTGAGTGATAAATGGTGTTAAGACAGTGTAAATTATGTGCTTCTAAATTAATAAATATTTTTTCCAACCACACTAGATGGTTTTATTAGTCATGAGCTGATGAAGAAGCAAGTTGAAAAGAGTAGATAAAGAAATTTATAAAAGGGCAGAAAATAAATCCAGCCCAGCTACACTGATCTCTTATCTATACATTACAACCAAATGAATTAAAACATTTTCAGGGATGATTCCCTACATTTTTTTTTTTTTTTAATTGCATTGGAAGCTTACACTCCATGGAAGAAAACTAATTATGTCTGGAATCTCAGAGACAGTACTAATAATACTAATAATAAGTCTTTTTTTTCCTGTATAACACTATTAAGGTTTTAAATATACATATGTGTATATATCTGCATATCAATAAATGAGCAGATACTGTTTACTATGAACTAGACTTTTAATAGGCATTTAATCCTTATACTCTCTGAGATCTGATTATGATCCCTATTGTACAGACGGTGAAACTGAAGCACAGAGAGTGTAAATATCATTTGCCCAAAGTTACATGACTCATGAGTGGAATAACCAGGATTTGAAACTGAAGTGTCCGCTCACCCCCAGCATCTGGGTTCTTCGCTGTCAGATTTGATTGCCCTGCAGAAGCCCCACTCCAGTACTCTTGCTTGGAAAATCCCATGGATGGAGGAGCCTGGTAGGCTGCAGTCCATGAGGTCGAGAAGAGTCGGACACGACTGAGCAACTTCACTTTCACCTTTCACTTTCATGCATTGGAGAAGGAAATGGCAACCCACTCCAGTGTTCTTGCCTGGAGAATCCCAGGGATGGTGGAGCCTGGCGGGCTGCTGTCTATGGGGTCGCACAGAGTTAGACACGACTGAAGCGATTTAGCAGCAGTAGCAGCAGCTGAAGGGAGGAGAGAGGAGGTGCCTTTCTCTGCGACAGGATGCTTTCCTGGTACCATTGTTGCTTCAGCATTTGGCCAATTGGATGCTCCTTATTGGCCCTCATTCTTGGGCCCATGTCTCCTTCCTCGGAGTCTCCTTGGCATCCCCATTCCACATGCACTTACAGCAAACCTTCAGAGGAAGGATTAAGTTCATTTTTCCATCTGTGAGTCTGCTGAGAGATTCTACAAGAGCAAATGAGGTACATGAGAATTACTTGAGCGGCTCATTCAACCCCACCTTTCTGTGTATGAGCTTGAATTGAAAGGGCTTGAATCGTAGAGATAAAGGGAAATTTTTTGTAAACTGCTCTTTGCTGTTCAAGTGTCCATGTACTAAGTGTCTCTCCCTCTCTCTTAAATACCGTAGTTTGCTAGATTTTTCTCTTCAGTGTTAACATAATTACAAAACCACACCTAAAAAACCTAAGCCTAAATATTCAACTCTAGTTCTTATTTTGTAATAAAGATTCCGTGATGAAATAATGTGTTAGGCTGTTGATCCCTGAAGTGTTTCGGTAAAGGTTTACCTTGACATAGTTTGAATGCTTTAGTAAGAAAAGTGGTCAAGGGAGGTGGGGTGATGGACCCTGAAGGGCCTTTGTCTTGGAGAAAACCTGGGGTGTGCTTGGACCTCAGCCTCCCAGCCCCTCGTCTGTCAAACCGCCTTGCTCTGGCAGCGGGACTGGACCCAGGTGAGCGGGGAGGAGCCTGGGAGGCAGAGCCCCTGCAATCTGGGATATTGTTTAAATACCGTAAAAAAACCCTCGCTCATTTACTCCTTCTGAGCACCGGAGAGAAAAACGGTGTGGTAATCCTGGCATAGCAGGCGGTGTTACTTTCATATCAGTATAAAATGAAATTGTGTGGCTGTTTTTTCCCTCCCCACCTCTCCCCCGTTCACTCTTTTTAATCTTTAAATAAGACGATTGGTAGCCTGTTGGCAAGAAAATGGGCCCTGGATTTTTATTCAAAGTTCTACAAGGATGATAGTTGGAATTTTTGGCAGGAGGCACGCCATTGCTTTTCAGAAAGTGCTGTCAAGGGAAGCTTTTTCTGAATTACCTGCTGGGCCTGGGCGCTTTTATGTTGTTGTTGTGACAGGTAGATTTATAAGGCTTGAAATTTGTACAAATCAGTTGTCATTCAGTGCGAGCTGTCAATGTGTCAAGCTGTCAGCCCGCTGTGAGGGGACGCCTGAGGGGGAGTACAAGGGGGCAACCGTGGAGAAAGGAAATGAGTTCAAACAGACCTGAAATGGAGCTCAGTTCTCCGGGTTTGCTGCCCCCGTAGAGCCGGCATTGATTTTCCTTGATGTTGAGCAACAGCAAACCTTAAATGACACGTTGTTAGCAATCTAAAGTTGCTGTTTATTGTCTTTTAAATGGCAGCAAATCATGCAGAAGAGAACGCAGTGCGTATTTGCGAGCCGGGCATGTTCAGCAGCATCCTGTTCATGTCACTTTTCTGGCCTGGCTGGTCTCAACCAAGGGACCTGCTGCTTCACTGATGAGTCCAACTTTCTGGAGCATTTTGCAGACGCAGCATGAAAGGAAGTTGTGTGCTCGTCTCTCCGTGGGCTGCGGATCGCTAATAAACACGGGATTAGAGGAGCAGTGAATCAGCGCCGCTGTTGAGCCTAAAAACCTGAGCTGTGTCCCTTGCACGGCTCTGGCTGCCTTTTAAGACAGGTCTGGCCTGAGTTCCTTTCAGACAGACGGCCTCAGCAGAGAGGGCTTTCCTGGACAGTGCTGGCCCCTGTAGTTAGGTTTTCTGGGCGGAATTAACCATGACATCCAACTCAAACAATCTCCCTAGACTTGAAACCAATGATTGAAAAACAAAAAAACAAAATTTTCACCAGTAAAAAGGAGCAGCAGGATGCTATTACTGCCCCAAACAGGGCGGTATGTTTTTCCATCTGGCTGAAAATCACCTTCGTTCCACGTCCCTTAGTAAATGCATGGCGTGGCTCTCGTTGTCCTTGCTGGCCTGTGCGTGGCTCCTGGGACCCTTCAATATAGCTCTCCTGTCATTGTCCTTTGTCTCCCTCAGTCTTTTTCATATGTACCCAGTACATAGAGAAATGTGAGCATTTTGCAGAGAGTTAACAGGGAGGAATAGGCATATTTTTGAAAAATAAAATTAAATAGGCACAGAGGGCCCTACTTTTTTCAGTGTATGGCATTGAGCAAGGAGGCCTGGCTTCCATCCAGATATTCAAGCCTTTGCCCCTCTGGGCAGCGCGTCCTGGCTTCAATCAGTCGTGTGACTTTGGCATGTTTCCCTCATCCCCTTGTCCATCAGGTGGCATAGAAAAGACGAGGCGGGGCTGGGGGGGCAAGGGGAGAGGGAAGGATGAGGGGGTTGGGGGGTGGGATCCAGGAAGGTGACACCTGAGAAGCAGTCAGCACCGAGAGGTAAAGGAATTAATCAAAGATTTCCATTTAGCCATTACGGCTGGCGTTCACGGCCTCTGAGCCTCTGAGCTAAAAAGTCTGCAGAGAGGCTCCTGGCGCTGCAGAGTTTGTCTTGTAAAAGTGCAGCTGTCCAAAACATGACAGCTACAGCATTAGCAGGGCCATTAAGAGGTGTAGAACATTTCCAGGGAAATGATTTGAAAAATGACAATGCTGGCTCCTGTGTGATATTAATTATACCCTGTACTCGCGGCAAATAAGCTAAAATAGTTGGCAAGAAAGACAAAGTGAAGTGTCCTGTTTCTGACCGTCATTTGGATCAAACAGTTGCCAGGCAGGTGGGGCTTGGTGGTCAGCAGGTAATCCTGAAGGTGAGAGGTCTGTGCTTGAATCATCAGTCAAGGCTGTTCTGGAGGATGGTCTCAGGGTGAATATGAAATAATAGAGACTGAGGTCAAAGGGGATGTGCATGGCGAGGGTGGGGTGGTGGTGGGGGAGAGGGTGGCAGGTCTGTCCTCCCTTGAAAGCGGGTAGGTCTGCACTGGAGCGTGCAGTGGAATTCTTGATGGTGAGAGAAACTTTCTCTCTCTCTCAGCATTGTCCAGTGTGGTAGCCACTGCCCATGTGTAGTGCTGGGCACTTAAAATGTAAAGAACTGAATTTAAATTTTATGTAATTTTAAATTAACATTTAGATTTAAATAGCTGCGCAGGGCTGCAACAGGGGGCAGATCAAGACTCTGGAGGGTGGTTTTTCGGTGGCTGTCTGAGGCTGGAGCAGGATGTAGAAATGAGTGGTGATAAGAGTCAGGGCTGCCTGTGCAAGCCCTTGGTGGTGTCAGCTAACACGTGGCTTTCCCTAGTGACCTTTTACTTGTTTTATCTTTACCTGATCTGTGGAAGTAAGCGAGAAGTATTAGCCCATTTTGGGAATGGGCAAACCGAGCCCCAGGAAGGTCAAATCCATCTGCTTAAGGTCACAGAGCAAGCACTCATGATGTCTGCCAACTTCAGGTCCTATTCCTGTTCCTTAAGATGCTGCCTCCTGTTTCAGGGTTCTGAAGAGCGACTCTTCTTTCAGGGAGGCCTGGGGTCTGTGCCACCTGTCTGCTTGGCCTTAGGCTCTAGCACCTTCTTTCCACAGCTTTCTTCATTGTATACCCAATGCCCTGTGTCTGAAGTGTGTGACTGAGTCAGAGTCTTCCTGATAGATGCTCCTCACTTCCAGTGCCTTGGCTGTACTTTCTAGAAGGCAGCCAGCCCCTTGGGAGCCCCCCTTAAACCTGTTGAGCCTGCATTTCTGAATTGTGCCTTGGACCTGTGGATCACATGCATCATCCTTCTTGCCTGCCCACTGATCCTGTAGCTAAATTACCCTATATAAACAAGCCTTTGTTATTCCTGACTGTGAGAGATGTAGGGCTGGCTCTTAGTGGAGAAGAAAATAGACCTGGGAAGAAAGAGGTCATGAGTAGGTCAAAGTGCTAGAGGAAAAGGCTTCTGGGGCTAAAGTTTGCAGATCTGGGGAGCACGGGTGTGTGTGTGAGTGTGAATGTGTGTGTATGTGTATTTGGGGGGCACTCCCTTGGGTGTGTGTGGATGTGAGTGTGTGCATTCCGTGTATGCAGCCACTTACTTGTTTTAAGTGGAATTCACTTGTGAGATTTACTAAATAAAAAGAAAAAAAAAAAATAAAGCTTTGGCTAAGGTCAGCCCAGACCTTTTGAAGAACTGTTGAGCTGTTATCTGCTAATCCTCCAAGTGTGCCGAACACAAGAAATAACATTCAGTGTTAAACCACCAAGTACAGAGAAAATGTCTTGAAATTATAGTGTTTGGTAAATTAGAGATTGCTTCTATTTCTCCTCTTCCAGAGCTGAGGCAAGGCTGCTTTCCCTCTCTCCTTGTTTACCTTGAAAACGCACTTTACTGCCTGTGGTGTTTCTGTTAACCTCCCTGAACCCTCGCGATTCCATTCATGTGATTTGTTATTGAATGACCTTTTGAGGATTTTACAAAACATGACCTTTTCTTGTCAAACATTCAAGGGTTTGTAAAGTGAAGCTGTCACAGGGACTCTGCGTGTTTGCTAATTATAACTAATATGTTTCCCCACATCCTTGGAAATGCAAATTACTTATTTGTTCCATGAATGGCTGCTCTTTCTTGCCTGTTGGTTTGAGATGCCTCTGAGCTGCTCAAAGGGACATCTCCGGCCTGGGAATTCTGACTTCTCTTCTTAGTGTAGGGAACAGGAAGGCTGATTGCCTTGTAAGTTAATTTGACCTCTTGGGAACAACGATGGGAAATTCTAGGAGCTAAGCGATTGAAAGCATTCAGAATAATCCAGTTCTTCAGAAAGTGATGGGGATAATGGGCACTGTCAAAATATTCTGTGTGGTTCTGGTATTTGCTTCCTCCAGGGAAAGAGGTTGGTGGTGTTTGTTTGTTTGTTTGTTTTTTAATTTGGTGGTGGAAACAAAGGCACAAATAAGGGAGTTTTTGTGCTCAAGAATATAATTAGAAGCAGAATCAAGGGAAGAAACATTAGGATCTTGCTTTGTATTCCTTGCTTTTGGTAATTAAAAATGTAGTACTAACAATGGCTAAACTTAATATTCATTGAATATGTTAGACACTGTGTATGTTAGACACTGTTGAATGGTTTACAGATGTGATCTCATTTACTCATCTCAACAACCCTGTGAGTTAGGTATTATTATTATTATCACTGCGTGGATGCTTAAGTTGCTACATTGTGTCCGACTCTCTTCGACCCCATGGACTGTAGCCCACCAGGCTCTGCTGTTCATGGGATTTTGCCCACAAGAACACTGGAGTGGGTTTACCATTTCCTCCTCCAGGGGATCTTCTCGACCCAGGGATAGAACCCATGTCTTCTGTGTCTCTGGCATGGCAGGTAGATTCTTTACCACTGAGCCACTGGGGAAGACCCCCACTTGACTGCAAAAGTAGAAGGTGATCTGCTTTGCTTGACAAGCCATGTAATCTCTTTCCTCTTTCAGAATACCATCTTCAGTGAGGGATAATCACCCTTTTGAACTATTTTCAGTTTACCTAAATCCTGGTTTAAGGAATGCACTGCTGGGTCAAATCTCTGCTGTGTATTTGCTGCTAATGGAAGAAGAGTTGAGTAGGCCTCCTGAGACATTTCTAAAAGTGCATCCAGTGAGTTTCTTATTAGGAGGAAAAAATAATCCCCAAATATTCCAAGTGACGCACGGTTGCTGTCACTAATGATTTGAGGTTACTGGAGGAGGGACTCTGATCTTGAATGGCTAAGAAATGGCTGCTTCTCTCTAAGCTCTCTTTGTTAAAAGGAAATGAATAAAAACCTAGGATAGCATATGGACTGAATAAACTGTAAATTTCCTGAGCTTGGGGGAAATTCCATTGGAATTGTGTGTAAATTGCTGGAAGACACTGTTTTGTTTCGGTTCCCTTCCACTCTAGGTAGGGCTATGTCATAGAGAGGTTGGCCAGCCCTAAAGGAGCTGCGTGTTGGTTTCTTTTTGCAAGGCCTAATATGGAGTCTGCTTTATAACATCCAAGTGTTTGGCCCTGCTCTGTTGTTGGCCCCTTTAGTCATTTGAAAAACTCTATTTATGTAGGTAGGGGATTACTAGGCTTTTCCAGCTTCCAAGCATGAGTCCTAGGAGAGGTTGTCTTTCAAATGACTTTCATCTGTTTTCCTTCCTCATTCAGTTGATGGACATAGATGCACAGAGTAATTTGTATCTTTGGAACAATGGAAATTTTTGAAGTGCTGGCTCATATTATTTGGAAAGGATCATTACAACTTTATCTATTAAAAAAAAAGTTCAGATTGAGGATAGAGAAATATATTTCACTCCTTTTATGGGTCTGTTCTCAAGAGCCAAGCAATTTGTTGTAAAAGAATATAAGAAATATTGAGAATGAGAAAAGTTATTCATTCTATAAAGCCCTGTCCCTCTTCATACTTCTTTTTCCCACTACAGCCTTTGATCGCTTCATAAATGACCCTCAGTGTGAAAGAACCTGTCCACCTGCTATTTCAAATGTATTGAAGGTGTTTATGATGGATAGTTAGGTTTCAACTGTACAGTAACCCAGTTTTCTACTAAAGAGGACCCTTATATCTTGGTGTTTAATAGCAATGGCTTATATATTTCAGGATTTCACCATTCTGGATATAGTCAGACTGACCTTACAGCTTTTTAAAAGTCAGTATTTTGTAAAGCAGATTTCAGGTAAAGAAGGAAAATCATGAAAGTTTCATCTTTGGAGCTTCTCTTTTGAATCAAGTTTAGTGACTGTTTTATTATTAGAAATGTACTTTTAAGACTTCTGTCCACTATGGTTAACTGGAAATACCCAGGAGCATCAAGGCGCTTTGCCAGTGAAATACTAGCCAGGACTTTCAGATTTATGGTACAGGTCTGAGTATATTTAAAAAGTCTTCAAAAATATTTTTGAATTAATGAATGGAGGTGAGGGATTATTGTAAATTCATAGGAAGCAATGTATTAGGACAGTGATTCCTAATATTCTAAGATAAGATATTTGTGAATCCAATGATAACTGTGGCTATTTGTCCCACAAAGGTGCATATTAACAAAATTTTGCATTTTCTCTCAGAGATTCATGGATCTTCCACAACATCATCCTTGGGACCTCAGGGGAAGCCATTTAGATTGAGTTCCTCCTAGCCCCGTTAGAGAATCATGCCTGACCAAGGAGGCAATTTAGTCACTGACTTTTTTTTTTTTTTAATTTAAGGCAAAATTTAGGTTTTTTGATAAAGTTTTTGTCCCAAGTGTATAAATACCATGTCATCACTACTGAGTTGGTGAGGACGACCAAGGATCTTGATTCATATCAGCAGAGGTGTTAGAAATCCAGCCATGAATTGTTGGATGTCTATGCAAGGTAATGTGACAGGAGAAAAACAGTGAATTTGAAGCTAGGAGACTTGGGTTCTAGTCTTTTCCCCATAGAGTAATGATGAGGAAATGACTTTTCTGATCCTCAATTTCATATCCATAAAAATAAGCAGTTGGATTGTGACCCCCAATGTACCTTGCAATCTTAAGATTCAATCAGCTAACCATTTTTTTTTTCTTTTTGTCTCCTATTTGTATAAGTTCAAGGAGTTGAAGTTCATTGCTAAAGTTCAAGTTCATTGCCAAGAACTCAGAAGTGAAGACAAATTTTGTTTCTTGAAAAAAGTTTTTAGTGTAGGGGTTTCAAAGAATCTAGAAGAAATAATGCAGATTAAATATTGTAGCAAAAGTGCTGAGCTTTTTTGGGGTGAAATATAGCGAAAGACATGCAATTCTGGTAATATTTGAGTGAGGCTACAACTTTTCAGACCCATTGCTGCTGCTGCTGCTGCTAAGTCGCTTCAGTCATGTCCAACTCTGTGTGACCCCATAGACGGCAGCCCCCCAGGCTCCCCTGTCCCTGGGATTCTCCAGGCAAGAACACTGGAGTGGGTTGCCATTTCCTTCTCCAGTGCATGAAAGTGAAGAGTGAAGTTACTCAGTCATGTCCGACTCTTCGCGACCCTATGGACTGCAGCCCACCAGGCTCCTCTGTCTATGGGATTTTCCAGGCAAGAGTACTGGAGTGGGGTGCCATTGAGGACTCAGAAACTCAGCTTATTTGTTAGTGCCCCTGTTTGTCATTAGCACTTCTGCCATCTCCCCGTTACTTTTACCACAGGCTTCTTGGGTGGAGTTAGAGCTCCTAGCAACCATCTGGAAGTTTATCCTTGAAAGTGAGTGAGTCCTGGAGAACTGTAATGAGATTTGTTACTTCAGAAATTTATGATGATGAATTAGAACAGGACATTGAGGACAATTTCCTTTGTATCAATTCTGGATCCTCCTTTTAAGGAGTTAAAAAAAAGGGGGAGGGGAATGCTACAGGATTGACATGACTGTGTGACGATAAAGTCTCGGGACTGAGTAGGAAGAAATGTAAATTCTAAGCCCTGGTCACCATTTCTCTTAGTTGAGGTGTGAGTGTCTCTTTAAGAGTTCTTTCTTCATCTTGGCGTTTTTGGTTTTATGTCTACTAGCTCAGCTGATGGTAGCTATGTGAATATAGAAGGCAGTTTGCCTCAGGCTGTATTTTTACCGTGGGTCCTAGTCAAGACTCAGCCTGTTCTCCATTTGATGTTTCAGAGTCTTCCTTTTTTGTCCCAAGCAGACAAGAACCCAGAAAACTTCTACTTCATAGGAAAAATTAAGCATTTTTTTCCCCCTCCAGCAGTAGGAAGACCAGAAAAGGAAAAGGTTAAACATCTTGAGAAGCTGCTGGCGGGACACTCAGATCCCAGTTGAGCGTGACAGCCAGGACCTGTGTCCTGGAACCATCCTTTCTGGGCACATGATAACCCGTTCTTCTGGGATGTTGATGATGGAGTGAAAGTGGCCGGGATGAAAATGAATTAATCAGCTTTTTAAAGATGAAGAAAGGGAGTCACAGACATGAGTTAACTTGTTATAGGTCCCACAAAAAGAGGAGGTGAAGCTGGGACAGAACCTCTGCCTCAAACGCCCAAGTTCTTTGTCATGATGTGAAGAGCTGAAGGAGAAAGATGGTGGGGGCTGTAATGGTAATTAACTGCTCTCTCCCCAGTCTTAATCTCCTTCCACATAACCTTCGTTTTCTAACAGTGAGATAAGAAGATGTCACCGCTGGTGACAGCCTCTCTTAAAGGGAACAAAAGTGAAATCACATGTACGTGTGCCCCTGCGTGTATATGTCTGTGTTAGGTATGTGAGCAGGTGGTGTCAACTCTTACCATGTGGTTTAATTTCCTCTCCATTGATTCGCAAATGGAAAGAAAATGTCAGAACTCCTGAAGTGCCTTTAAAACAAAGGTACAGTTCAAAGTATTAAAACCAGAAAAGAAAAAAATAGAAAAGCTATTTTTAGAACTGAAGTTGCATTTTCTCACAGACCCCCAGCTTCTTGTTAAGTGCAGAGGTTCCACCCCAGGCTGTTTTGGTTCTCCCAGTGAGCTCACAGTGCTTCAGACTCCCTGTGCCCCTCTGTTCCTTTGGATTTCAAACATTTCGGGGACTGGGGACGTTTAGAGGAAGTGATGATCTCTTGGCACAGAAACTGCTTCTCCCAAAGCAGCTGCAGTCTTTTTTTTTTTTGTATTTCTTTTCACTTTCCTTCTGTTTACCTTTGGCTTGAATGAGTCGATTGGCATTTCTCTTCGTACTGGAAAAATTCACTGTTTGCCAGGAGCAAGAGAGAAGGCAGAAAGCAGGGTTACAAATAGATCTGAAGGTATGTTTGTGTCTGCTTCTCTATTTCTGGGGGCAAGGGACAGTGTTGCCATCCATTAAATATTTATTGTGTTAGCAGCCTCTGGTCATCCCTCCTAATGGAGGCATGGGATGATATGATCATCCAAAATAGCACAAAGTTCCAAGTTATTTATATGTGCTTTGGCAGTGCATTACAATAAAACCCCATGAATTCAACCTAATTAGGAAGAAGGCCAGTTTGGATTAGTGAAGCCCAAATTATATTTTATGGAAAATTGATTTTGTAGCTTCCAAATTTACACAGTAATTCGAATTAGGTATCAAAGTCTACAATAGAGATTCTCAGGACAGTTTTAATGATGAGTTTAAAGTATTTGGCACAACATTGTAAGATGTTATAGAAATGGCTGTTTTCAAAGTGATTAGACATTTCAAAACTGTCCTTTTATGGGTTTTAACTGTTTCCATCCATCTTTAATTGTGAACAACAGCCTTTTTAGACACATGATAGGGAAGTGAATGCCTGTTAAAATTTCTGCAAATTTCCAATCTGTTAGATTTGAATGAAGAAAACTGACCTACATGATATTTTTCCCTCAGCAGATTTATTGCCTTCATTATGTATTGTTAAAGCTAATACAGATGGAGAGTCATTCCATGCAATATTGAATTTCTTGGGACATCGTTATACTGAAATCTATTTTTCTGTTGATGCAGGTGATAATTTGTGATATTCTATTTCCCGGTACCTCTGGGTTTAGTTTTTGATACACCATTTTCTTGGGTGTCTAGCCCTTTTCTCCCCTCTATATTTAGTCATCAGTAAATGCACACTAAAACATTACATGTGAGCATCTTTTTCTGTGTAAAGGAAGATTCCTGCCTTGCTTAGACTTTGTAACATCGGCATTGACTTTCATTCCTCATGTGAAAACGAAAGTCACTTTCAACTGTGAAAGTCACGTCCAGCTCTTTGCAACCCCATGGACTATACAGTCCGTGGAATTCTCCAGGCCAGAATACTGAAGTGGGTAGCCTTTCCCTTCTCCAGGGGATCTTCCCAACCCAGGTATTGAACCCAGTTCTCTCACATTGCTGATGAATTCTTTACTAGCTAAGCCACAAGGGAAGCCCAAGAATACTGGAGTGGGTAGCCTATCCCTTCTGCAATCAGATCTTCCCGACCCAGGAGTTGAACCAGGTTTCCTGCATTGCAGGTGGATTCTTTACCAACTGAGCTATCATGGAAGCCCATTCCTCATGTGAAAGCAGGCAAAAGTGACTTATAGCTCCCAGATGGTGGTCTATAGACTGGATGTATTGAAACTACCCAGGGAGCCTAAAAACACAGATTCCTGGGCCCTACTCCTGGAGATTCTGACTCCATGGGTTTTGGTGGAAACTGGGAATTTCTTTTTAACTAGCTTTCTGGTTGCTTCCAGTGAGCACCCAGATACAAAGGGATTGACTAGAGTGGTTAAAAAGCAGGGGTCCTAATTTATCTTCCATCTCTACAGAGTAGTTGAGGACTTACTTAATTTGGGAGCAGTGGAGTAGTGAGGGTCAGGAACTGAACTGGTGAACCTGGTCCTTTGAGGGTAAAACTAATGGTGCAGATCATGTTTGCGCTTCACACTGGAGTCCAACTCCTCTTTGTTCACGGTTTCTTCCAAAGAGCCTCTTCCTGTTACTGCTGCTGCCTGGCTTTGCCTTCTTGGTCAAGGGCCACATTCCAAGTCTTGGTCTCCAGAGACCTTTAACATCAGCAACTGTTCGTTGGAGTGCAGTGACCCTTCTCTTGGTCCCTGGTCCCCTCAAGGAGCCACTCCACCTTTGTTTTCTCCTTAGCCTTCCCTCATCCACTCATGGGCCACAGTTAATCTCACATAGCATGTAACAGTGCCACCCTTGAGATCATTAGCAGTGAGGGTCCTGCTAGTGGTGTGGAGCTAGCCCTTTCCAGGCTGGGAGGTGGGGTTAGAATCCAGGAACAAAGCCCAGAGTACTGGCACCAGGACGCTCCAAAGAAATACTCGTAGGTTTGAATTTCTGGAGACAGTTCATTATTTACTTCACAAAATGGACTTATTAAAAGGCCATGAAAGGAGGTTATGTCATTTGCAAATAAATCTGTGCTGCAAATCCAGAACTGGCAATGCCCAGGAGCCCTGGGGAAGCTCTCGTTAAAGGCCGCTACTTGGAAATGGGCTTTCTGAGAGCACCCCCGCCCCCGCCCCCAGCCCTACCTTCATGTGAGGGTTGTTCATGAGTGAAGTGTCAAGGACTCTGGTTCTCGTCAAAGGCAATTAATTGGGACTTAAACCTCCAGTTTTGGGGAATGAGATTTAAAAAATAACAAGTGAGCTTTAGTTGAGCAAGATCTGCGACTGCACCATCAGTCTCCTTAGTTGTCAATCTCTGCCTTCCAAGACGCAGTTCTGGAAGGAGTAAGCATGGCATTATAAGAGAATTCAGCAGCTTTCGCCTTTGTAATAAAACTCTTGACTGTCAAGTTCATGGAAGCATTTTGTTAGCTTTAAGTTGTGAAACTGGGACAAGAAGCTTTGCCACAGTCTTAAGCGTTGTGGACACACATGGTCCATTGAAAGGAGCCCCATTCTGGACTGGGGAGAAGATCTGAGTTGGTGCTGCGGTGAGTTATACCACTCTGAAGCACCAGTGTGATCACTGAGCAGAAAAGGGGTCCCCAGTATGCCTGCTCTGTGCGGTCCTCCCGTGGGAACACTTATTCACAGCCATCTTCATCGAGGAAGTAACTAGTAGTCAGGAGTGTGGCCTTCCCTGTAGGTAGAAGGTGAGGCCTTGACATCTCATTGGCCAGACAGTATGTCCAGTTCTCGCTCAAGCATGGCACATCCAGAAGATGTCAGGCCTGCGCTGAAAGCCCGGCTGGGTGGAGTGGGTAGTGTATTTCTAATACTTCAGAATCCTATTAACTTGGACAAATTGGACTGAAGTACAGCTTAGAAACCAGTGTGCCTGCTTAGTGTTTTAAAAGAAATATAGCTGTAATGCTTTAAAAAAAAAAATGGTGGTAAGATACACATCATGTAAAATTTACTACTTCACTCATTTTTAAGGCATATGACTCAGTGGCATTTAGTATATAGACACTGTTGTGAACCGTCACCATTATCTAGCTTTACCACTTAAGTATAAAAAATTATTTTAAAATACCTGACACATTGTTTTTACCCAGAGATAGACCTTATTATTACATGCATGTATACACACCCCCCCACACATGTATACACCCCCCCACACATGTATACACACCCCCCACACATGTATACACACCCCCCACACACATGTGTACACACACCCCCACACATGTATACACCCCCCACACATGTATACACCCCCCCACATGT
>NW_011494881.1:9375396-9399691 GCF_000754665.1 Bison bison bison
ACACACATGTGTACACCCCCCCCACACACATGTATATGTATACATAGCACATTATATGAGTTTCGTAGTCCAGTGGTACCCAGAAGGACTTCAGAGATTTCTCTGTCCATCCTCTGTGGATGCAAAAACTGTGACCATGACCCAGGGGGACTTAGGGGACTGGCCCATGCTTGCGTGGCAGAGGCAGGCCTGTGTTTCCCAATCCTGACATGATGTTTTCTGTAATTGTGTTTATAGTTGGCAATAAATTTTCCATAAAATATATTATTGAAATAAAGCCTTTGAGAATAATTTCCTGTTCGCTTGAATGTTTTCCCCCTCAAGCCTTGTTTACATTGTGAGTTTTCACGGCAAACCCTTTCTTTGGCCCAGCTTAGGCTAAATTTTACCACAAATTCCAAATTATGGGAGTCATGAACTTTTCTTCTTCCTGAGTTGGCCTGGTGCTGGTGGAAACTTAAAGTGTGTAAAGTAATGAAGTGCTGTGTGTGTGTATGTGTGTGCAGGGGAGGGGGAGGAGGACTTGGGTGAAAACAGGCCTCTGTTTTTCCAGGGCTTGGAGTGGGGTGAAGCTGGGGACAGGGCGGCAGCTCACGGAGCCCAAAGCTGGCTGAGGACTCTGGCCAAGAGGGAGGGCAAGGTGAGAGGGCTCTGCCACTGTGGGGGCAGGGACCCCCTGGAGAGAGGCTCTAGTTCCTCGATGTATGCGTCCTTTGGAGGCAAAAGATGGGCATAAGGAGTAGTGGTATGAGCAGGTCTCACCTGGCTAGATGTTTGTACAGCCCCGCACGCTCTCAGCTATGGGACAAATGACCTGGTTTGGTGGAAAGCCTGTCTCAGACTCTTTATTTTTAATATCTTGGCCCAATTTAATGAATTAATTTTTACTTTTTGGCCATGTGGCATGTGGGATCTTAATTCCCTGACCAGGGATCAAACCTATGCCCCCTTGCAGTGAAATCATGGAGTCTTAACCACTGGGCCTCCAGGGAAGTCTCCGTCTCAGGCTTTTCATCCAAGACTGCATATGGTATGTCACTGGGCAGTGGCGGGCTTTGGCTTTCTTTTCTGTTTTGTTGCAGAAAGATATAGGCAACATAAAATTGACCATTTTAGCCATTCTAAGTGTACAATTCTGTGGAATTAAGTACATTCATTTTGTTGTGCAGTCATTCCCACTGTCCATCTCCAGAATTTTTTCATCTTCTCCAACTGAAGCTGTTTTTGTTACACAACAGCTCCCCAACCCCCACTCCCTTAGCCCTGGGGAACCTCCTTCCACTTTCTGTCTTTATAAATATGAGTACTCTAGGTATCTCATGTCAGTGGATTTGTATAATAGTTGTCTTTTGGTGGTTGGCTCACTTTGGTTTTCTGAACATGACATTATCATCAGGTAACCCATACAGTGCCTTTGGGAGAATTAGAAAGAGGTGCCTCCCTTTCTCTGGGTAGATGCAGCCCCTGACCAGAATCTGAGCTTGGCAAGAGAAGCATAGCCTGGATTTCAGTTCCTACCTGTCCCCTTGGC
Organism: Bison bison bison; assembly: GCF_000754665.1. Taxonomy (NCBI): domain Eukaryota; kingdom Metazoa; phylum Chordata; class Mammalia; order Artiodactyla; family Bovidae; genus Bison; species Bison bison. The sequence continues at coordinate 9,376,928 of NW_011494881.1, forward strand.
CACACACCATTGCATAATGAGCAACCTGAACACAACTGTAAGAGTTGCTCCTGTTGACCAGGCCCTCAGAGGGAGGTTTCTTGTTCCCCTAGAGCCCTGGCTGGGTGTCTTTTCCATTACCCATTCTTGGTATTCTAGCCTCCTTCTCTGGTCCCCTAGTTTTCTTTGCTGTTAAGATTCAAGTTGGTTGATTACCCCTCCAAACGGAGCTTCCCAAGAATGACAAGTTTTCAGAGGGTGGCAGAAAAGGTTGTTGGGACTTTTAGGAACACACACAATTCATTCAACTTGTCATTTGCTGTGAGCTAAGTGCAAATGACTTAAGTGGATTAGATTTCCTCTGAAAATACTCGAGAGGTTAAAAATTAAGAGGAAAAGAGTGTAGGGAAATAAGTGTGAGATTGTACTTATGCTGATGCCTCTGAAAACTAGTTGAAATATTTAGGAAACTGGAGGTGCAGCTGGTTGGGTGTGCTCTGAACCATGCTGGATCCTTCAGCCCTACCTCTTCGAATAAAGCAGTGACTGAATTGGAAGCAATCTCGGCAATAATGAATATTCTTGTAAATCTCTCTGGTTGAGAAACTCTCAAAATATGGCCAGAGCCCAAGCAGTACCTCTTCCCTCTTAATTCTACTATAATTTGTGAATGATCTTTTATAAGGCATTAAACTTTAATTGATGCCATTTTACTTAAGCAGATTTTAAAAGCAGTGGTGGCAGTGATTGAACTTACTAAGATGACTTCTAATTGTTATGTGTGATGTGAAAAGAAGGTTTTTTAAATCTAAAATGTTGATTATTTTGTTCAGATTTCCAGAGTTTCCTTATTTATTTACCCTCTTTTTTTGAAGTGGTGGATATAGAGAGGCAGTAGCATGAATAAGAACTGGCCAGCATGGATTTCCGTATTAGAGGAAATATTGATGCAGATAGTGATCTATAAAATTAAAAAGTATAAAGTAAACCACTATAAAATCATCTAGTGAGGGGGTTTTTAGAGTGGGAGTTTTGGAGAGAAAGAAATGAAGGTCAAAGCCCTGGTCCTGCCTTTTCACTTTGCTTTTGCTTTTGTTGCTCTGCTGTGCTAAAAGCATTCCTTGAACATGTGCTATTGCGGTTGAACTTCTTTTTGCCCTTCCTTCATCTGACATTCCCGGGCAAAGCTGTCTTCACTGAGGACAGGCATGTTGCACAAGTGGGGAGAACTGTAGATGTGAAAATCTGGCCAAATATTTTGTTGCCACAGTGAACTGTGGCTCCGGAGTCAACTTGAAGACTGTACTCCCTGGCCTGGCTCCTCCCCTCTTCTGTCATTTTCTTCCCCCCTTCTGAGTTTGGTCACTTGTTTTGCTGCCTTTGGAGTTTTAAAAAGTTGGATTGTTTCTCTGTTGTAAAAATAACACATACATCAGACTTGCTGATAGCCACCAGCCAAGGAGAGAGAGGTATTTGGGGGCAGTGCGGGCAGCAGTGGGCAGCAGGCTGTTTTCACTATCTCGCGACTGGTGTACCGAGGACAGAGCGGATAGAGGGGCATGCTGTAGTGTGCGTTGGTAAATGTATTGATGGATTGGACCAGATCCCTAAAACTCTCTCCTCCTCATCTGTATACCACCTTCCTTTTTTCATCCCTTACCCCTGGGGCAGCTGTCCCATTTTTTGGGTAAAAGAAAAACGAGAGGATCCCACAGTTGCCTTTCACTGTGGTTGCTGGGGCTATAGTGTTTGCAGAGTTCTTCATGTTTCACCTTTTTTTTCCCCTGTAAAATCAAGATTTCTTATGCAAAATGGGTCACTTGAAAGCACCAAACAATTTCTCCAGAGCAACAGCCAGTGTTTCATGCAGGAGAGATGTTAGCAAACCACTGACATATGGATGTGATCTCCGTTACTTTGACCAGATTTGGTTTCTACAGAGTGCGTGAGAAGGGAAGATAAATTTTGTCCTAGTAATACTATAGCGACTCATAAATAAATGGTTACCCTTTGGTGCTTGCAGTTTTCATTAAAGTCGCCTGAGCTTTGTTATTGACACCATAGGTTGCCTATTCAGGGAAATGCAGTAAAATTTATCAGTGTGCTTTCTACACCTAATAAATCATCCAAACAGGGAACCATATGGCAGATAAGACCTTGAAAATGTGGCTTCAGCATGTGAGGAGTCAAGTTGCTGAAATCTTGAATGATTACAGCCTGCACATTTTCCCCTGGAATATCTTATAGTTATTTTACATGCCATTTTCTTGTTCACCCCATCACCTCTTTGTCTCTCCCTCTCCTCTCTCTCTCGTGTGCCTTTCTCTTTTCTTCCCCTCCTCAAGCACCATTCTTTTTTGGCTGTTCTTTCCCACTCTTTGTTTTTCTTTTGGGTGGGGGGCTGGCTGTGATTTCAGCTAGAAAATAAGCGTCCGGAGCAGATAAGACGTTGTTATAATGCCTTGCTGGTAGGAGGAAGAGGGGCCGGGAGGAGCAGAGACTGACGGGAAGGGATGATGTATGTGGCGGCTGTGTCCCTACACTCTCCTCCAGCCCATTGTCATTAATCACGGCCATTAGTTTTTTTCAGAGCTGCCTTGTCTGCATCGGGGCTTCAGAAAAGCCTTTGTTTTTTCATGCCACAGACTAGTGAGGGTGGGGGCGGGGGGCGAGGAAGGGAAGAAAGAAATCCTAGGACATTTTCCCCCACTTTTTTCTCATTCTGCCTCCCAGAATCTCCTTCCTCTCCTATCTTCTCTCACCCCCAATTCCCATCCAGCTGCCTTTTCTCTCTCTGCAAGTTGGTGGTGGGGGTGTGGAGAGGAACCCAAACTCTCATTGCCTCCTGACACCTGCGTTCTATATATTCATTAGACAGCACAACGCAGGGTGCACCGTTGGGGTGTATCTGCTGAATGATAGTGGTTACTCATCACGCACTGTTTAATTCCAAAGAGGTTTTGCAGGTATCTGTCCCCCACCCCCACTTTTTTCTTTTGGAGTCAAAATCTAAATGTCCTTGTTGAAACCTGAGGATATGGCAAGATAGGAGAGTGCCTCTAGTGGAGCCCCTGTGTTGCATGTCTAGGGAGGACGAGGCTGGCTGCTGCCCGGGGAGGCATACTGAGGTGCTTATCAAACCTGGACCCTGTCTTGGAGATTCTGCCACTGCTTTGCAGTTCTTCCAGAGCTGCCGTGGTTTGTGGTTAGTTGATACCCCTCAGTCAGATCGGGTGAATCTTGCTGGTTGATGAAGGACTGCCATTGTCCTTTCCTTCATCTCTGAAAAACTAAAGATTCTGTCTTGAGGAGAGAAGATTTCTCCTTCACCCCTGCTCCTCCTAAAGTCTGCAGTGACTCTCTGAGGGCTTTCCATCATGTACCATACCTGAGTCATATACATAATGTGCAGCTGCTAAATAAACTAATATTTTTTAAGAATATGCATTGGATTTTGTAAAACATGTAAAGGCCAACCTCAGAGCACCCAGAGTATAATTGTAAGTATGTGTGCATACTAAGTTGTTTCAGTCACGTCCAACTCTTCATGACCCTGTGAACTGTAGCCCGCCAGGCTCCTCTGTCCATGGGATTCTCCAGGCAAGAATACTGGAGTAGGTTGCCATGCCCTCCTCCAGAAGATCTTCCCAAGCCAGGGGTTGAACCCATGTCTCTTACGTCTCCTGCATTGGTGGGTGGGTTCTTTACCACTAGTGCCACCTGGGGAGCCTTAATTTTAAGTATAATGTTATACAGTTGTTTTTTTTTTTAAACAGCAAATTTTTGGTGCAAGGGTAAGTGCAAGAATTAGTGAAAAGTCTCTATGACAAAAGCTTTTAAAAAGAAAAGAAAACCCCCTTAATTAGTTTCAGATATAAACAAAGCTGTTTGAACTAGGATCTTTAAATATTGCCTAGTAGAGGTACTTGCTGCTGCTGCTGCTTAGTCGCTTCAGTCGTGTCCGACTCTGTGTGACCCCATAGACCGCAGCCCACCAGGCTCCCCCGTCCCTGGGATTTTCCAGGCAAGAACACTGGAGTGGGTTGCCATTTCCTTCTCCAATGCATGAAAGTGAAAAGTCAAAGTGAAGTTGCTCAGTCGAGATGTACTTAGGATACTTATTTTAATGAAAAGATGGCAAAGATTTGTTATATGCATCAGTTGAATAGTCACAGTATAGGAAAAAAAGTAAGCAAGGAATTAGGAGACAGAGTAGAGTTATGCTTGTTCTGCCTAGTATCTGTGTGCATACATGTGTGCTAAGTTGCTTCAGTCGTGTCCAGCTCTTTGCAACCCTATGGACCTGAGCCCGCCAGGCTCCTCTCTCCATGGGATTCTCAAGGCAAGAGTACTGGAGTGGATTGCTGTAACTTTAGTCAAATTACCTCTCTGAATGCCCATTCCATCTTCTTGTCAAATGAGATGGTTGGTTCTAAATAAACATTTCCCAGAATGTTGAATCAAGGGTGGTATAGGAAACAATTGTAGGTGGTACATGGGATGGATTTCAAAATTTTTCATAACTCTGTTTATGTTTATAATTAAATTCTATTTATGTTAGATAATATTGGCTAATTACTTATGACTATATTATAACTCTTTTAATTTCTGAATTAGTAGGAAAAATGAGTCTATTCCAGGAAAAATATTAAGTATGGGATAGTATAACTTCACAACTCTTGTGGAGATACAGTAAAAATTATAGTGTGATACCCAGATAACCAGGGTTTTCCAAGTGGCTCAGTGGTAAAGAATTCACCCGCCAATGCAGGAGACATGGGTTTGATCCCTGAGTTAGGAAGATCCCCTGGAGAAGGAAATTGCAACCCACTCCAGTGTTCTTGCCAGAGAATCCCTCCAGGCTCCTCTGTCCATGGGATTGCAAAAGAGTCAGACACAACTTAGCAACTAAACAACAAGAACCCAGATGACCAAAAGTTATGACTTTCCAGACCAGATGATCTGGGTCCAGGAGTTAAATGGTAGATTATGCATTGTGTGTGTGTGTGTGTGTGTGTAGAGAGAGAGTGAGTTTTTCTTAGAAGTTTAAACACATTCTTTACCATTATCTTTACTATGCATAATCCTTCTTTGATTAACAGAGTAAAGTTAATTTTAGTGCGGGTCGTATCTGAATGATCTCAAGTTTTGGTTTAATGAGGTCTCTCTGAGGATAGCTATCTGTATATGAACCTAGACACTGGGAAAATCACATGTCTGAGATACAGTGTTGGGGCTCTGTAGAGCACCTCTTATATTATTTTATTTGATGGCATCTAGAAAGGGTAGAACATATCACTATTTTCTCTGCTAGGATGTCTGCAATTTCTTTCCTTTTTTTTTTTTTTTTGCAATTTCTGTTTGCTGGAGTTTCAGTGGTTTCAAACCTGTCAGAACATCAGTTATCTGGAGATCATTTAAAAAATGCAGATACCTGGGCCCTATCCCATACCTGCTGAACCAGACCCTCTGGGGGCTGGGGCTGAGGTGATCCGCAGTGTTTGAGAGCCACCAAGCTAAGGCACTGATGGTCCCTGAGAAAAGTGTACGTGAGCAGAAGATAGCCCCCTGACTTCAGCAGCCTTTGCAGAAGTCCCTTTGTCAGATTAGCAGTAGTTGCTTGCAAGGCATGTACATTCTGATACTGAGAGGCTTCTGGGTAAGATCCTGGCCTTGGGCAGTTCTGGATGGTCAGCACAGAGGGGAGGAGAGGTATGGGCAGACCAGAGCAGCAGCATAGGGGCATATAGGGAAGGCTGCTTCAGAGTCAGGTAGGTCCAAGTTCACTGTGAGCTCCTGCACACCTGAGAACTGTGACTCTGTACACAGGTGGCTTTACCTAAGCCCCAGTGTCCTCATATGTAAATGTGGCAACTTATATTCAGATGCCTAGCACAGTGCATTCATTTATTTTACAAATCTTCTCCTTTCTTTTTGTAGTCAGAGTTGTTCTAATAACCTTGGCCACACAGTCTGTCATGCTATATTATTATCTGCGCTCATCGTGGGGGCAGGGTCTGCTTCCATTTTAGCTGGTGGGAGGCCTGGGTCAGCAGGCTTGGAGCAGGCCCTCCAGAAGTGTCAGAGAGAGAAGGCCAAGAGTGCCTGCTCCCTGAAAGGACAGTCGTGTGTACAGAGGGGCTACTTACATTTCATCATGGAGGACACTCACATTTTTAGCCCACCTCAATCTTGATGATGCTTCTCTGGTGGCTTAGATGGTAAAGAATCTGCCTGCAATGTGGGAGACCTGGGTTCAATACCTGGGTTGGGACGATCCCCTGGAGAAGAGAACGGCTACCCTCTCCAGTATTCTTGCATGGAGACCTCCATGGACAGAGGCGCCTGGCAGGCTATAGACTCCATGGAGTTGCAAAGAGCCAGACATGACTGAGAAACTTTCACACAATCTTGATGATAGATATCAGGAAAGGAAAATATTGAATGAACTGTAAATGAAAGGTGCACAATTCAGGTCCATATGTAAAAACTGAACTCATTTTCAGTTAAGACTTTTGATGTAAGTAGATCATGTCATATGAAAATATAAGCCTTGAGAACCAGGTGTAAATGGCTTTGAGGGTGAGAAGTTGTGCAGTTGCTGTTCTGTTGTGGATTTTGGCTGCGGTTGGTCTTCAGCAGTAATGCAGGGTGGTCCACTTCCGTGTTTCCTTGTCTGGATCCTGGGTGGGCAGAAGTGGTTCTTGGCATCTGATGCCTTGTGATCCCCCTGTAGCTTGTACTGTGCAGTCTTACTCACCTTAAATACACTGTCCTTTCCTCTAATCCAATTTTCAAGACTTAGGTCAAATCCCAGCCCTCTGTAATTCCTTCCCTAACCTCCCCATCTTAGTAATTATGAATTTCTCATGTTGAAATTGCTGGATGGGTATTTCATTTGGCAGTATCCCTTAAGAATTTGTGGCTTCTTTTCTGCTGCTATTTTGAGCAAAAACTTTGAACTTCTTGGTTTTCCTTTTTCACATCTGTGCATCTCATCCTTTTTTTTTTTCTTATTGAAATATAATTGATTTACAATACCACATTAGTTTCAAGACTCAGTTATACATATACATTCTTTTACATATTATTTTCCATTACAGATTATTACATGATACTGATTATAGTTCCGTATGCTACACAGTAGGTCCTTATTGTTTATCTATTTTATATATAGTAGTGTGTGTCTGTTAATCCCAATTTCTCAATTTATCCCTGCCACCTTTTTCCCTTTGGTAACTATTAAGTTTGTTTTCAATGTCCATGAGTCTGTTTCTGTTTCATAAATAAGTTCAATGATACTTTTTTTAGACTCTACATTTAGCTGATATCATATGATATTTGTCTTCCTCTGTCTGACTTGCCTAGTATGGTAATCTGTAGGTGCCTCTGTGTCACTGCAAGTGGCGTCATTTTGTTCTTTTTAATGACTAAGTAATAGCCCATCTTCTTTATCCATTCATTTGTTGATGGACACTTAGGTTGTATGCACATCTTGGCTATTATAAATAGTGCTTCTATGAACATTGGGGTGCATATATATTTTTGAATTAGAGTTTTCATCTTTTCCAGATATATGCCCAGGAGTAGGATTCTGGATCATACTGTAACTCTAGTTTTTTAAGGAGCCTTCATATTGTTCTCCATAGTGGTCGCACACGTTTACATTCCCATCAATGGTGTAGGAGGGTTCCCATTTCTCCACAACCTCTATAACATTTGTTATTCATAGACTTACTGAGGATTGCCATTCTGACTGTGTGACTGTGTGAGGTGATATGTTATTGTAACTTTGATTTGCATTTCTCTAATAATAAGTGATGTTGGACATCTTTTCATGTGCTTGTTGGCCATCTGCATGTCTTCTTTGGATAAATGTCTATTTAAGTCTTGGGCCCACTGTTTTGACTAAGTTGTTCATTTTTGATAATTGAGCAGTATGAGCTGTTTGGATATTTTGGAAACTAATCCCTTGTCAGTTGCATTGTTTGCTTATATTTTCTCCCATTATGGAGATTTTATTTTCATTTTATGTTTTCCTTTGCTGTGCAAAAGCTTCTCAGTGTGCTGCTGCTGCTGCTAAGTTGCGTCAGTCGTGTCCGACTCTGTGCGACCCCATAGATGGCAGCCCACCAGGCTCCCCCGTCCCTGGGATTCTCCAGGCAAGAACACTGGAGTGGGTTGCCATTTCCTTCTCCAATGCATGAAAGTGAAAAGTCAAAGTGAAGTCGCTCAGCTGTGAGTAGGTCTCATTTGTCTAATTTTGCTTTTATTTCCTTTGCCTTGGGAGACTGATCTGTGTCCCATGTTAGACTTTCTCCACAAGGTCTGGTGCAGTGCCCAGCATAGAGTAAGCTCTGTTGGTAGGTTAGACTGAATGACTTGTTTCCCTTACCTGCTGTACTACCCTTGTTCTTGCAGGAGGATACCCAGTAAGGTATTCCTTTTCCGTTGTTGGATTAGCTACTCTGCCCACTGTTGGTTGGTATGTGCCTTGGCCATTGTTGAGCAAATATTCAGAGAACTGCCTTCTCCCAGTGGTAGAAGTAGGCTTGTGCTGTCCAAGAAGAGGAGGGCAAGTGAACCGTGGTGTTTATATGTACTTCCTGGGCACAGATGACCGTTGGAACCTTTCTGTGAGGTTTGTAAGCTCTTTGGAATCATGTGTAGTTAAGACTTTGGCCAGAGGAGATTGAGGGAGTGGCTTCTCTGAGGTTCTGCTGTGGCCTGGTCCTGGTGCGACCTCTCCTGGGGCCCTTGGAAGGAGAAGTCTGGGCTGCGCTGAGGAGAGAGGGAATGGGAAGATGGAGAAGGGGTGGGCTGCTGTCCTCCTCTGTGGATTCAGAGGCCATTTCCAGGCCCTGGTTGCTGATCATCACCTCTTTCTGCTTCCCCAGCCCATGTTTATGAACAGGTTTTAGCCATTTACCTAAAATGCACACCAGTCAGGGCCACAGCCCCTTTAGATGCTTGAACAAGTGTTGACTTGGTAGTGCTGGTGATTGCCTACAGCTCAGATAAAATTCACCTGCTTTGAATGAATGGCGTTTTTAAAAACTCCTTGTGTGTTCATGTGTCCATGAGAAAGAATGGAATTTGATTGCTTTTTTGAGGAGGATTTATCTTATTTAGGGGTGATAGCATTAGAAGAGAGAAGGTTCATAATGTGTTTTCTGTGAGCTTGAGAAAGAATAAATGCAGACATGAACTTGGACGGGACAAATATAAAAGTAATGGTGTTTTACAGTGAATAAAAGACAACGCAACAATATAAAATGTCCCAGAGGTAAGAGGGTCAAGACAGATCAAATACTCACGCACACAAAACCATGTGTGTATGTATTTAATTGTCTTCTTTCCTGGCCTTACCTAATCCCTGTGCCCTGAAGAGGCATCCAAGCCCCTGTGCAGGTAGCTTTGTCTACAGTTTTTACTTTCTGCAAAGTCATATGTTTTTAGCTGTGATTGCAGTCACTACCCAGTGGCTCACCTTGTCTTGAGTAATGAGAATAAACAACTGGTCACTGCACTGACCACCGAAACTAATAAAGATATATAGAGCTGGTCTGGCTCAGGGAGTCACAGGCGCATTCTTAAACTCTGTGTGACATGTATACCAAAGGAGCATGGTTCCAGACTCACTCGCTGCTCACCCATTCTGAGAAAGAACCAACTATTTGACTGATGCTTTGCTAAATTTAATATGCTTAGCAAGTAAAATTATTGCCTACTCTAATGCTGTGTAATTATTAAGATACACTGCTTTTAAAAATACCAAGTGAATAATATTGATTTAGTGAACTGCTATTTAGAAAAATGCCAGCAAAGGAGGAATATTTTATTTTAGCTGCCTTAGAGCCGTAATGGGTCTGGGCTGAGAGATGCAGAGGGAAATAAATTATGTACAAGGTAAACTATTTTGTTATACAGTACCCATAATATTAATTAAGCCGTAATTTTACCAACAATGCTTTAATTTAACAAATAAACAGGAATCATCTGTACCATTCTTTCGAATATATAACTTTGGGACCATAATAAAACATACAGAAGCACCTGCAGTTAATTGTAAAGCAAACAGTGAGACTAGCAACTTTAAAGGGTAATTGTAATTTATAATTTATTTATTTGACTTATGCTGGATATAATTACCGTTCTAATGTGTTATTATTTTCAGTCCAGCATGAGATCTATCTGATTCCAGTTTAATGCGGGCAGCCTGGTGGAGCGCTCTTCTCGGCCCCTTGAAAGTGTGCCCTGTTCCCCTCCCTTCCCCAGAACGGGAGCTTGTACAGTAAAGAAGAATGGATGGGCCCCTGTCAAAAACGATCCTTGTTCAAAGCCATAAGAATGTTTCCATTTCCATTTCAGTCAAGAATGTTCCCTGCCCTCTCAGTCCTTTAGGTAGCAGTACTGGGGAGCTGCACCCCCGGCCGCAGTCAGAACACGGCGAGCCCTGTGTGGGTGGGCTGGGCTATTGGTCTGCAGGGGAGGCAGTCAGGCTGGGAGGGGTCTGGGGGTAAAAGCTGAGCTTTCTCTGACATCCTTGTCTGATGGGGGACCAGTGTTTCTGGTTGTGGCGCTTTGGGGCTTTGTTGTTGTTATTTTCGAGAGCAGCCTTGAAGGCACAGCACGAGGGGGGAGAAATAGCACCGTGGAAGCAAAGGAGCAATTATAGCTGGCTGTTTGTTTGTGGCTAACAGAATGCTGAAATGGCAGATTTGCAAATTTGTAAGAGAGGGAAGCTTAGTGTTCATCTTTATCAGCCAAAGTGGTTTCTTGTTAGCTGAGCAGCAAGCTAGAAAGCGACCGATTTTGACAACATAATTTACATCTTTGTATAAAACTATTGCTGGCAGCCGGACTAATTTGTGCTGGATTAGGTTGTTTGTCTCTGCTGCTGACTAACCATGCAATCTATCAGAGGCCGTTTTCAAATATCACTTTTCAACTGTGCCCTTGAGAGGGGGAATTGATCGGGAATATACGGAGCAAAATTACTCCAATAACTTTATAGAAGAAACAATTACGGAATCATACAGATGTGAATAATTCTGAAAAGTAGAAACAAATAGAATGAATTTAGCCCTGTTCCCCTCTTTCACATGTGCATGGAATTTATGAATAATACAATAACGTGTTATTGGGTCTGTTTCCTCTCTTTCTGGGTCTTGGTCTATGGTGGCAAAAGGAGAAAGACTAGGGAAGGCCTTGGTAGAAAACATTCTTGGAGATTATGTAGGAGGATTTTGAGAGGAAGGGTATATGAATATCACATATGGTGTTGGAGACAAGAGTTAATGTATGTATGTTCCTTAGAATGTCTTTTTTGGGGGTGAGTCTGAGTTTTATAAATTTAAAGCAAGGTACTGTGATCTGACTGTGATAGAGACATCAGTCAGGTCGATGTATTTGTGCTACCAACATGGGCGATAAATGTAGGAATATATTTTATCACATATTTCTACATTATATTAATAATTTTCTCATGCAGAAGAGGCATGGAGTCTCTCTTCTGCTTTTAGGTGAATGTTTTAGACATTTCTTGTACTCAAGAGAGATATGGGATGATAGAATAATAGAGGGGGGCAAGAAGGAGTGGGGGCTGTATTCACAGCTGATAACAGGGCTGGAGTTGTTTATAAGATGCCTGAGATTAGCCAGCAAACAAAAAAACCATTAAGCACCTATTATTTTAAAGCAATGGGCACATTTTTCATCACTTTCCTCTGATAAATTTTCACTTGTGCATCCTGCTCCAGGTAATTAATTGCTTTCAGTTCAGAGGAGTAATAATGCAATAAATTATGCCAGTATTTCTAGTCAGGGGATCAGACTGCAGCTTCCTAACCAAAGCAGCACTAATAATCCTGAAGACTTGTAGACCACAAAAAAAGCTCCATTATTATATACTGGTTATGTAAAGAGTTGAAGGACCAAGCCCTCAAAATTGCTTTCAAGTGATCTCATTCATGGAGGTTTACTCATTTATAGGTTTGGTCAGGATAAGCCTGTGTAAGGATGATATAGTTACTCTCAGTGCTGGAAGCTATGCAAACACTGGGACCTCAATAGTGATGGTGGTATCATTGGTACATGGAGTAAAGCTTGAGTGGGAAAGACCTTTCCAAGATGGTAGTGATACTCATGCTGATGGCGGTTAGTGGCGTGTTGAGCTCTTGCCATACATAAGCATTGTTCTGAGCATTTTACATGGACCAACTGTATTTGAGCGCTTTACATGGACCAACTATATTTAGTCCTCATAGCAACCTTCTGAGGTAGAACTATTGTTAACTACATCTTAAAGATGAAGAAACCAAGGCACAACGATTGAGGTGGTTTGTCTAAGTGATAGATGGGGTAGTGAGGATTTGACTGTACTGTGTCTCAGGAGGACATTCACTTCTATTTCCAGGCTGGATTGAAATAGATCAGGATGTGGGATGGGGTTGCAGGCAGTGGGAGAGGTGTCATCTGTTTCTAAAAAGTAATTTTACATCTTTCCCACTTTCTCACCCAGGTGAACACCCCACTTTGTTCATCTTCTTAAAACCTCTCTAATTTGTAGATCTCCTGCTGTAATTTGTTAACTTCTTTGTTTTTATTGGTGTGTATATATATATATGAATGAATTGGTGTATATATATATATATATAAATGAAGTATGGTTGATTGTTAGTTTATCTTTCTATGCTTAGAAAATAACACAAGTATCTGCTCACTCTCCTATCTGTAAAAGACTTCAATAGTTCCTCTTCTCTAATCCCATCTTCACCTGAATTTTCCAACTTTAAGAAAAACCTTATGGAGGAAATTTAGAGTTTAAACTCCTGTGCTTTGTTTTTTTATTAGTACAGTATGTACTTTTAATTTATGTGGACAACTTAAAGAGGAGATGATACTCTATTTTAGCCTCTTACCACCTGCCTACATGCCCAGACACAGACAAACCTCAACTGTGCTTAAATAGCGCCAGTGGCGAGAGAACCAATTGACTTTCACGTCTATGGGGTCGCACAGAGTCGGATATGACGGAAGCGACTTAGCAGCAGCAGCAGTCCCATGTGATAACAGTCCCACAATCACTCTCCTTTGACAAGCTAAAGGTTTTCTTGCTGCCTTTACCCTTGAGTGATTTCTTAGGCCAATGAGGCCAAAGAACAGCTCTCAGGAAGAGAATGGGGTGGGTGAAGACCAAGTAGAGGGAGAATCACGTCAGAGACTACGGACTGAAGAAAGAAAGAAGATTGCTGTCTTTGACTCGAGGTTGGGCTGGGCTTCTTGCTAAGTTGCTAAAAAGGAAGGACCCCTTGAAAAAGGCTTAAGGAATGGGGTGAGTAGGCTCCATAAAAGTTGTAGACATTTTTACTGTAACTTCAACTGCTTGGCAGGTTGCAGCACAGATGGGGAAATGGGGCAGAGAGCCTTCTACTGTCCATGGCTTTCCCTGGATATCCATAGGGTACCCATAGCTAGGTAAAGGGGAGACATGCATAATTGTTTATGCCATGGCAAAGGAATCAGCATTTGACCTGTGTGTCCTGGCGGTTGCTGGACTGTGCTAACTGATGGGGAAGAGGATGGGCTGAGGTTGCAGGGATCACTCCTCTGTATTGGCTGCAAAAGTCCCATCCACTTTTCTGCAGTCCTATCTTGGGTCGATGCCCTACTTACTGTTCCAATTATTGGACTTTGTCCCTAACTTCCTGCCACTGATACTGTTCCTTGAATTGAGGTGGTTTTCTCATGGCTGGACTCTTCACTCACTGATCTCAAGACCTCCTGGAAGGTTCATGCCATAGGGGTCAAAGACCGTGTTGACATTGGGTCTGACAGGTGGTCAGTGCTAACGTACCCTTGCTTAACAGTCTCTCCTTGCCCCTAAAGGGTGAGCATGTATTTTATATATTTCACCTCTCAATGAGATTTTAACGTTTGTCTTTACAGTCATTTACACATATTAATCTTTATACCTGCAAATATTCTTTCCATATTATTCTTGAACCAGAGATTGAATTTCCCGGGGAGGAGAGTGAAGAGGGAGAATAGAATGGACATAGCAACAAGCAATTTCCCTTAAAACTTTTCTCTACTCTAACAGTTTTCTGAGATTTGTATTCTCCAGATATTTAAAGATAGGGAAAAAATATATATATATATTTTTAAATATCAAGTCTTTTAAGACGACTGGGCTCCTGCTAATGTTCAGTCGCTCAGTTGTGTCCAACTCTTTGTGACCCCATGGACTGTAGCTTACCAGGCTCCTCAGCCCATGGAATTTTCCAGGCAAAAATACTGGAGTGGGTTGCCGTTTTCTACTCCAGGGACTCTTCCTGATCCAAGGATCAAACCCAAGTCACTGGCGTCTTCTTCACTGACAGGTAGATTCTTTACCACTAGCACCATTTGGGAAGCCCTTAAAGAGAATGCATGCATGCACGCATGCTTAGTCACTTCAGTTGTGTCCGACTCTGTGCGACCCTATGGACAGCAGCCCACCGGGCTCCTCTGTCCACAGGATTCTCCAGGCAAGAATCCTGGAGTGGGTTGCCATTGCCTTCTCCATTAAAGAGAATAATTGAGGGCAATTTTTGCTTGATATTTGGGACTGATGGAGAGTTTAGGGCTTCCCAGGTAGCCCAGTGGTAAAGAATCTGCCTGCCAATGCAGGAGCACACAGGAGATGCGGTTCAATCTCTGTGTCACGAAGATTCCCTGGAGGAGGAAATGGCAACCCACTCCAGTATTCATGCCTGGAAAATGCCATGGACAGAGGAGCCTGATAGGGTCGCAAAGGGTTGGACATGTCTGAGTGAGCATGTGCAGTCACAGGTGGAGAAAGTTTGGGCCACAGGTGGGGTTGTTGAGTCTGGCTGGTTACAGGCAGTCAGTGTAGAAGTCAGTGAAACTGAAAACGTGGAGAGCCTCAGGTATAGTTGTCTTGGGGAAATACTTGCTAAAGCTTAGTTAGCACGAGAGTCAGGAGAAGAGTTCAGGGCCTCAGCTCAGCTAACCACAAACATGGTTTACCTAGGTGCTTAGGTCTTGGGTCCAAGAAGTCTTGCACCTTCACCGTGGAAAAGTAGAAAATGTAGTGATTCCTCAAGCCTCAGGCACATGCGATGGGTTTGCTTTCCATTTTAGGAAGATAGAAACACTCTAAGTTGGAAGGTTTCAAACTCGCTCAAGACCCAGGAAATATGTGTAGAATCTAAGTAGTAGTAAATCCTCATTAAACAAACAAACAAACAAAAAAAGCACGAATCATTGTGTTGTCAATGCTTGTTTGATTCTGTCTTCCCTATTAGGTTGTTTACATCAAGAGGGCAGGGACCTTGTCTGTCTTGATTGCTGTTTTTCCAGCATCCTATGCAGTGCTTGGTTAGTCCCTGGCCCTCTGTAAATGTTCTTCAGTGGAAAGATGGGCATTGTTAATGCTTGGAAAATACACCAAAGCACAAAGAAGATAATATCACCCATAATCAGACTCCTCTAAGTTAACTGCAGTTACACATTTTCTTATACATCTTTCCAATCTTTTTAATCTGTGTATTGCCCTACTCTCATTACTACTCAGGTACATTTTTCCCCTCCCAGGGCAGGATCCAAGTGCATATAGTTGTAACTTCTTAGCCTTTATAGTTTTTAATTTGTAAAATTCCCAGGCAAAGACAGCACAACATAACAGATACTGGTCTGTGATTTGAGCTTTATATTCCTGAGAAGAACTTGAAGAATGTTAAGATGCTAAGTGTGAGAGTGGAAAGTGTGGAAAGGATAATAAAATCTCATTTTCTTCTTTTTATATTGTTCCTTTTGGGTCACAGCAGAACAATTGTACTATATTTTCTGTTGGTATATGTGCTATTCATTTTCTGGCTCTGAAATGGATTCTACTGAGGATCAGATGGACTCCTCTAGGGTGAAGATGGGAATATGATTTGGAGGGAACAACAACAAAAAAAAGCTAGATATTGCCCATATTAACTTACACTATAGAAACAGTTCAGTCCTTTCAATAATAATAAAAAAAAAATCCTAAGCTTAATTCTGCTTGCTGAGAGCCTGGTAAGAGTCTGCAGAACACTCCAGCTCTCTATCGTAAGTCAGATCCATAGCCCAGGCGGTATTTGGCCTCTTTGGCCACTCCTTTCTGGGGCTTTAAGTTTGTCTGTGACCTGACCCCCAGAACACTCACCCAGAAGAACCTCTGCCTCCCTACAGTGGCACTGACACTGGACGTGCTGACTGAGTTCCAAAAGGTACTTCGGTAGACCCACAACTTTGAGGCTGGGGGAGGACCTTGGAAAGTAATTCTGTCCCTCACACTGCCTTTTGGCACTGCCTTCAGCCAGCCTTTTCATTGCCCAGATAGCCACAGAGGCTGTTCAGATTCTCTGGCAGTAATTTTAGCGCCCCTGGCGCCCTCACCCCTCCTGCTCCAGGCTTCCCTGGTGGCTCAGTGGTAAAGAATCTGCCTGCCAATGCAGGAGACACGAGTTCAATCCCTGGGTCAGGAAGATCCCCTGGAGAAGGAAATGGCTACCCACTCCAGTATTCTTGCCTGGGAAATCCCATGGACAGAGGAGCCTGGCATGGTCCATGGGGTCGCAAAGAGTTGGACATGACTGAGTGACTAAAACCACCAGCACCACCACCACCACCAGCACCACCACCACCTTCGGGGTTTGATTGCTTTTGCACCTTGGTAACCCACATCTGTAAATGTCAAACCTTTCACATCTCTTCTCGCCCCTATTGGGCCCAGAAGCAGGGAACTCTGACTCAGAGTGACTCTCCAGGTAGCTGTCCTGGGGAGCCTGGCAGGAAGAGGAACAGACATAAAATATACCAGGAAGCTGTGTTCCTCCAGAAATATTGCAGGATCGGATGGTGGGAAAACCTTCCCCGAACATTGGACAACAGCACCATTCACATTGGGACGTGCTGCAGTGAAGGAAACATCAGATCTACCAAAGGAAAGACATTTTACTTGATGCTATGTAGGACTCAAAGTGGTAATAAAATACGGCCTTTATCATTATTGATCTTACCATTACATTGAGGAGCTAAGACATACATAAGTGAAAAATTAAAAGCTAAAAATATATTTAAAAAGAGAGACATTGCTGTCATCTGATATGAAAAGCTGAGAAGTGATTGTAGCATTCTGCATGAAGAAAATTGTCATCATTATCATCTAGTGAGGAAGAAATGTTGGACCTTTGAACTTGACAGTTTTCTGTTTTATAAAGATGAGTTTTAGAGTTGTAGGTTTTCCCCACATCCGGTTTGTTTTTCTTTCTTCTTTTTTCTTGTCTCCTCTCTTCCCGCTTCTTCTTTCTGGACTTAAGAAAGGCTCCTCAACTTTGTAATTTTAAAACATAATCTCTTGCACATGTCATTGTTCTTTTTAATAGAATCTGCCAGAACCACTCTGTGCAGAGTCCTGCATTTTCACATTATTATCTCATTGTCTATCCCGAGTGTTATAGCCTCACTACGACTTCCTAACTAATCAGCTATTTCAACTTTCATTCCATAAGCTTTATGTCTGAGTGTAATTAAATGAGCATTAAGTCCTCTTTTTTTTTTTTTTTTACTAGCAAAGCCTGAAAGTTCTGATATTACAGTAATAAGTGTGAAGTGAATTTTGAATGGCATTTATATCTGTTCATGGGCTCTAAATGTTTGATTTGCATAACTAGTTAAAATGATATCAGAGCAGCATATTGATTTAATTCCATCTCAGAAAACTGTTAATTAATAATGATAATAAATGTGTCAGTCCTTTATTATCTGCTTTGAATTGGTGATGATAGCTATATTAATACCACTTCAGTAATAGACCTCTGCTGGCTATTGTTGGCAAAGCTTTCAAGGCTTGAATCACCTGCAATCAGAATTTAGAAAATTTATTGCAGACTAGTTTTAAAAAGAACAGCTATTCCATCATATATGTAATTTTATTAACACCTACATTTTAATTTAACATTTTATTTACATAAATCATCATGATCAGAAATTTCAGAAGGGTTTTAAACAAAGACACTTTTTCATTTTTATGTCCCAAGTTAAAAGTTGCCTAACGGAAAGACTGTGCCCAGGATAATTCCTTTCTGTGGGGTTGGCAGACCTGTGGCCACTCCTACTCCTCTCGGCTGGGCTGGCCACCCTTTGGCTTTCATTGTTAAGGTAGAATCTGCTGGTTCTCATGTAATGCACAAGATTGTGTGTGTGTGTGAATGGGGGGTCACCAAGGGTTGAGGGGTAACCTTTGTTGCCCTCCTTGCTCTTTCAAGGTCTACCATAGTTTTACAGGCAGAAGAGATCTTCTGTGAGGCTCTTAGTGACTTAATCTCCATCTTATCCAAGAGCCATGACTATTGTTGAATGTTTGTTGGAAAGTTTATTATCTCTCTCTAAGCTGATTGTCTGTAAAATGGGTAACTGGTAGGATTAAATAAAATTTCATAGACACACTCATACATATCACAGTGATGAGCACCCAGAAGCTACTTAATGACTGATTAGCCCTTCTCTTCCTTTTCCTTTTAAATTAGAGCACACACTTACTATTCTTTGTGCATCTTCAGGCTGAACAAAGGCTTGAGCAGCCTCCATCCTTAGAATCAGCAGTTTTAATAACTATTGGGTCTACATCCAGGAGACTGAGGAACTTGCTCTTTCCCCAGTAGAAGTTTGGCTCTAGCCCTCCTGAAGATGTGGATATCATAAATCTGTTTCCCTAAGGTCTGCTTCCCTCCCAGACCTGTATGTTGGCTTCATGTCTGTGGATGGAAGTGATGGTTGTTTTAGAATGTGCATTAGATCTCCTTTCTTCTCCTTGAACTTGGTTTTGCCTTTTGCTCTGCCTTCTGACCTGCTTGTAGGGAAGTTCTAGCCATGAGACCACATTTATGCAGTCTTCTCATGGATTGTTAACTGTGCTGTGGTCCAGAAAGTGTGTGACTTGCCCAAGATCTGTAGCCTGTCTAAGTCTTGTGTTCCTTGTATGTCACTTACCAGCACTCTCAGGTAGCTCATGGAACCTCATGCCACCTGGAAGAAGAACTCCAGTTCTGTCTTTGGGCACCCATCTGTTGCAGTTTCTAGTCATTACTCCCTTTTTTACATTCAGGTTCCATCAGCCAGTAGCCTGGTGACATCCCCTCCCTCCCACTCCCATATGTGGCAAGAGTAGATCCTGGCCTTCAGAACGGCTCCCCAGTTCTCCCTTTGGACTGTCCCGTCACCAGCCCTTTCCACTTTTCTATGGGAAAAAACACATCCTTTGTCTGAGTCTATGATAGATGGCTCAGAGGCATGGCTTGGAGGAAGCACTGGCTCTCCCAACTCCTGTGGGTGTGTCTCCAGCTAAACGTTCATCTCCTGACTTTGATTTCTGTCTCAGTGAGTGGGGGTGTAATTCGCCTTGACGTTGCTGGCCATCAGCGCCATGCTGAAATGGGCCTTCTTTGACTCAAAGTGACAGCCCTTGGCTCCTGTGACATTGTTTCCATAGATTTGCAATGAAACAGTTTTATATTTTGTAAAATAGAGTGCTATCCTACAACTGGCATTGATGTGGCTTTTGCCATGGTGTTCTGGAGGGTAAAGCTGTTTCCATTGACCCACCCTCAACCGATTTCCCTCATTCTGGCATCTGGACACATCCCTCTTGGGCTGCCTGGGATGCTTATTTCATTTTTTTTTTTTTTTTTAATTGGTATTGGACACCATAATGTGCTCTGTCCTTGTTTGGACCCCACCCCCTGTTACTCTATCAGCCCTCAATATTCTTGGATCTTTGTTGCCCAGCAGGAATCTTTCCATTTCTGCTCTT
The DNA here is from genome assembly GCF_000754665.1 of Bison bison bison. Taxonomy (NCBI): domain Eukaryota; kingdom Metazoa; phylum Chordata; class Mammalia; order Artiodactyla; family Bovidae; genus Bison; species Bison bison. Next base: position 9,396,756 of record NW_011494881.1, read on the forward strand.
TCACCTCATGGAAGTGGTCCATATCCTGGAGAAGAGGAAGCTTGATGCCTTGTCCTGGAAAGTTAGTTACTCTGGTGCCTTTTACATTTTAAGACAGCTTGAGATAGAATCAGAGAGAATAGTAATGTGAAACCTTTGTCTGATGTGGAAATCTTTGCAGAAGATTATTAAGGGAAGGGATTGGGCTGTCCATTGGTGGTCTTTACTTTTCATAGAAGCTTAAATCACAATCTGGTTGTTCTCAGCATTTTCTAAAATTATGTGGAGGCAAACAAATACAGATGTTTAGAAGAGGAGACTGTTGTGCTATCATTTCCCACCCTCTGGAAGGCTTCAACCTTTGGACTTTGAAATTTACCATCTGAGACTTGCTGAAATTTACTTTACTAATAAACTTATGCTTATTAGAAAGTATAGCACTTATGGAAATATGCTAATATTTTATCTAAGCTTGTACCCTTCAGACTGTCACTTATGTTAAAATGTACCAGGGAGTTAAACATTAGTTGGCATTTTTTTTTTTTTTTTTGGCCACCAGATATGTCTTATGGGGAGGGACCTAAGTTACTGTTATAGCATGTGTGGGAGAGTCTGTGTCTTTTCTAGCATAGGACTGCTGAAGGGGTCCCTAAAGAGTTAGACTTTTTTTCCATCCTCCTGTTGTCCTACTTGCCCCCAAACCCACCAGGCTTTGCCTTGTCATTGACTCTGCTGGTGCAAATTTTCTGAACTCCATGTGAGTGTTTCTGACCCTGACTCCTCCCTGTGGGTTGGGGAAGTGTCCCAGGAGAGCAGATTCCTGGCAGATGTGGTGAGCACTTGGGCCTGTATTTGAGATGGGATGTCAGGCTCTGGGGGTTTTTCTGGAGGAGTCTCTCAAGGCATGGAGACTCGTGATGTATTTTGAAAAAAATTAAGACTAAATTTCTCAAAGTCATGACTTTTCTTCTTAAAGCTACAGGACATGCATGGTTTTTGATTCTGACCAAGCTCTTTCTGGTGGCCACAAACTTTACAGCCCAACTTGCTTAGATGGTGGAGAAGGATTTCCAAGTTAGAGTTTGTACTTAGAAGCCTGGGTCTAGGAGGTAAGGAGGTAGGCTCATGAACTTTGGGTGAAGTAGTTAACCTACTTTGTGGGTGTTAAAGTGACTCCGGCAGAGGAGGTTGAGTTGAAGCATCCTCTGTGATGGTGTTTGAGTACTTTCCCCTGCTCCTACCCTCTCCCTGTGTGGGTTTGTATTCTTTAGCCCCAGCTGTTTGTGATATTTCACTGTCAAATGTATAATTAACAATTTTGTAAGCCAGGTTTAGTGATGTTTTTACATTCATGCACTGAATGTCTTTTGCTGTCTTGAGTCAGTTATATCTTTTTTATTTAATACTGTTTCCCCTCCTCACCCTCCAACCAAAACCTGTTTCCAGAAGATTTGTCATTCTAACATCTTTCCAAAGAGTGAACTATATCAAAGTGGACTTGGGAATACAGATGTGAATTGTGGTGTGGAATTGCCTTGGAATTTGAAGCTGGTTGTGTAGACTGAGTTGATGATGGATCCAGTTGTGAATAGTTTTTTGAAGCTGATGATGTCAGTGGCAGTTTTATGACTAGGACTTTGATAGACGAGCATAAGTTACTGGAGTATGGGTGAGAAAGCAAGTCACAACTAAGGGTTGAACCAATAAAATAAAACTAAGAAGTTAAAAAACTTAGTTTGTTTACATTTTTTAAAGTGGTAGTAAACTCTCCTATACCTTAAGTACTCTTTTTTTTCTTTGCTAGTTAAAATTATTAATAAAAATAATCACATAGAGTCAACGGAGAGCCAAATTATTTGAACATAATTCAAAATTTATTTCTGATAAAATATTCCCCCAAAACCAGCTTTTATGCACCTGCAGGGGTGGCCGGGGTTCCCGGCTGGGGTGGGGGCACCATTCTGGGTGAGGCATCCACCATGATGAGGCCCTTGAGCCACGGCCCCTGCACCCTCTCGTCTGTTGCTGCCTCCTGTCCCTCAGTGCTTCTGCTGTTGCTCCTCCATCTCCAGATCAGATCACAGTGAGGGAAAGATCAGCGAGGAGACGGTGACTTCTGACAACGAGGTGCATTTGTGGCGTAAGATGGAGGAGTGTAAGGACATGCACTCATCTTCTCCTACGAGAACTCTAAAACTACAAGTCGCTGCTGAACAGTTGTCGACTGGAGAATGTTGGATCCCACCAAAAAGAGATACCTCACATCCAAGGGCAAAGGAGAAGCCCCAGCAAGATGGTAGAAGGGGCAAAATCACATTTAGAATTACCCCGTTACCTGCCAGAGGCACTCAGAGGGCTCAAACAAACCTTGTATGCACCAGGACCCAGAGACCTCACAGAGACTGAGCCAGAACTGTGTTTGAGTGTCTCCTGTGAAGGTACAAATACATGGGAAGACAATGGAAACAGTGAGAGACTTTATTTTTTTGGGCTCCAAAATCACTGCAGATGGTGACTGCAGCCATGAAATTAAAAGACACTTGCTCTTTGGAAGGAAAGCTACGACCAACCTAGATGGCATATTAAAAAGCAGAGATATTACTTTGCCAACAAAGGTCCATCTAGTCAAAGCTATGATTTTTCCAGTAGTCATGTATGGATATGAGAGTTGGACTATGAAGAAAGCTGAGCACCGAAGAATTGATGCTTTTGAACTGTGGTGTTTGAGAAAACTCTTGAGAGTCCCTTAGACTGCAAGGAGATCCAACCAGTCCATCCTAAAGGAAATCAGTCCTGAATAGTCATTGGAAAGACTGATGCTGAAGCTGAAACTCCAATACTTTGGCTGCTGCTGCTGCTAAGTCGCTTCAGTTGTGTCCGACTCTGTGTGACCCCAGAGATGGCAGCCCACCAGGCTCTGCCATCCCTGGGATTCTCCAGGCAAGAACACTGTAGTG
>NW_011494881.1:9400037-9400516 GCF_000754665.1 Bison bison bison
ATTAACTCACCATAGAGCCACTGGAACTTACACAGGAGTGGGGAAACAGACTCTTGGAGGGCACAAACAGAACCTTGTGAAGACCAGGACCAAGGAGAAAGGAGCAGTGACTCCACAAGAGACCAACCCAGACTTGCCCGTGAGTGTCCAGGAGTCTCCGGCAGAGGCGTGGGTGGGCGGTGGCCTGCTGCAGGGTCAGGGGCACTGAGTGCGGCAGTGTGAGCATGGGACCTTTTGAAGGAGGCCACCATTATCTTCTTTACCTCCACCCCAGTCTGGCCTCAGGTCAAACAGGGAGGGAACAGAGCCCCGCCCTTCAACAGAAAATTGGATTAAAGATTTACTGAGCATGGCCCCGCCCATCAGAACAAGACCCATCTTCTCCCTCAGTCTCTTCCATTAGGAAGCTTCCATAAGCCTCTTATCCTTATCCATCAGAGGGCAGACAGAATGAAAACCACAATCAAAGAAAACTAACC
>NW_011494881.1:9400616-9400901 GCF_000754665.1 Bison bison bison
AGGAGAAGGGGCTGACAGAGGATGAGGCAGTTGAATGGCATCACTGACTGGATGGACATGAGTTTGAGTAAGCTCTGGGAGTTGGTGATGGACGGGGAAGCCTAGTGTGCTGCAGTCCATGGGGTTGCAAAGAGTTGGATGTGACTGAGTGACTGAACTGAACTGAAGTGTGAAGGTACGGGTCAACAGTGGCCTGCTGCAGGGGTAGGGGCTCTGGGTGCAGCAGACCTGGGTCTGGCATAAGCCCTCTTGGAGGAGGTTGCCATTAACTCCCAATAGAGCCAC
>NW_011494881.1:9401001-9486734 GCF_000754665.1 Bison bison bison
GGATTAAAGATTTACTGAGCATGGCCCCGCCCATCAGAACAAGACCCATCTTCTCCCTCAGTCTCTTCCATTAGGAAGCTTCCATAAGCCTCTTATCCTTATCCATCAGAGGGCAGACAGAATGAAAACCACAATCAAAGAAAACTAACCAAACTGATCACATGGACCACAGCCTTGTCTAACTCTATGAAACTATGAGCCATGCCTTGTAGGGCCACCCAAGATGGACAGGTCATGGTGGAGAGTTCTGAAAAAATGTGGTCCACTGGAGAAGGGAATGGCAAACCACTTCAGTATTCTTGCCTTGAGAACCCTATGAACAGTATGAAAAGGCAGAAAGATAGGACACTGAAAGATGAACTCCCCAGGTCAGTAGGTGCCCAACATGCTATGTGAGATCAGTGGAAAAATAACTCCAGAAAGAATGAAGAGACGGAGCCAAAGCAAAAACAACACCCAGTTGTGGATGTGACTAGTGATGGAAATAAAGTCTGATGCTGTAAAGAGCAATATTGCATAGGAACCTGGAATGTTAGTCCATGAATCAAAGCAAATTAGAAGTGGTCAAACAGGAGATGGCGAGAGTGAACATTGACATTTTAGGAATCAGCGAATTAAAATGGACTGGAATGGGTGATTTAACTCAGATGACCATTATATCTGCTACTGTGGGCAAGAATTCCTTAGAAGAAATGGAGTAGCCATCATAGTCAACAAAATAGTCCAAAATGCAGTACTTGGATGCAATCTCAAAAATGACAGAATGATCTCTGTTTGTTTCCATGGCAAACCATTCAATATCACAGTTACCCAAGTCTATTCCCTGATCAGTAATGCTGAAGAAGCTGAAATGGTTCTGTGAAGGCCTACAGGACTTTCTAGAACTAACATCCAAAAAAGATGTCCTTTTCATTATAGGGGACTGGAATGCGAAAGTAGGAAGTCAAGAGATACATGGAGTAACAGGCAAATTTGGCCTTGGAGTACAAAACGAAGCAGGCTAACAAGGCTAACAAGAGTGTTGCGTTCTCTTGAACGCACTGGTCATAGCAAACAACCTCTTCCAACAACACAAGAGAAGAGTCTACATATGGACATCACCAGATGGTCAATACCAAAATCAGATTGATTGTATTCTTTGCGGGTGATGGACAGGGAGGCCTGGCGTGCTGCAGTCTATGGGGTCACAAAGACTTGGACACAACTGAGTGACTGCATTGAACTGAAAAATGGAGAAGCTCTATACAGTCAGGAAAAGCAAGACCAGGAGCTGACTGTAGCTCAGATCATGAACTCCTTATTGCCAAATTTAGACGTAAATTGAAGAAAGTAGGGAAAACCACTAGACCATTCAGGTATGACTTAAATCAAATCCCTTATGTTTATACAGTGGAAGTGAGGAATAGATTCAAGAAATTAGATCTGATAGAGTACCTGAAGAACTATGGGTGGACATTCATGACATTGTACAAGAGGCAATGATCAAGACCATCCCCAAGAAAAAGAAATGCAAAAAGCAAAATGGCTGTCTGAGGAGGCCTTACAAATAACTGAGAAAAGAAGGGAAGCTAAAGGCAAAGGAGAAAAGGAAAGTTACACCCATTTGAATACAGAGTTCCAAAGAATAGCAAGGAGAGACAAGAAAGTCTTCCTCAGTGATCAGTGCAAAGAAATAGAGGAAAATAACAGAACGGGAAAGCATAGAGATCTCTTCAAGGAAATTAGAGATACTAAGGGAACATTTCATGCAAAGATGGGCACAATAAAGGACAGAAATGGTATGGACCTAACAGAAGCAGAAGATATTAAGACAAAGTGGCAAGAATACACAGAACTATACAAAAAAGATCTCAGTGACCCAGATAACCATGATGGTGAGATCACTCACCTAGAGCCAGACATCCTGGAATGCAAAGTCAAGTGGACCTTAGGAAGCATCACTATGAACAAAGCTAGTGGAGGTGATGGAATTCCAGTTGAACTATTTTAGATCCTAAAAGATGATGCTGTGAAAGTGCTGTACTCAATATGTGAGCAAATTTGGAAAACTCAGCGGTGGCCACAGGACTGGAAAAGGTCAGTTTTCATTCCAATCCCAAAGAAAGGCAATGCCAAAGAACGCTCAGACTACCACACAATTGCACTCATCTCACACACTAGCCAAGTAATAGTCAAAATTCTCCAAGCCAGGCTTCAATACTATGTGAACCATGAACTTCCAGATGTTCAAGCTGGATATAGAAAAGGCAGAGGAACCAGAAATCAAATTGCCAACATCTGTTGGATCATCAAAAAAGCAAGAGAGTTCCAGAAAAACATCTATTTCTGCTTTATTGACTATGCCAAAGCCTTTGACTGTGTGGATCACAACAAACTGGAAAATTCTGAAAGAGATGGGAACACCAGACCACCTTACCTGCCTCCTGAGAAATGTGTATGTAGGTCAGGAAGCAACAGTTAGAACTGGACAAGGAACAAAAGACTATTTCCAAATCGGGAAAGGAGTATGTCAAGGCTGTATATTGTCACCCTGCTTATTTAACTTATATGCAGAGTACATCATGTGAAATGCTGGGCTGGATGAAGCACAAGTTGGAATCAATATTGTTGGGAGAAATATCAATAATCTCAGATATGCAGATGACACTACCCTTATGGCAGAAAGCAAAGAAGCACTAAAGAGCTTCATGATAAAAGTGAAAAAGGATAGTGAAAAAGTTGGCTTAAAGCTCAACATTCAGAAAACAAAGATCATGGCATCTGGTCCCATCACTTCATGGCAAATAGATGGAGAAACAATGGAAACAGTGACAGACTTTATTTTCTTGAGCTCCAAAATAACTGTAGATGGTGACTGCAGCCATAAAATTAAAAGATGCTTACTCCTTGGAATAAAAGGTATGACCAAACTAGATAGCATATTAAAAAGCAGAGACATTACTTTGCCAGCAAAGGTCCATCTAGTCAAAGCTATGGTTTTTCCAGTAGTCATGTATGGATGTGAGAGTTGGACTATAAAGAAAGCTGAGCAGTGAAGAATTGATGCTTTTGAACTGTTGCGTTTGAGAAGACTCTTGAGAGTCCCTTGGACTGCAAGGAGATCCAACTAGTCTATCCTAAAAGAAATCAGTCCTGAATATTCATTGGATAGACTGATGCTGAAGCTGAAACTCCTATACTCGGGCCACCTAATGTGAAGAACTGACTCACTAGAAAAGACACTGATGCTGGGAAAGATTGAAGGCAGGAGGAGACAGGGACAACAGAGGATGAGATTGTTGTATGCATCAGTGACTTGATGGACTTGAGTGTGAGTAAGCTCCAGAAGTTGGTAATAGACACGGAAGCCTGATGTGCTGCAGTCCATGGGGTTGCAAACAGTTGGACATGGCTGAGCGACTGAGCTGAACTGATGCAGAGACTTAATGTGATGGAGATTCTTTACCTCAAGTCAAACAGTAATATCCTCTTTAGTGGCCCAAGATTACAGGAAATCAGTGCTAAGAAGAGTGTGTTCATTTCTATTCTGATTTAAATTCAATACTTTCTAAAATGCTGGATGTTCTCACCTAGAGTTGGTTGGTCACCCTTGGGCTAAGTCTGACCGTCAGACATTCTCTTTTGGCCTGATCCATGTTTGTAAAAAAAAAAAAAAAAAATAGTTTGAACCTTTTAAACCTTCTTTAAAGAACTGGAAGTTTCAGCAGAAAATCCTTATCTCTGGCTTCTCTTGAAAATTTGGCAAGATGAAACCTGTCCTCCTGAATGTAACATGAGGACAGAGCACAATGTCCCTGTCACCTACAGACACACATCCTCATTCTCAACCTGCTGCAAGTCCTCCTTAGCTGGGTTTTCTCAGCTGAGTTACCTGCCTGGCCCTGTGGGCACGTGAGTTTGCAATCATTGCCTTAGTTAATGCAGTATGATGAGAAATAGAAAACAGTTATATATAAAGAAAAGGAGGAGATAAAAATATCATTATGTTTAAGTGAAGTGGTGGCTAATTTGGAAAACTCAAGAGAGTCAACTAAAAAGCAAACTAATTGGAGTTATATAAACTAGTCAAAATATATAGAAAAATCCATATAGTGAAATGGGGCAGGGAGACAGAATCTCACTGACAGCTAATAATAGCATCAAATGCTTACAAATTAATTTACTATGAAATAATGCAGGACTCACATGAAGAAAGCTGCTATAAGATGTTACTGAAGAGAGTAAAAAGAAGATGCATATATGAAGAAAAGGACCATATTCAAAAATAGTTGAAGTCTATCAAATTGAAAACCTGTGGAAAGCTAGTCTTCCCATCTCTGAAGAGTTGATGAGACGCCTGGCCACCCTTTCTGAGAAATGCAAGAAGCAAGTTGTTGGCTTGCTTTTCTGTGGGTGCCTGAGGAAGTAGGACCAGTTGGGGTGGTTCCCAGGGAAAGACGGCAGACAGGGTCTGATGACCTTTGTGCAATGCTTATGTTTTATGTTAGCACACTCAGTAGTCGACAGATCACAGGTTGGATGTGAGTTGTCTTTCAGGAGCTCTTTGCCGACAGTTACGATGATTTAACTTTTAGGTGCCAGCTTCCGGTAGGGTTGGACTAAAACCTTGGGAGTTGTGCCCAAGTGTCTGAGAGCAGAACTTGACCTTTCTTGTTGGATGATGGCCTTGTTTCCCATTTCCTCCTCAATTTAATAACTTTGAAAGAATTGAAGTTGTCACTTGCTGGGTAGTTTCAGCTTTCAAAGTCTTGTAACTCAGTTTTCTGAGGAATTTTAATCTCTCTGCTCTCCCTGCTGGAATAGAATTCAAAGTTCTGTCCTTGAGAAGAAAAAAAAAGTGCCAAGTGAGCCTAATTTCTGACCATAATTAAGTCTACCACCACCAGCACCCACAAGGAAAGAGATGAAGAATGGGCCCCAAGTGGATTGTTTCTGGTTCTACAATTACAGGAATTGATGGAAAAAGAGATTTGAAAGATTTGATTTGAAAGATGGAAAGAGCTGGCCATTATTGACATTTAATGGGTTGCCTCAAGCTGCTTTTACTGGTGAAAATATTTGTACAGAAACTCCTATCCCTCCATGATATCAAACTCTTGGTTTCCCCCCGTTTCCTTTTAATATTTGGTCTGTGTGGCCCTGCTATTTTCAGAGAAACCCTTGGGTTGTAGGTTTGTGTTGCACTCTGTTTACTCGTCTTTGAGAAGTCATGCCCAAGGTTCATGGGTGAAACTGGGTTTCATGGGTGAAACTGGGTTTCGTGGGTGAAACTGAAGTGGAAAGTACTTGGGCTTGAGATTTATAAAACTTGCCCATAGAGAAACTATCTTACATGAAAAAATTCAAGGTTCATGAGACTGAAGATGTGCCTAGATGAAATATATTTTAATACATAAGTAATTATATTGATTAATCCTATATAAAAATTTAAATGACTTAATGGGAATTTTTTGCATTTGTTCATCTACCTGCTTGTCTCCCTACTTAACTGTTTCTAGGCTTAGGAAAAAGATCTGAAGGAAATAGACCAAAATGTGAACTTCTATTATTTCAGGGAAGCAATCTTCTACAGAGCTTAAGCATATAAGTTTTGGTTTCAGACTTGGTTCAAATCCTGATGCTGTCACTTAGGAGCAATGTGACATTCAGTTCAGTTCAGTCGCTCAGTCGTGTCCGACTCTTTGTGACCCCATGAATCGTAGCACACCAGGCCTCCCTGTCCATCACCAACTCCTGGAGTTCACTCAAACTCATGTCCATTGAGTTGGTGATGCCATCCAGCCATCTCATCCTCTGTCGTCCCCTTTTCCTCCTGCCCCCAATCCCTCCCAGCATTAGAGTCTTTTCCAATGAGTCAAAACAAATTATTTAACCACTCTAAGCCTCCGTTACCTATATCAAAGACTTATGAATATTAAATTAGTTGATATAATAAAACATTTAGCCCAATGCTGGCATATAGTAAATTTTTAGTAAAATATTAGATATTTATATTATCATCATCAGTTGATTTTAATTGCTTTTTTGATTTTTCCCATGAGCTATATCAAGCTTTGCTATGATAATTATATGTATATATTTAATAAAAATTGATACAGTGATTAAAAAAAACTAATCAAGTGATAATAATCTGCTGTGTGTCTGGGTAGTAACCCTGGCAGTATGAGCTTTACTACCTGCAGTTCATCACCTGAGATTTCACCCCTCACATTGTCCACACAGGGGCTGGCATTTTCCCCTTTAATGTGCAAGACTTTCTGTTTTTATTTTGTTTATGGGGGAACCCACAAAACAGAGGTTCTAAATGACAAGCACAAACAGAAGTCAGCTAGCCAACCTTTTGTACTTATGAGCACTTAAGCTGCATTTTAGTTTTATCTGTGTTAACTCATTTACCTTTCCCGGGCAGAAACTATCCTGCCTGTGATACAGAGGCAGAGACAGATTCTGAGTCGAATAATCCTAAGGTTCAACAGATAATAGAATGGTAGAATGGAGTTTTGAACTCCGACTTGGAAGCTTTCAGAATTAACTCGTGGGATGTACTGTTTCTGTTTTTTTGGTGTCAAGACTTACATTGATGGATCGAGTTCACCTCTGTGTTTGACTGTTCACTGTCCATAGCCAGCTTCTCTTCCTGTTGGTCCATGCCTGCGCCATGTCAGTTAAATATTGTGAATATTACCTCCAGTGAGGGAAAGTTGTGCTACAGGAAGCCAGATATGCTCTATGTGGGAACCGTTAATAGTGAGTAAGTAGGACAGTGGAGACAGGAGGAGGAGAGGAAGATGCGGAGGTGTAGAGTGAAGGGAACACGGAGAACATGATTTGCTTCAGATTGTCAGTGTCTAAAAGGTCATCCTCCTGGAAACATGCAGCAGTAGCTCTGTCATTGACTCTGAGAGCTGCACCTGGCTTCTGTGCTGTAGACGTGCTTAGATTTCCTTCGAAAATGTCGAGGAGGACAAATTTGAACTGCTGCATTCCTCGCTTTCAGAGAACACAGGTCTTTTAAAATTTATTTTACGTTGAACAAGGAAGTGCCCGTCACACGCTGATTGCTCCCTTCCCTCTGGGTCTCAGCTGTCTTCCTAATAGGCAGCTGCCCGGCATGGAGTGTGGTGTTGTTAGCCATCAGGGGTGGCTGGCCTGTCAGCCTGTCTGTCTGGAACCCTGGACACTCGAGGCACCTGACAACAGCTCCGTTTGCATCCTATGCAGCGAGAACGCTCATCCTCTCTCACAAAGAGAATTACCTCTGTACACCAGAATCACTGACAACTGGAAACAGCTCCCAGAGAGCTGCTTTAGATCTCATTCTTCATTGGGACATCTCTAGCAGTGGTAGTTTCCAACTCCCCTTTTTTTTCTTTCTTATAACATTTAAAACTATTTTTTTCCAAGGAAAATTTCTTCTACCAAGCCCCCCAGGGAGCAAACAGATGAAGAGAAGTTGCTCTTCTCTTCAAAGAAGAGAAGAAGTGGAAGCCTGGATCTCACCTGCTTGATCCAGGGAATACCTCCATGAAATACCAGGGTTCCAGAGAACACAGTTTGAGAACTACTGTTCTGGAAAAAAGGGCTATTGTAATTGTGGAGGACTTCTGTCCTTGGTTTTTACTTGGGTTTGAACTGTGTGACATCAACAGTTTGTTTCCTAGGTTTCCTGCTCACATGGTTTTCAGAGCACTAGACAGAAGGTTAAGAATATCATAAAATAATATATCCAAGCTCTACTCGGGACTGTGTGTAAAAATTGTGTTCTACGTGGCTTTGAAGAAGGAGATGTGACATTGTACAGTGACTTCTTGGAAAATTTGTTGGTTACATTTTTCTGCTTCTCTGTCTCCACTCTTCTCTCCCTCATCTTCTCCCGCCCCACTCCTGATTTGATGAACCTGTTTGCGATGTCCAGCGTGTATTTTATCCGCTCACTGTGTGTTGTACTTGAGCAATTTATAACTATGATCAATGTTGTGACCTCAGGGAAATTGCTTATATAATTATAGAAAGTTTACAGTCATAAGACAAGGAATGGGGAAAATATATCACTGTAAAATATAAATATGTTTAAATTACATTTAGGATTTGGAATAGTTCCTTGCTTGTGTTTTACAGAGTAATCTGTGATTTAAATCAGGTTTAGTTGTGTTTTTTCCCCCCTAAATTGGGTATTATAAATCAAGAGTAGTTGCTGGATATAGCACACAAGAGGATTTCTTATACATTTTAATGTTGCATAAGTAAGAAATACCAGTAGTTCAGCAGTAAAATTGCAAATGTAAGCAAAAGTGAAGATTTTTCCAAATTTAACTAGGTTGCATTTGTTTAGTAAACTCTAGCAATAATTTACTGTTTTATTACATTTGCCTTTGAGATCTGGGCTGACTTTTTTGTTCCTTTCCTTGAGAAAGAAAAGGGAGGTGCGTTACTCTAATTGCTTGGAGCCAGAGTAAGACCTGAGAGTACCATTCCGCTTTCCCTACCTGTGATACATCAACTTAGAAAAGGAAAAGGAGGGAGGATTTAGGATTTAATGTATTTGTGTATGTACCCATCACACAAGCAGAGCACTTTTTGGGGCAGGGTAGTGTCAGGGTTTCCATTTTTGCCCTCTGTGGTAGACTCAGTGTATTTAGGCAAAAAGAAGTAAATACTAGACCCAATTTTGCCCATGTCAGCTTCTGGTAGGGGTGGAGATTCAGGAAAGGGGAACTGATACAGTTGGATTGTGAGTGGGACATGTCTTTCTTCAGTTTCTTTTGGGGTTCCTGAAAGGTGGGTTAGGATGCATCCAAGGTGATCTCTGTGATGCCATGTGGGTCAGTGCCAGCGTGGGAAGCGGTGTTGAGCGCTCCAGAACCGGTGTTGGCGTTGGATAGAGGCTGGGCGGAGGAAAAGGACAGTCTGTCTCAGTGGCGTGGCTTGGCATGCTGTGCTCCTGAGGCATCTGATTGTCGCCCACCGCCCTCCTCCCACCACGTGCTTCCGATGGTTCACACGGACCCTAGCTTAGTCTAACTGTGGTTTAAGAGAAGTGAACTCTGGGATTGGGTTGCATGATGTTGATTAATAGGAGTGAGAGGGTGAGAGACTCCAGGGCCAAGCAGTAGGTCCATCTTGGTGGCATCTGATGTTGATTGGCTTTGTCCTGCGCGGCTGCGCTCGGAGAGCGGACATTAAGATTAAGTGATGCTGTCGTGTCGAGGAGCACGGCACTGCATCATTCTGGGAAGAGACAGCTGGGGTGGTTAATCCTTCATCACCAAGGGAGCACTGCCAGCGGAAAGATATACAGCCAAAGATAACCCTCCATAACTTGTGCTAAAGATCAGAAAACTTTGAATTCACATCCATCTGCTTAGTCTGGGGTGAAGATGAAAGATAGGCAGAATAGGAAATAAAAAACTCCTGAGGGATTAATCTTAGGCACGGTATGTAGCCCACAGAGTGAGCGGGCGGGAGAGAAACTTTTACGTGCCGTTTAAAGGGGAATTAAATACACCCGGTTTCACAGCAGCATCGTCAAGTAAAGTTCACCAGTACACACACTCCTTTTTCTGTTGCAGTGTTGTCATTTCACCCCCAAATGCTGTCTGCTACCATCATACCTTCTCTGGCTGTTGTTTTTTCAAAAAGGAGGTCCTCTTAATTCTGAATATATCAACAAAGCCTGTGCGAAGGGAATGCTGGAAATACATAGTCAATAGTAGGAAGGGCTTTTCATTTTCTCCCCTCCTGTGTGATTTTAGCAGGAGATGCACAAAGTCCAACTGGTGTGTGTGTGTGTGTGTGTCCGTGTGTCTGTTGCTGACTGTGGATCTGAAACTCTCTTGCTGTATTTCTGAACAGCTGCAATGATTTTATATATCACGTGTAATCAAATTATGCATTGTTGTCATACCAGAGTGATGTGCGGGGGGAAAATAAATCAGGGAGGGAAATAAATTAGAGACCTCTCTCACATCTGCAGCCTCTCCGTTAGTGCAGTGGTCAGGCGTGCCGTGTCTGGTGCAAGGTGAGAACGTGGGGAGAGCAAAGCTACGCGTTCTGTCCTCCAGTGACTTGCTGCATGGAATCCAGAGGGAAGCTTTGTTGTTTTGTTTTCAGCCATTTTAGGGATACTTCTGTCTTTTTCCTCTTTCAGTTGGTACTGGAGTATCTGAGTGGGAGGTTCTCAGTTTGGAGCCTGGGTCTTTTGCACTGATGTGCAGAGGTGGGAGATCCTCCTGCCAGGCTCAGCATCCCTTGGGTGTTTTTGTGCTGTGACCACTGTGAGGGCCTGGATGGGGAAGACTCAGGGCAGCTGAACACAGAGAATAAGCTCAACAAGGAAGGAGAGGGGAAAGGAACAGTCTACTGAGAGTCAGACCTGAGTTGAGGTTCCTGCTGCGTTCTGTGACTTGGACAAGTCCCTTTCTCTCTGAAGTGTGTTACAATGAAAGAAACTAAGGTCGAGAAGAAGAGGTGAAGTGCCTAAGGGAAAAGAAAGGGCCAGTGCGCCCTAGAGAGGTTAGAGAGATGCAGGAAATTCTATAGTTTTGGTTAGATGATAGGGTTGGGGGAAGCCATCAGTCCTTTTCGGATCTGCAGGGGAAGGCTTCCACAAATGATGACTGTATCTGTGTGGAGAGTTGATGCTACTGTATTTTTAAGATTTATTTTAAAGTTCCGGTTTTTATTTTCCATAAAGACAATTGATGAAGTGATTGGTTAAGTGTGATTTAATTTTTGTGCCTTGGTTAAGTGTGATTTAATTTTTGTGCCTTTGAAAAACTTCATTTTAGTAACTCCATAAAAAAGATAAATATTGGATCCAGAAAATAGTCACGGGAAGTGTGGGGAGAAAGCATACTATATTCATACTTCCTGATGTACTGAGCTTTGGGGTGGCTGAGATCTTGGGCCTTTCTTCTTGAAAGACCATGTTGTTGGGTCTTTGATTTTGGGTTTGCGGTGAAGAAATGGAGATTCTTAGCAGCTGAGTTCACATAAAGAGAAGAAGGTGAATCTGAAAATATGCCCCTCTGTGGTGCCTCATGTGGGAGGATGTGGAAAGAATAAGACTCAGGTATTTACCACTGTCTTCATCCATTTGAACTTCAACCTCAAATCCTAAATCTGCTCAGCCTATGCATTTTCATGCTGTATCCACCTGGAGGATCTACACTTGAGTCACCATCCCAAATGGCAGATGACCGGGTTGGGGGATTGTTGATACTCTCCAAGCTTAAAGTAAAATGGAATTTATAGGAGATGTAAGGGCCTCTATCTGGACGTAGTGATTGCTTTTCAGGGAATTTTATATTTGGGAACAAATCACTGGGCCCGTGAATGTCAGTGACTGCTGGGTGGTGTGTGTGTGTGTGTGTATGTATATATAATTATTATTATTTTTCTATTTGGATGCTCAAATATGCAGCTTCTGCTATTCCTGGAGAATGTAGGTTTTCTGTTGGTTGGTCATCTGGGGAGATTTGACTAGTTTTAAGGGCATTAGCAACCTCTGCTCAGCCATTGTGGATGTGGTGGGGTTTTAGGTAAACTTTTCTCGGTGTCTGCCTTATTTACTGTGTAGTAAGTTGGTGTGGTGTTGCAACATGTATCTTGCTTTGTGCAGATGTTCAGTGGCAGAGTGATCAAGGAGAAGCAGTGCTAAACCTACCATCAGCAGACCTGGGTTTGGTTCTGATATGGCCTTTGCTTCCCCAGGTTTCCTGTTAGGTCGCTGCATCACCTCAAAACATGGAGACTTGAAACAGCCCTTTTATTGTGTTCCTGGAATCTATGGGTCAGACATTTAGAGAGGACACAGTGAAGTGGGTTGTGTCTGATCCACAAGCCTGGAGCATCCACTGGAAAGGCTCGAGGGCCAGTGGTGGCTCAAAGCTGGGGCCAGAATCCTCTGAAAGCTCATTCACATGCATGTTGGGGCACTGGGGCTGAGTGATTCAAAGATTCCAGGACTTGTCACTGGCGCCCGTCTATGTGGCCTCTGTATGTGGCTTGGCTTCCTCTCGTACGGCCACCTCTGAGGGTTAGCTTAATCTCCGTTGTGGCGGCTCAGGGCTCCCAGTGCAAGTGTTCCAGCAATGAGATGGCAGCTGTGTCACATTTATGACCTACTGCCATTAGTGAAAGGAGTTCCAGCCTGCCAGGTCCAAGGGTAGGGGGATTAGCCTACCCCGATGAGGAAGCAGCAAGGTTGCATGCTTGAAGAGCATATTGGATGGGAGAGAGATTCTAGCCATCATTGGTACATGGGTCATGTGTACCTAGGTTTCCCTTCTGTGAATGACTAAAAATGACTCAGTGTTAGAATTAATCAGTAAGACCTCTTCCAACACCAAAATTACATGATTCTTTAAATTGAAACCCAATATTCTTAAAAAAATTATAGTTTATAAAGTGACAGTTGGCTTTATTAGAGAATTTACCTTATCGTTCAATAGGGAACTGCCCTCAGTTCAGTTCAGTTCAGTCGCTCAGTCGTGTCTGACTCTTTGTGACCCCATGAATCACAGCACACCAGGCCTCCCTGTCCATCACCAACTCCTGGAGTGTACACAAACTCATGTCCATCAAGTCGGTGATGCCATCCAGCCATCTCATCCTCTGTTGTCCCCTCCTCCTCCTGCCCCCAATCCCTCCCAGCATCAGGGTCTTTTCCAATGAGTCAACTCTTCGCATGAGGTGGCCAAAGTATTGGAGTTTCAGCTTCAGCATCAGTCCTTCCAGTGAACACCCAGGACTGATCCCCTTTAGGATGGACTGGTTGGATCTCCTTGTAGCCCAAGGGACTCTCAAGAGTCTTTACCAACACCACAGTTCAAAAACATCGATTCTTCGGCACTCAGGTTTCTTCACAGTCCAACTCTTACATCCATACATGACCACTGGAAAAACCATAGCCTTAACTAGACAGACCTTTGTTGGCAAAGTAATGTCTCTGCTTTTTAATATGCTATCTAGGTTGGTCATAACTTTCCTTCCAAGGAGGAAGCGTCTTTTAATTTCATGGCTAAAATCATCATCTGCAGTGATTTTGGAGCCCCCAAAAATAAAGTCTGACACTGTTTCCACTGTTTCCCCATCTATTTGCCATGAAGTGATGGGACCAGATGCCATGATCTCAGTTTTCTGAATGTTGAGCTTTAAGCCAACTTTTTCACTCCTCTTTCACTTTCATCAAGAGGCTTTTTAGTTCCTCTTCACTTTCTGCCATAAAGGTGGTGTCATCTGTATATCTGAAGTTATTGATATTTCTCCCGGCAATCTTGATTCCAGCTTGTGCTTCTTCCAGCCCAGTGTTTCTCATGATGTACTCTGCATATAAGTTAATAAGCAGTGTGACCATATACAACCTTGACATACTCCTTTTCCTATTTGGAACCAGTCTGTTGTTCCATGTCCAGTTCTAACTGTTGCTTTCTGACCTGCATATCGATTTCTCAAGAGGCAGGTCAGGTGGCCTGGTATTCCCATCTATTTCAGAATTTTCCACAGTTGATTGTGATCCACACAGTCAAAGGCTTTGGCATAGTCAATAAAGCAGAAATAGATATTTTTCTGGAACTCTCTTCCTTTTTTGATGATCCAGCAGATGTTGGCAATTTGATCTCTGGTTCCTCTGCCTTTTCAAAAACCAGCTTGAACATCAGTAAGTTCATGGTTCACATATTGCTGAAGCCTGGCTTGGAGAATTTTGAGCATTACTTTACTAGTGTGTGAGGTGAGTACAATTGTGCGGTAGTTTGAGCATTCGTTGGCATTGCCTTTCTTTGGGATTGGAATGAAAACTGACCTTTTCTAGTCCTGTGGCCACTGCTGAGTTTTCCAAATTTGCTGGCATATTGAGTGCAGCACTTTCATAGCATCATCTTTCAGGATTTGAAATAGCTCAACTGGGATTCCATCACCTCCACTAGCTTTGTTTGTAGTGATGCTTTCTAAGGTCCACTTGACTTCACATTCCAGGATGTCTGGCTCTAGGTGAGTGATCACACCATCGTGGTTATCTGGGTCATGAAGATCTTTTTTGTACAGTTCAGAGAACTGCCCTAGTACAATCTAAATAAACTCTTATGCATCATGAGAGGCATTGCTGTGATGAGGGATGCAGGTCTTTCAAGTTCTTTCAGTTGAATTTTATGCGTGGTTTCTTTTTTAGTCCAGCTTTATTTCTCGTGGCTTGAGGTCATTAGGTCATGTGCTTATATCTGAGCAGGATTGCCATGGTCAGATTAACATTAGTTTGGGCATGAGTTAAATGTTTGACTTAGAGGATTTAGGACTAAATATAAATTGGGAGTCTAAGAAGTGCTTGGATTTGGATTGATTGGATTGGATTTGGAATACTTGTAGCTCATCCTCTTATCCTGACACAGGGACTAGGATGGATGGAATAGATGGTGAACTTCTAGAGAGCATTTTCTTCGTGGGGAGAAGGTTAAATTGTCACCTCTGGGAGTGGTACAGATCTGATACCAGGCATGAGGTCTGAAGGAGGGTGACCATGGGGCAGTTGTCCCTGGGAAGGCATGACAATTAAGAAGAGAAGGGGTTAATATACTGACTGATGTTTCAGTTTATAAGCACTGGCCCTTCTCTTTGTTCTGTTTTATCATACACATTCATCACGTTCAACCTGGCAACCCAACCAAATAGCTATTTAAGTTGTAAAAATGAATCATAGCACAATTTCATGAACTGTGTGATATAACTGAATCTAATCACATTGTACAATGGGGCCTTTGCCAGCCCAGTGTACCTGGTTCTAGACGTCTTTGGAATAAGTAAATAAATAAACAGGCTGCATGCACAGTAACGGTAAGGTGGCTGGGCCTTTTGGGTTGCGGGTCCAGAAGAAGAAGCATCTGGCCGTATCACATTGGACCGTGGTGCCTTCCCAAGCTAGCTCACCCATCAGAAGCGTACAAATCATGTTGGCTGTCTTCTGTCCTCTGAACACAGCCAGCCAATTCCCTGGTTTATTAAGTAAATGGCCAAAGAGGTCCTGGGGTAGGAATAGAAGCCTCACAAATGGGAGCTGCAAAGGAGGGCTCCACCCCAGTTCAGTTTCACACGATTCCAGGGTTCACTGACTTTGAACTAACTGAAAGATGAGTAGACACAAAGTCTCTACCCTAAGGACCCCTGTTAATGATGGTGCCTGCTGATGCATCAAGCATTGTAGGTGTTTTTTTTTTGTCTATTTGACTGTGCAAGATAGATCTTGAGCTGTGAGTAATACCATCGGAGAGGTGAAATAACTTAAGGTCATCCAGCTAATAAATGTTAGGGCAGAGAACTGAACTATCTGAGTGGTAGAAAAGGCCAGAGAGGAAGGGTGGGTTGGTGGTGGGTGGTGGGGTGTGGATGACAAGCTTTGAACAGCCTAGTGTGTGAAGGTGCCCAAGTGCTGAAGGGTTAGATCTGATCTGTGGGTGGTGAGGAGCCCCTGGGCATAGCGAATGACTGTAGCAGAGCTTGATTGAAGGGGTGGGGTGGGGGCAGGCAGGAGAGACCTGCGTGCAACCCACTGTCTTCCCTTGGCAGGAAGTAAGAAAGGCTCGGACTAAAGCGCCAGACAGTGAAACAGATGAGGCTGAGCTGGAGGAATTTTTCTGGGTTGCACTGAGCCCTTTATAAGGCAGCATTCGCTTTCCTGCCTTCCCAATACTGACAGCAACTTGTGTTTATTCTCTCTGTCTCCTTTCTTCCCATTTTCCCTGCCTCTCCCCTTTTCCATTCATCACTTTCCCTCTTTCTTTGTCTCTCTCAGTCTCCTTTTCATTCTTGGCTTTTGTTCCCTTGCTCATTTTTCTTCCCCGTCTTCTCTGCCCTGGTGTTCTCTTTACTCCATCTCTGCTTCTACACGTTCTGTAGTCCACCCCATCCCCTTTCCTTTATGATCCCTTCCACCTCCCCCCAAAACCTTTTCTATGGAATATATAAATAAATATATGTATCTATATTTTTTGTCTGTGTCTCTGTTGGTTGTGTCAGCATATTTTAGACTGCTGGGCTTTGCATGTTTTGCAGCTGGTTTTGAAGCAGTTGTCAGACAGTGATGGATGACTATCATCATTTAAAGTGTAAAAGAAAAAGCCTTGGCACAGACAGGCGTGATGGACTGCCGTCTGCCAGCCCGGATAGGCATGGCCACCGTTTTCTTCTCCTCCCTCTCTGCTCACACTGCCCTTGCCAGAATCTACAAAAGTCATCGTGAGCTGTGCAGCACCAGGCTCTTGCCTTCTATAATATCACTTTGGTAGTTGTCAGATCATATGAAACGTCAAAATTCATGTGGCCTCTGTGAAGAGATATATTTAGTACAGCTGCTGCATACCTACACGCTCCCCCTGACACTGACATATTAGTTATGCTGTCTTTTGCAATCTGATATCTTTAAATTTGCCACCTTGTTAAGTTTTGATTAATGTGATTCCATTTCACTAAAGTAATTGGCTTGGCCTGTTGTAAAAAATAATCAGCCCCCTCTCCGGAACAAATGCTAGCACATGCTAATGAGGGAGTGAGTTCGTTACATTGATGGCGTGGACTGACAGTTATTAATGATTGTTATGATAAACAGACGAGTGCGAATTGGGATGAGTTGGGCAAAAGTGACAGTTTAAAAATAACGTATATTGGAAAGTACTAACGAAGTAATATACTGTTAGGAAAACAATCATGCAAGTTGTCAAGGAAAGAAGTGTAATTATACAGCCGCATGGGCTGCTTAGGAGGACAGGGACCGGCCTGATAATGGACACATTTTTTGTTGGCAAGAGGGAAATATGTTATGGCAGAAAGAGGTGCAGATTGATAAATTAATTGGTCCTTCTCGCAGCTCTGAGAGCAAACTTGGCTGGCAGTCACCATGCAGATGAGGGAGATGGAGGTTGCCCAGCGCTTCTTCTCTCCAGAGTCTCCCTGGTCCTTGTTGCCAGGCTTTTCCGAAGCCTCTCTTGTGTCCTCTCCTCACTTTTCTTCATGAGCTGCAACAAGTTATAGAAAGTGCATCCTGAGGCGCAATGGACCCAATACAACTTCGAGCAGGAATTCTTGCAGCTGTGTCCAGTATTTTTTTTTTTTTTAATTTAAAGACCCCCCCAAACGTAAACATCCTCTTGTTGCTAAAGTCTTGGGCTGTGATGGAGGTAATTATGGGTGGTTTCCAGCTCCATGAAGACCAGGAGGGGCTCACACAGGCTGGGAATCATTCTGAAGGGCAAGGCCAACTCTGTGCTTCCAAGGCCAGTGAGTTGCTTTAGGTTGTTTGCATCGTGAGCCAAGGCAGCAGTGGGGTGTGTGTGTGTGTCTGTGTATAGGGGGTGAGACTTGTCTGAAGAACCAGGCTGAGATGACTGTGGGCAGTGGGAGGGGTGAGGGAGGCATGCCTTTGAAGAGAGTTGACAGAATGCAGTTTCATGACCATCCCACTGGTGTCTGCTGGCTTGATGAAAGAGGACGGCAGGTAGGAAGAGGCGGAGACAAGACTATTTTGTGACCTCCCCCCTCCCCCGCAATTCAGGTTTGGGTTCTGGATTTGTGTCTTGACCAAGACTCTTTTTTTAAAAAATTGGAGTATAATTGCATTACAATGTGTTATCTTCTGCTGTACAATGACACAAATATGTATGTATATATAAATATATATGTATGTATACATATATCCCCTCTTGAGCCTTTGGATGACATGTAACCAGTTTTAAGCAGAGTCTTAGTCACTCAGCTGTGTCTGACTCTTTGTGACTTCATGGACTGTAGCCTGCCAGGCTCCCCTGTACATGGAATTCTCGGGTTACCATTCTCTTCTCCAGGGGATCTTCCCAACCCGGGGATTGAACCTGGGTCTCCTACTTTGCAGGCAGATTCTTTATCATTTGAGCACCCAAGCTAAAGTGTAAATGGAGGATTTATAAATATACTGAATTGTTTCATGGAATCCAGGATCAAAGACATAGCTGGGCCTCTCTGTGAGTAGGAATCAGCCTTGGAGAGGGACCAAGGTGGCCAGTCTCTAAGTCTCTATTGATCTCTCTTTCTCTGACCCCAACCTTACCTGCTTCTGCTCTAATCTCCACCCTCATCCTCACCATGCTACCAGAGCCAGAAAAATGAAGGTAAAGTCCTGGGGCTTTGTCGGAAGACAGGTATTGTTAATCTGAAGGCTGGATGTTGAAAGGACGCCTTATACTCTGCCTCCAAGTGTTAGGCTTGTCAGAAAGGGAGCCTGGCCTCTATCCAGATTATCCAACAACTGTGGTTTAGGGTGTAGAGCAAGGCGTCTGCTGATGTTCAGGCTGTGATACTTTTTCTCATAATTATTATATCAGGATGTACATTAACTCAGCCTTCACAGCTGTGGATTCAGGTGTTCTTTTCTTCCTTTAGCCAGTGAGGAAAAGAGGGCCAAGCTTTTGAGAACTAGCCCCTCCATCATGGAGAGGACAAAGCTGGGGTTTTCATCAAGGCTCTCTGTTCCTGAAACTTAATGCTTCCCACTCTCCTTTTATCGCCTCTTATAAGAGTCTGTGTTTCCCCAACAACTCAGGCTGGTAGATGGATCAGTGTTCTCTGCTTTTAGAATCAAAGGAAGGAGCTGAAGGAAACAGTCCTGCCTGTGTTCTATTTGGTCTTTCTAAGCTGAGACTGGGCAGGGGGCTCTTAAAGAAACTTGATGATTCACATTCAGATTTTCTGCTGCTCGGCATGCGGAGATATGTGACCATGTGGATGTTGGTCCTGGCTACTTAGGAAACGTGAACAGAAATACAGTCTCATTATCTGGCCATCAAGCCTAGCAAAAACTCTGGAGCCTCCCTGTGCAAAACATCTAGAGCAATCCTGCAATTAAAGGAAGCTGCTGGTTACCTCACAGCAGACCTGACAATTAAGAAGAAAGGCAGTGCCACTTTTCCGGGTTAGAAAGACAGTGTTTGCTCTGGAGCTGGAGCAGGAAACTAAGATTTATTGAGTGACTAACACGTGTGAGGGGTGGTACCAGTTACTCCCTGGTGCTATGTCTCATTTGGGTGGTGGGTGTATCCCCACTTTACAGATGAAGATACAGATGTTCTGGGTGGTTGAAAGCTGCAGACTTTCCAGTGGACTGGACTGTAGAATGACAGCTGGTTTCTTCTGAAAGAAGGCCTTGGTCCTGTCTTACCCAACTATTATACATCCTCCAGAAAATGGCTGCCTTCTCCCCCTTCACTGTAAGCCCAGGAGACAGCAGAGTTGAATCATGGAGTCTCTTGGGCTGGGAGGTGGGACGTGGATTCTGATTTCTGGCGGAGTCTCTGGAACAGGTCACAGGACCTTTCTCTCTCCTGTTAGAAGGGAAAAAAGGTGACAATATTGGTGATTATGAAGATGAAAGAGAAAAATGGATGTGGAAGTGTCTCTCAGCCCTTAAAAGAGAGGGAAAGAAGGCCCTTCTCCAGACTGGAAGGTTCAGGTTTCAGTGGGTGTGAGGGCACCATCTTGCTGACCTTCAGATGAACCTTTTACTGCAGCCCCATGACTAAAGAGGAGGTCAGCCCAGAGGTGAGGACAGGGTCAGAGCAGGAACCCCTGTGGCGGGCACACAGGGCCAGGGGGAACTGTCAGCAGCGTTACAGATGTTGGCCCCAGCATCAAAGGGTGGTCTACCCCTGTGGGGCAGGGAAGCTTCTTTGTGTCTTTTTCACTGTTGTGGAAAGAGAGGAACTAACCACTCAGCCCCAGGACTTCTCGCCACCATTTCCTACACGATCTCATCCATCTTCTTCTCTCTCTGCATTATCCCTTCTCATCCCTGAAGCCTTATGGGTATTTTCACAATGGGGTTTCTGTGCTGTATGAGCCACTGACCCAAACATTGCTCTGTGAAAAGAGAAGTGAATTGAGCAGACCCCATAAGCACTGATAAGCTATGAGGTGAATTGAGACCCATATTTGAACTTAGGAACAAATCTCTTCCCAGCTTGCGTCTGGGAGGAAGATGTTATTCTAAGAAGTCAGGGGTGAGGGTACTTGTGGCTCTTGAGAACTCTGAGCACTGCTGGGAGCCTTCGAGTAGTCTTTCACTCAACAGGTTTCCCCAATTTCAGTCTAGGTAGGATGAGTTGGAATTTAGTCTGTAGGAAGCTTTGTGACCTGTTCCAACAAGCTCATTCATTCATTTGCTTTTGTTGTATATCCAAGGAAAAGAATAGCTCTTCTTATGAGGAGAATTAGAAAGGATGTTGGCTTAGATACAGATGGAAGGAGATTTTCAAGCTGCATGGAGAGAAGGCACGTGAGGACAGTAATCCATGCAAGTTGTCCATCATTGGAGAGCCATGCTGCTGTTCACAGCGCCTCCTGGTGGCCTCAAAGGAAGTCATGGGACCCAGCTGATCTTGCCAAGCCTTCATGAGAAGAGTGGTTGGTTGGTCCTGGTGACTGAGAATTTTGAGCCATAGATGGTGGATTTTTGCATTGTACAGGGTTTTGACAACAGATATGGTGTGTGCCCCCAAGGCACTAAAGGATATCGATACACTTGACCCTTCCCACCTCCATCATACAACATTGCTATGAAAATGCAATCCATCCAGTTTCTGACATCTTCCCCCTTTCTCTCCAAAAGCACCTACTGTATCAACATGACATTTTTTAATCTTGGCTTGTTTTCCAGGCCATGAATTTAATTTCTCAATGCTCCACTCTTTGGCTTTTATGTTCTCAGAGTGGAATGTTGTCCAACAATAGTTACCGCCATCTTGTTAGTCACATCCTCTTTCCTAGGCGTCCTGAGACCAAATAATTTTTAAAAATTCATTGCAGCCGTGGCCACTCAGCCTTGTGCTAATAGTCACCAAGTTCTGACAAAGCGAGTCCGACATCCCTCGATAAGTAAAATCCAAACCTCCTGATGTCGTGGAACAGTAAGCAGATTGGCATGTCTTTGGATTAGTGGAGGCACTGAAGCAAAATGCTCAATCCTTAGTGACCTTTGGCAAGTGGAGGGGGGTGTGTAACCATTGTGGGTTATCTTTATGTTTGCTCTATAGACACTCAACCTCTGCCAGGCCAAGACAGAAGCTGTCAGAGCAGATAAACCTAGTAGGGAGTGGGCTGTTTTCCTTACTGCATCACAGTGCCTGGCAGAGCTATTTTGTCTGATAACCTGCTTCTTCTTTAAACTTGCCTGTGAATAGTTCCATGAAACATTAAACCTTCCTTCTTAGGTTCTGAGCCTTCTAGGTTCTGTTGTAATCTTGGGCCTAGGACTTTCTTTTTCATACAATGTGCATTCAGTTGTCCTCTGTTAGAGTATTCTGACAAATACTTGGGAATCCATGGGAGAAGCCGTATCTGGCTGTTGCAGGCACATGTCCTGTGTGTGTGTGTGTGTGTGTGTTTGTGTATGTATGTATGTTCCTTTTGTTTGTCCAGGAAGCATTCTGTGGAAGTGGGGTCCCCTTTGATCATTTCTTTCTGAGCTCATTATCGCTTGTCTCTAGTTGGCACTTACTTCGTATGTTGATTTAGAATTTCACAAGCACTCAGAGAAAAAAATTTGGGCAAATATCCTTAATATTTGGAGTAGAGCTCATATTTCATTTTTCTCTTTTTGTCAAGCAGCAGTGACTCCAGCCCAGGGATATTGGTTCAGGAGACTGGCTTTGTGACTTTGGGCAAGTTGCTTCACTTGTCTGAGCTCAGATTTGCTCCTCTTTAAAATCAGATAGTCACATCAGACGATTGCTTAGACCTGTTCCAGCTTTAATGGACTCCAGGGTTTCTTAGCCAAGAATAGGACTGAAGCAGAGTGTATTTTAGGGGAAGTGGGTGAAGTGTTGGGCTCTTCTTTCATTCCTATTCCAGGTGAAGATAAAAGACTTTGCTCTCTATTGAGCTGACATGAATTCAGAATTCATTAGTGTTCAGACTTTCTTTTAAGCTTCAGACAGGATGGTGAAGGAAAAAGCCTGCCCTCGATTCCTTTGCCTTATTAGTTCTTCTCATATAATGTATGGCAGAAAAAACTGCTAATTGTCACTTGAGGTGATGAGTGAGGGTCTGGTTTCTTGAAGGAAGTGTTGAATTTATCAGTTCCTGTCTCGTCTTACTTAGGTAGAGGTCTAGTCAGGTCTAATAGGAGAGGACTCTAAATTAAATCTAAACTAAAATTAATTCACATGTCCCTCTTTGCCGAAGAAGAAATGGGGAGTCCAGGAGAATTGTAGGGTAAGTATATATATGGAGTTGTGTACAGATCCAAATGTAATAATGAAAATAAAAATTTGAGGGTGTTAGAGTGTCTGTGGGTTCCCCTTGCACGAGCTGTGACTGGGAGAATGTAAATATACACAAGCACATATACTTCACTAAGGAGCCATTTAGACGTAATTTCAATTTATTACAGACTCTCATTGCTGACCTTTTAAAGGCTAGTTTTATTTAGTTTTAGTTTATAACCTAAGTACTTGATACTTGTGTGTGAAAATTCACTCCTTGTATCTTGAGCCCAGGATCTTATATTGGTGCATCAACCTCACAGTGCATTAGGCTTAAAATATAAATGGTGTTTTATAAAATGCCATTAACATTCTTTTCCAGAGAAGGCAATGGCAACCTACTCTAGTACTCTTGCCTGGAAAATCCCATGGATGGAGGAGCCTGGTAGGCTGCAGTCCATGGGGCCGCTATGAGTCAGACATGACTGAGCGACTTCACTTTCACTTTTCACTTTCACGCATTGGAGAAGGCAATGGCAACCCACTCCAGTGTTCTTGCCTGGAGAATCCTAGGGACGGGGAAGCCTGGTGGGCTGCTGATTATTGGAAAAGACTCTGTTGCTGGGAGGGATTGGGGGCAGGAGGAGAAGGGGACGACAGAGGATAAGATGGCTGGATGGCATCACTGACTCGATGGACATGAGTCTGAGTGAACTCCGGGACTTGGTGATGGACAGGGAGGCCTGGCGTGCTGCGATTCATGGGGTCGCAAAGAGTCGGACACGACTGAGCGACTGAACTGAACTGAACTGAACTGAAGCGACTTAGCAGCAGCAGCAGCGTTCTTTTCTGAATCCTTGGTGTCTGCTGATCTTACCGTTCTGTCCTACCTCTCTCCGACTCAGCCTTCTCTCTGTCTGCTGAGCAGTTTGTAGTTGTTGAGCATTTGCCTTTTCAAGTCCCCAGGCAGGTCCTCAGAGGAACATTTGCTCCCAGAGCTGGAAGTCACCCTGGGAGTCAATGTACTGCCCTTCTTGAGGAGGCATTGTCTGTAATATGCCATTGTCCTTTGGCTAAGAGACCCAGCTGGAAGACAAATCTTTGGTGGAAAGATTTCCCTCTTGGCTATGTACTAAATGGAATTCGGGTTTAGGTCATTTCAGCAAGCCGTGGCAGAAGGGTCTCTCTAGTCTTTGGCTCTGTTACTACAGCAGTACGACCACAGCAGGTTTCTCCACCTCTTGGAGCCTAACTCGTACATTGGCGATATCTCATCTTCTAGGACTGTCCCAAGGGGACAGAGAACACTAGTCAATCCTCTCTGTTCATGGATATTGAATAGGAACTACCAACAGTTTTCACTCAGGAGTATATTATAATTGGCTGAATAGAGTTTTACTCGTGGAACTTGAGGATAAATGGGAAGACAGAGGCAACCAGACTTAACTGTCAGCACTGTACTTGGACAATTCTGAATCACTTCCATTTTCCTTAATACCTGGACTTTTACATTGTTGGGGTTTTGTCTCTTCCCCGCCCCTCCTTTTCTTTATTTTTATTCTTTAAAGATTTCCTGGCATGAAGATTTGCTAGTAACTACTTGAACTTGTCTTGGGGTTGGTTTAGCAGAGCAGGTGAAGGCAGTCTTGTGCAGTGCACAGATGTGAGCACCAGGGCTTCCCTAAGAGTAACACAGCTTAAGAGAAAGTACAATAAAGTGAGAAATCTGACAGTGGCTTTGTAAGAGCTTTCAGAGGAAATAGTGGGAATTTCACACAATTAAAATAACAATGAAGAAAACATATTTGAGAACATGAGAGAGGGAAATGAAATCCTTGGAGCTCAGAGATTTGAAGTCACAATGATACTATTTTAAGTTATGTGACACTTCATGTTCTTGAAGCTAAACAGTAAAATCAACGTTGCTCTAGTTTTTATGAGCTTATTTTGAGTTGTTGCATATACGTAAGAAATTTCTGGCAAAGTGGACTGGATTTCCAAAATTTTCTCTCAAAGGCAACAAAACTATCTGAAAAGTTATGTTTTTGTTATCATGAAGACATTAATAATATTAGAACTTGGCTAGAATCAATTTTTACTTTGAAACCTCCACAATTTAACGATTACATGGAACTGATAAATGTTTTTTTGTGGTTGTCAAAATGAGCAAAGCTAACTCTGTACATTTCCTGTTATAACTAAAAGCACTTTGACAGTCTGAAATCGGGTCTATCAATACGGAGAGCAAACGATGTGTTCACTTTGTCAGCACACTTCTCTAAGAATTTGACATTTCTGAAATACATATCACAATACGTACGTATCATGCTTTGTCAACAGCAAAGCTCAAAGTTGATAGAGGTTGTGATGGGTACAGCCTTGGAGGCTGACCATCTGTCATGATTGCCAGTGTCTTTGCTGGGCCAGCCTAGTGCTCACCTGATGACATGGAGACCATCCTCTCATGTCCTTGTGGTCCCTGATGGCTTCTAGTGATGCTGGAGTCTGGGTGAGTCCTTGGGTTTTCAAGGCAGGTCAAGGGTGTGAAGCATCTGATGCCCTTGCGTTATGGTGAACCAGAGCCTGACCTCTGGACTGGACTGAGCTCTGTGGAGGGATGCATTCCACTGGAGTCACCCGTGGCTCTTTTCAGGGGAGATTTCTGTGTTGCTTTGGGCAGGGAGAGAGCCTTGGTTGGATTCCCCATCCTGAAAGATACGAGTCTTGCAGTGTCTGTTGGTAGGTAGAGTGTTTCATGTATGTTTTTTTTTAGCAGGCTCACAAGCCACCTCTTCCCATGGGACCTGATGTGGTGTGGAGCCTGGGCTCTCCAGCTGCCCCTTCGCTTAGCCCACTGTCTCCATCCTGCCCCTCTTAGACACCAGTCATCAGCTTCCGTCCTAGGAGCTCCTCTCATGTGACCCACCTTTTGGCACTTTAATGATCTGCAGATCTTTTCTTGAATATTTGCCTCCTTTCTTCTATTAATGGTCAACTTTTTGAGTACAATAAATATTTTTAATTTTTGTTGTTTCCTTTGCTTACTGTAACTTGCACTTTATCTCACTTGAGGTATTAAACAATTATTTTATCCAAGGAATTTGTGGTCATCTTGCAAGCTTTGGCTTGGGAGTTAACACAATGACTCATGTTTTGTGTGGGGTGATTAGCAGAGTAGATAGTGGCTAAGAGCCCAAATTCTGAAGCCAGAGGCCTGGGTCAACAGTGCCCTTTACTAGTTGGCTTCAGTTGCTTCATCTGCACAAATGGGGATAATATGAGTACTTCCTTCATAGGATCACAATGATGTGGGTTTGCCATCCTTGCTATTATTACTATTACTGTTTTTGTTCTTTTACTTGAGAGCTTTGGGGAGGAGGAAGAGGCAGTAATCAGAGGTGCTTTGGATTAGTGGATGTTTTAAACTATTTCATGGGTCTGATTTAGTGTAGGAGTCTTTGCTTAGGGACAGGAAGATTCCTTCCCCCTCTTTTTTTCATGCCCTTCAGAACTGGCTGCACTACAGTTCATTCCTTTGGTGCTGGAGACAATGATGTGACAATGACTTTGCTTTTTGCACACAATTCTTCTTAGCTGCTTGCTTTTGTGAGCAGGCATTTCCTCTGTTAAGAAATTAATCTTAATCCTAAATGATATTTCATGGTCTAAGACTTAAATTTATATATCACCATCCCGAATAATGTATTGGATTGCATTAAACAGATTGTAGATTAACATGCAACTATAAAACAAATCGTCAGTGCGTTGTTGACAACTCTAAGTGCAAGTTCATATATTTAACTACATTTGGGGAATATTGAAGTGTTTAGAACAGCTTAGTGGATTGATGTAAAATTAAGCATCATGTTCTATTTCAATTTGTGGGGCCAGCCTGAGAAACAATAAAATGAAGGCTTAGGCTTGAGAGCAAAGGAGTGTAAAAGAAAAATTTGGAGATAGGCTTGGTCTCAGGGAAATCCTGGCACAATCAGGGCGTATTGGGTGGTAGTAGAAGGATTCTGCTTCTTAAAGGCTACCGCAAGGAGTAGTAGAAGGATGTCTGGGCTTCCCAGGTCGCATAGGAATAAAAGAATCCACTTGCCAGTGTAGGAGATGCAAGAGACATGGATTTGATCCCTGGGTTGGGAAGATCCCCTGGAGTAGGAAATGGCAACCTACTCCAGTATTCTTGCCTGGAAAACTCCATAGTCAGAGAAGCCTGGTGGGCTACAGTCCATGGGGTCAGAAGAGTTGGACATAACTGAGCAGACAACAGACAGAAGGATGTGCGCTTGCTTGTTCAGCCTGGTAGCCGCTATTTGCAAACCTCAGTTTATGATATAATTGAGGAGGTGAAACAGCTAACACACTGAAAACAACGATGAAAAACACAAGCCAAAGTGTCCTTTAGCACTAAGCTGTGTGAGATGGGCCACTTGCTGTAAGAGTTCACAGGGAGAACAGTGGTGTTTGGAGTCGATTTCAGAGATGGTGATACTTCCCATGATCCCAGCAAGATGGTTAAAGAGGAGAATGGAAGGAGAGGGTGGGAGGAAGAATGGCAGATAACGTTGTGTGGGGACTGTGGGAAGCTCCTATTGAACAATTGGGTAGAGCCAGGTAATAGCTGTAGGACCCAGGTGAGCATTGATCTGGGATGTGGAACCAGACTGATTGGGGTTCAAATCCCAGCTCCCCTGATTTCTAGCTGTGTGATCTAGGGAAGCTTACTGAGCCTGTTTTTCATTTCTCTCATCTATAAAATGAAAATAACAACACTATCTACCGTAGGATTGTGGTGAAGACGAAATGTGTGTTTGAATAGAGAGGGCTATCATGGGAGTAGCATTTGACCTCTAATGGTGTTCAGATTTGGTCCTAGGATAAATGGGAGTAGAGATAGACCGGGGAAGCAGTTTAAGCCATGTAAGTGCAAGGTAGTGAATCCCAGGTGAAGGAAGGATTCTAACAAAGATAAGAGCTTGTATGTATATTTCTTTCTTGACTTTTTTCCCCTTACTAATGCTTTGCTTAGGCTGTGGAGAGCTTCAGTGTCTATCTCCTCCTGTGGTTTTGTAAGCTTGCTTCTGAACAGTACATCCTGAGAGAGGTCTGTGTGAACTGGGAATGCGGACCCTGTCAAGTGCGAGCATTTTCTTTCCTCTCTTTCTCTCTTGCTCCACGGCATTTAGACTTTTCACACCTATTCCAAAAACTGCTCCTAAATGACTTTGGGAGCAAATAAAATAATGGCTGTGAATCATCTGGAGAGAGACTTGCGCTTGCATTTGCAAATAGTGTGAGATGAGCAGGCCAAACTCCAGGGTAATTCAGAACTGTGTTAACAGGCATGTGGGCTGCAAAGGCTTTTTCACTCAGTGCTGAATGAATGAGATCCTTGTTGGAGCCCTGGAGTTGCTCACTTGGGTTCAGAGAGAAAGTGAAAAGTGGGAGGTGGGACAGGCTGGTGAAAAAGTGAGTCAAGGGATAGAAAATACATCTCTGAAGGGAAATCTTGTAAGACTGGCCTGTTCAGGGTAGAGAAGGAATGGATGTTGGGTAAATTCATTACTGCAAAGATTTCTTTTAAGGCAGAGCTGCATTTCTCAAAGAGTGCTCTGTGGAACTTAAGTCTTGGGAAGTGGGTAGCTTCTGAAGTGAGGTCAGTATCTCTCTGGACAATTCACAAAGCACAGCATCTTAAAGGGACTGGAGATTTCTGTATGAAAGAACCCCATTTCTCTTTGAGTAACCTAGAGTATTCCAAGCATTTTTGGTTATTTTTCTAACATTTTTGGAAAATGTTGATTTAAGAATTACTAACCTGACCTGCCTCTTGAGAAACCTATATGCAGGTCAGGAAGCAATGGTTAGAACTGGACATGGAACAACAGACTGGTTCCAAATAGGAAAAGGAGTACGTGAAGGCTGTATATTGTCCCCCTGCTTATTTAACTTCTATGCAGAGTACATCATGAGAAACACTGGGCTGGAAGAAGCACAAGCTGGAATCAAGATTGCTGGGAGAAATATCAATAACCTCAGATATGCAGAGGACACCACCCTTATGGCAGAAAGTGAAGAACTAAAAAGCCTCTTGATGAATGTGCAAGAGGAGAGTGAAAAAGTTGGCTTAAAGCTCAACATTCAGAAAACAAAGATCATGGCATCTGGTCCCATCACTGCATGGAAAATAGATGGGGAAACAGTGGAGAAACAGTGTCAGACTTTATTTTCTGGGGCTCCAAATTCACTGTAGATGGTGATTGCAGCCATGAAATTAAAAGACGCATACTCCTTGGAAGGAAAGTTATGACCAACCCTGATTGCATATTCAAAAGCATAGACATTACTTTGCCAACAAAGGTCTGTCTAGTCAAGGCTATGGTTTTTCCATTGGTCATGTATGGATGTGAGAGTTGGACTGTGAAGAAAGCTGAGTGTGGAAGAATTGATGCTTTTGAACTGTGGTGTTGGAGAAGACTCTTGATAGTCCCTTGGACAGCATGGAGATCCAAGCAATCCATCCTAAAGGAGATCAGCCCTGGTATTTCTTTGGAGGGAATGATGCTAAAGCTGAAACTTCAATACTTTGGCCACTTCATGCAAAGAGTTGACTCATTGGAAAAGACTCTGATGCTGGGAGGGATTGGAGGCATGAGGAGAAGGGGATGACAGAGGATGAGATGGCTGGGTGGCATCACCGACTCGATGGACATGAGTTTGGGTGAACTCCAGGAGTTGGTGATGGACAGGGAGGCCTGGCGTGCTGCATTCATGGGGTCACAAAGAGTCGGACACGACTGAGCGACTGAACTGAACTGAACTGAAGGTGATTAGTGTAAAACAAAAATAAAGGGGGGAGGCATGAAACCAACCATGGTGGTAATACTGTATTAGAATTTTCTCTTGGAGGAAGCTTGGATTCTTCTCTGTTCTGTGTGTTGGGTAAAGAAGAAAGTCAGCTACTTGTCAAGGCCATTTGCTGCCCTAAGTTCAAGAACCACTGCTTATGGTCCTTCTCAGGCCAGAGGACACATAAGCTGAGTATTGTGGGCTTCAGTTTCAGGCCTGACTTGGTGATTAGAGTAGCTCAGTAGGACTGGTCTCAGTGGCAGGAGGTAGGATGCATGATCCTTGGGTCTGGCCAAAAATGACAGGCACAGACCTGGCCCCTGGACGGAGGCCAACTGGGGAAGGCCCATGGCAACTTGCTGACACGGAGTGCAAATCTGCCCTGTCACAGACAGCCAACCTGGCATTGGGGTAAGATGGTCCAGGGCCTGTGGCTTCCTATGCATCTTAGGAAGTTAAAGAAATGGAATTTGGAGAGATGTTCTAGGCTTATGGTGCCTTCATCAAATATGCCTTTGCTTTCGCCATTTTTTTTTGCTTAAGACTCAGATTTTTTTCACTTCTTTATTTTCTTCCTTCCTCCCCCTTTTTCATTCTTTCTCTGTCCTACCCTTTCCTTCCTCTCCCTCCCTTTTCCCTATTTCTCTTTTTAACAGAGGTGGAGAAAACTAAGTGTGCCTAGCTCTGTCTTTGCTGTATATATACATAGATATGTATGTATTTGCTTTTTGCCAAGACAGATACATACCTTGTTTGTTTTTTGATCCTAGGAGAATCTTTTTCTTTTTCTAAGTTATAAATGACCTCTGTCCTCCTCTCTTACTTTCTTCCCACCCGCCTTGGAATGCATGTGTCTGTCTCTTTCTCTTCTGTATCTGTCTCTTTCTTTCTCTCTCTCACTACGCACACACACACACACACACACAATACCTTGAAGACGTGAAGATGCATACAGGATACACCTTTTGTGTTTCATTTATTGTACAATATTGCACACATCTGTAATTATACTACTCTTAAAATAAAGCCTTCATCCACTTTTAACATCTTTTGATGTCCGTTCCCCGCTGACTCTATTTTTTCTTGTTCCCACTTTACGTTAATGTGAAGAGACAGTTGCGTAAATGCACAATGAACTTCAAAACCTAGTAATTGTTTTTCAGAAAGAATGAAACTTGCGAATTAGATATGGATTGTAAAAGAACACCAGGGCTGATTAGTGTTCGTGAGGGGCGCCTGCCGGACGGCTCTGACACCTGCCTGCCAGCTCTCGCCACAAATGCCACCACTGATGCCTCTGTTCTGCCCATCACAGGATGGGGGGGCAGTGCTGGGTGGGAGTTGAAAGACTCGGCAGTGAACCACCTTGTCAGGCTTGGCAATTCACGGGATGCCTGACATAAAAGGCAGAGAGAAACAAAGATGAGTTGCATCCATTTTTACAAGCAAACTCAAGTTATCTGCAAAAATAAAATAAAATAATAAGTTTTTGTTTTTTAAAGAGAGAATGAACGAGCATTGAAGGTATTCACTACAGTTTTTTGTTTTTTTTTTCCTTGAAGGTTGTGGAGATAATGAGATTTTTGAGACTTGGGGGAGGAAAAGAATTCACAAGCCAAGTTTCAAGCTGCTGAAAAATTGCTTTTAGGAAAGGAAAAAAAAAAAACCTTTTGCATGCTAACCATCTGCTTGCATCTTGTTTACTGCCCAGAGTGCCAGTTTGTGCTTATTAATCATGCTTACACAAGTATCTTAATTACTCCCTATGTAGCTGCTCTGTCTTGAACTCAGAAATTGACCTTTCTCTTTTTATTCCTTTAAATCATTAATCATACACAATCAATGCCGGTGGGGCAGAGCCACGGAGAAGGCTACCCAGATTCTCACACCTCACGCCAGTCCCCGGCAGACAGGGGACGCAGAGTGATGCCTCGCCAGCAGCCGGCCGTATCTTAATTAATGACTCTGCTGTGTTGAGAGTCACGGGCTGGGGGAGGCCGCTTCCACCACTGCCCCTGGGCGCTCCTCCCTGCTTCCTCGATGGCTGCCGGGGTTGAGCAGTGCCTGCTTGACTGCTGAAAACCGTCAAGGCCTTAGCCAGGGCTTGACGCTCCTGCGCAGCTAGACTCTGGAAGGTCCTAGCGGAGGCAGGGTGAACTGAGAGAAGATGCTAGTTCTTAGCGTGAGTGGGACTTCGCACCAGACCAGTGCTGTTCCCGCTTTGCCATGCATGTCCGTCTGCTGGACGTGCCGTTGAAAGGTAGGTTTCTGATTCAGGAGGTCTGGCTGGGACCCGAGCACAAGCTCCCATGTGACACCAATGCAGCTGCTCCAGGGACCACACTGTGAGTTAGACGAGTGATAACAACTGAGGTCCTCCCTCTAAGCCCGAAGCGGGCAGATGAGCGTAACCTCGAGGAATGTGGTATATGTCCCCCTGTCCCCCTTTTGGCCTTATCAGGAAGAGTTTGGTGAGTGGAAACAAAAAGAATTTACACAGAAGTGGCATACACGTATCCACAAATGTGATGCCCTTTGCTGGGCATTGGAACCACAGGTGATGTAAAGATTGGCCTTTGTCATGGAGGAAATAGTGAAGCTGAGACTTTGTTTTTCCTTTTTCATTGAACTTTGTAAAAAAGTTGCTTAAAAGAGCCAAAATAATTCTATTCCAAAAAAAAAAAAATGAAGTGCTCAAAACTAAAAGTAAAAATGAAAAAAAAAAAATTGAGGCTTGGGTTTCATAAGACTGCTTCTCAGTTCCAATACAGCAGACAAATTACAGGATATGAAAGTAATTTTGTTCCCCCTGACCCTGTTCTTTCAGCCTCCTAAGTAGGATGGGGAACCTGGAGATGGGAAACAGGAGAAAACATAAATTGAGGGCTGCTTCTTTTAGCCAGGTTGACTGTTCTACTTTTAAAGGGGAGGAATTTAGCATCTCTGGCAAAATAGGCTGAATTTCTACTCACTGTCATTAATTTTACATGTGAAAGTAGGACCTACATGTGCAGAGCTGTATGGCAGTAATATACACCTTAGGATTTGGGTTGACACTCCTAGCCGTGATAACGTAGGCATGGAATACATTTGAAACACATTCTAAATAGCTCTTAGGATCTGCATGCTTTCCTGTCTAAGAGAAGCTCAATAGATCATATACTGATGATGCTAAGGGTTTTGCCCTTGAATCCTCTGGAAGGAAACACACATAAAAACAGGTTATAACTAACCTTCATTGCTTTCCATTTCAGCTAATAGTGGAGTGAGGGTCAGGGTGGCAAGGGATTTGATTAAAAACAAAGTGTTAAGTAAAAGCAACAAGTCTGTATTAGTGAAAAATCACCTAATTAATTCAGATAAAAACTTTGCCGTTCCACATGCAGTAAGAGTACACGGTTAACCGACTTTATTATTTACATTAAAAATGACTTGTTCATGAAGTTAAAAAAATCAATTACTCTGAATGAGGTGAATTAAGAAAATATTTCATCAACATAGCTTGCCTTTTCAACTGGCCGCCTTTTTGGAGTTTCTCAGTGATTTATGAAGTGAAAATTTGGTCTTGTCTCTAGTGAGGACGTCGTGTAGCCTTCCTACATAGTTTTGGTATTTGGGTATGTGAGGGGTTTTGGCAGCTTGGCGAGTATCTGGGCCAAAATGACAGAAAGACATAACTCACTTGCGTTTGGTAAAGTAATAATTAACTTGAACTTCTGGACATGGAGCATTTTGAGAACTGGAACTGGGTGCCTTGCACAATCATGGTCTGCTGTGAAATCCTTTATAGAAGACTCTTCTTGTTCTTGGAACTTCATGCGGACTTGAGAGCAGGCTGATTTAAGTGTTGAGAGCCTGGTTTGGCAAGAGTTGTGTTTATGCTTCTCTCTCTGAAGGCCATGGATCTGACCCCTCTGAGGAAGCCAAGCTATTTTTAGGGAAAGGCTAGAGTGGCATTTTCTGGGGAAAACTGGAGGCATTTTTCATAAAGAACTCTTGGGACAGGGGTTGAGGGTAGGTTGAAACCTCATGAGGACCCTGCTCTCATTGGGTCCGGGCTCTGCATCCTCCTTTAGGAGGACTCCAGATTTGCTTTAGTGGGAGACAGACTTATAGGCCTTTCCTGTAGGGAGTAATTGAAAGCCCCTGTCTAGCAAATAGAGATTCTTTGAGTCTCAGTATTTAATTTGTCTGGAGGGGGAGTCTGGGAAATCTGCAGTTTTATAATTCCCCAGGTAATTCTGGAGTTCAGCCACCACTGAAAATCGCAATGGTACTGCTCACATTGGCCTCTTGCATTCTCTAGCCACTGTACAGGTCTGGGACCCAATCCATTCAAACTGTGATATTCAAGCCCTGAAGATAAAATGATGATGACCTAAGCGGGGTGTCTTCCTTGAGACACCCATAGTCTGTGAAGGAAGATCCTCTGCGTTACCAGAGTAGCTGCTCTGGGCTTGATGTTGCCCACTATGTCCCGTATCTCGGCCTCTTGGCTCCTGTCTGTTGGCATGGCCTGCCATTTAGTGCTTTCCTGAGCTACATAAGCTGTGTGGTGCCCTGCCTCCTTATAGATCTAATTCTGGTCTCAGTTCTGACCCGCGTTCCCAACAACATGGTGTGAGGGATACCACAAGAAGGATGGATTCTCCAGTGAAGACTGTTGGGGAAGCCCCAGCCAGAACAAAGTTCAACACTTGGCTTAGCTGTCAGGCTCCTCAGAATATTCTTAGGTATTGTGTATGTCTAAGAGAAGGGTAGTTGACAGTCTTCCCCACTTTGTTCTCTTGAACTCTTTTTATCAGGGACCCCACTGTGGGTCGAATAATCCGTACAGTATATTTTGCCCAATGCTGTTCTAATCTCTGGGATGTGGTCCAGCCGCCACTGTAGATAATGAGGCTGTATTTATGCCCACTAGCATAAATAGACTGCTCACTCATGGGTTCTGTCCCTGAGCTGGCTGGCTCCTGTATGTCTCCTTTTCTTTTAACCAGCTCTGATTATCCGCCACTGGAATCCAAAGCCATGCGCCACCTTCCCTTCCAATACTGACAACAGTGAATGTCAAGTGACAGAAACCTCTCCATTCCCTTTCTTGCAGAGTCAGCTGTTGGCAACACGTATTCATTCACAAGAAGCAAATCTGTATTGGGTGCTACAGAGGAGATGATTTCAGTTCTGCGGGTATTTATGCTGTTTAGACGCTAAGTTATGTCCGACTCTTTTGTGACCCCTTGGACTCTAGCCCCAGGCTCTTCTGTCCATGGGATTTCCCAGGCAAGAATATTGGACTGAGTGGCCATTTCCTTCTCCATGGGATCTTCTTCTCCAGGGATCAAACCTTCATCTCCTGCATTGGCAGGTAGATTCTTTACCATTGAGCCAGGGAAGCCTAGAAACCTAGAAGCCTAGAAATACCTAGAAACAGGTATTTATGTTGAGTGCCAACTATATGCCAGGTACTGGGCTTGGTGCTAGCAATGTTGGGTGATACTCTGACTTTCCTAAAGGAACAAATTTTCTGAGAACATAGTGATATTGAACTTATATCACACTATGTTCTGTGATGTGACAGGAGGCACCAGGGGCTACAGGAGCTCCACCTGCTGGCATTAATTCAAGCTGAGTGCCTCAGGGAAATCTGTATGGAGGAGCTGATTCCTGAGCTGGGGTTTGGAGGATGAATCAGAGAATCTAGCAGAAGAAAGGGGGACAGAGGTTCATTTCTTTAGGGTGAAGGGTACAAAAAGGCAAAATTGAAGGCATGGTACCTGATTTTGAGGAAGTGGGATAAACACACTGAAAGTCTACTGAATGTCTAGAGAAAAACTACTTGTTGGCTGTTGCTCAGTTTCTAAGTTGTGTGCAACTCTTTGTGACACCATGGCCTAGAGCACACTGGGCTTCCCTGACCTTCACGATCTCCCCGAGTTTGCTCAGATTCATGGCCATTGAGTCCGTGATGCTAACTAACCATCTCATCCTCTGTCCCACTGCCCACGTTTGCCTTCAGTCTTTCCCAGCATCAGGGTCTTTTCCAGTGAGTTGGCTCTTCGCATCAGGTGGCCAAAGTATTGGAGCTTCAGCTTCAGCATCAGTCCTTCCAATGAATATTTAGGGTTGATTTCCTTTAGGATTGACTGGTTTAATCTCCTTGCAGTCTGAGGAACTCTCAAGAGGCTTTTCCAGCACCACAGAAAAAAATATATTCAACTATAAATTCTTAAGAGTGTCCACTATTTTGCAGAGAATTTTTTTTTTTTTTTGGGAAAGTGATAATGGAACTACTAGTAGAGAAGATAAGGAAAGAGCAGGTAGACCCAGCAGGTCCTAGATATTTAGAGGCTATTTCCAATTTCTAGATATGGAAACTGAGGCTCAGAGATACTCAGTTATTTGCTTAGGGTCACCCAACTCCTGTCTACTGGAGCTAGAGTTGAACTGAAATCTGGATTTATTTAAGAAGCCTCTGTAGAAAAAAGGATTTTTGACCTGGGATTTGACAGAGGAGAGAAGCTTGAACATTTTTATTTGGCACTTAATGGAATAGTTTCTTCTTATGCCAAGTTTTGAGGTTTCTGATGTCAGTGATAAAATTCTGGCCTCTTAGAATATGAGAGACCTCTGAAATTTCTGTACAGATCAGGGAGTTGAGGCCCAGGGTAGACCAATGATCTGTCCCAGCCAAGTGATGGTACAGGTGGGGCTGGAACACAGCTGACATAATACCTCAGTGTTTTTTCAACTCTGATGTTCTATTACATTGGCACGAGGCATTGTCCTTATTCATTAAGTTTACCCACCCCCCCAAATATGTTGGTTCTTCATATTGGAACCATCATAAGATCCTGTGGTTAAAATGATAATAAAACCATTTCACTTTCTTCATGAGAAATTGACCAAAATCCCAAAGTTCTGAAGACAAAGTTTTTAAAATAAACTTTGATGGAGCAATTCATAACAAAGTCTGACCTGAAGAGATGTGAAACTATAATGTTGATTCATATCACTTTTTCATGTCAGGAAAAATTGTAAAAGTCTTTAGAACTGGCTACATCCAGATTCCTGGATGTTCTTTTTAGGATGTCCTTCTACACTAGCTATGCCTTTCCTTGCTGTCTTTAATCTATTTTATAAAACTGTAGTTTTAAGAAACTGATAATAATGCAAATCATTTTTCCCATAGAAATGCAGATGAATTGTGTCCTGTATTATGCAGTTATTTATTGCTCTGTGTTTATCAGCTTTGTATCTGTAAATTCATTTTTGCATTCCTGATTGCCTGATATATGTGTGGTACTTGGAATTTTCCTCTGAATGGGTAGAACATCTTATTAGTTAATTATTTCAGTTAATATTTCACATGTGTTCATTTTATATTTATGAGTCATCATTGTACATTATTTGTAAAATTATTTTTACAGTATTAATATCCCTCTTTCATTGTAAAAATACAAGTACCCGCTAAAACTCTTAGCTTACACTGTTCAATTCAATTCAGTCACTCAGTCATGTCCAACTCTTTGCAACCCCATGGACTGCAGCATGCCAGGCTTCCCTGTCCATCACCAACTCCTGGAGCTTACTCAAACTCATGTCCAATGAGTTGGTGGTACCATCCAAGCATCTCATCCTCTGTCATCCCCTTCTCTTCCTGACTTCAATCTTTCCCAGCATCAGGGTCTTTTCTAGTGAGTCAGTTCTTCGCATCAGGTGGCCAAAGTATTGGAGTTTCAGCTTCACCATAAGTCCTTCCAATGAATATTCAGGACTGATTATCTTTAGGATAGACTGGTTGGATCTCCTTGCAGTCCAAGGGACTCTCAAGAGTCTTCTCCAACACCACAGTTCAAAAGCATCAATTCTTCCGTGCTCAGCTTTCTTTATAGTGCAACTCTCACATCCATACATGACCACTGGAAAAACCATAGCTTTGACTAGATGGACCTTTGTTGGCAAAGTAACTTCTCTGCTTTTTAATATGCTGTCTAAGTTGGTCATAACTTTTCTTCCAAGGAGCAAGTGTCCTTTAATTTCACGGCTACAGTCCCCATCTGCAGTGATTTTCGAGCCCCCCAAAATAAAGTAAGCCACTGTTTCCACTTTTTCCCCATCTATTTGCCATGAAGTGATGGGACCGGATGCCATGATCTTAGTTTTCTGAATGTTGAGCTTTAAGCCAGCTTTTTCACTCTTATCTTTCACTCTCATAAAGAGACTCTTTAATTCTTCTTCTCTTTCTGCCATAAGGGTGATGTCCTCTGCATATCTGAGGTTATTGATATTTCTCCTGGCAATCTTGATTCCAGCTTGTGCTTCTTCCAGCCCAGCATTTCACATGATGTACTCTGCATATAAGTTAAATAAGCAGGGTGACAGTATACAGCCTTGACATGCTCCTTTTCCTATTTGGAGCCAGTCTGTTGTTCCATGTCCAGTTCTAACTGTTGCTTCTAGCTTATACTGTTAGTTATACTGTTACTTTATACTATATATAAACTATATTACCTTTCTAAAATCTGAAAAAAACTTTAATTGCATGTCTATATTAAATTTAATATATATACACAGATATGTGTCATGTATGTATATCTGTATGTGTATAAATATCAGTTGTATATAGTTATCTATATATATTAATTATATTTATACATAATTATATATATTTCTATATATAAAGTCTCCAGAATTTCAGACAGATTCTGGACCTGCAGTCCATAACTCCTTATGTTATTATTTTCTTGGTGACTGTTCAGTCACAATTTACTAAATAGAGGAAATTAAAACCTAATTGAAATAAAACATCTTTAAATTTTTTATTGGAATATAGTTGATTTATGTTAGTATCAGGTGTATAGCAAAGTGAATCCATTATGGATATACATATATATATACACATATATCCACTGTTTTAAGATTCTTTTCCCACACAGGCCATTACAGAGTACTGAGTAGAGTTCCCTGTGCTATGCAGTAGGTTCTTATTAGTTATCTATTTTATACATAGTGATGTGTGTATATCAATCTTCCAATTTATCCTCCCCCACCTTATCCCCTGGTACCCATACATTTGTTTTCTACATCTACATCTATTTCTGTTTTGCAAATAAGTTCTTTTGTAATTGTTTGAAAAATAATTGTTTAACTGTAAATTTTCAGGGCACAAGAGAAGTAAAGAGCTTTAAGAGAACCAATTTATTTAGAATTCAGCATTTAGATAGATTGTTGTTCTTTTAATATTATTAGTCCAACATGTTGATCCGTTCATGAGAAATGAGACAAAGGCCAAAACAGGCACCAGGATTGCATAGCAGTCCTCTGTGATAGGGTGCTTTTTAACCAGATAGTTCACATTGAATTATCTAGCTCTCTATTTATGAATAGTTGCGTGTGTTTAATGATAACTATTTTTTTGTGTGTGTGTAGTTTAGGCAGCAATTAAGGCTCCAATTAGGGGCATTTCTGAAGAGTAGTATAGACAGGACCACTCTGACCGCTCCAGGGACCTGAAGCAGTCAAGATGCCACTCATTGCCCTTCTCACTTCTTGTCTGCTCCACACTTGACAAAAGGACTAGATATTTATATCCTAAAATTTCAGAGCCCAAAGAATTCTTGGTATCTATGAATTCAGTCCCCTCTCAACTTTTAATTAAACCAAAAATTTACTCATTTTTTAAACATCATTACGACCTAAACCTAAAAGGGTAAAAGTCTCATGTCTGTAGCTTCTCAAGGGTATATCCATGGCCTTTGGCTTGAGAAATAAGTACTGGTTTAATGAGTCAGTTGAGCAAGTTAATTGTAGTTAAAGGTCTCTTTTCTGGAAGGTGGCTGGGATGAGGAGGAACAGGAGTGGTTGTGCATGGATGTGGAAATCTGGGCTGCTTTATTCTCCACGAGGCATAAAACTGTGAGGTGACTGTTTTCTTGATTAGCTATGTGCTATACTATAATACAAATTGCATTAGAAATAAACATATTGGACTAATGCAGTGTACATTATCTCCCTCTTTCCCCTATTCCTGTGCTGTATTTGGTAATATTTGTCCTTTTCTAATGATTTTGTAACCCCACTAAGAATGAACTGTTAAGAATATAGGTTAAACAGAATGCTTTCAGTGAGTGGGGCTTGGTTTGAATTTAAGTGTAGCTCTCCTGCCAGGCTCAGTCTTAGTTGGACAGGATGTTCACTTCTATTAAGGGAACTTGGGAGCCTGTATTACTTTGAGTCAGAGAGCTGGAGACATCCAGAGAAATGATCTGGTCCAAACTCCTCATTTTCACTACACATGAAGAAACATTACTTTCATTTTTAATTAGCATGTCTTCCTGCTCATGCTTTAAAGCAGGATTTTTTCTGGACTTTGGCCATTAATGCTAGCCTGGGGCAGGTTCGTTAGGAATAGCTGGCCCAGATGAAAGCCCCATCCTTCGTCCTTAAAAATGACATCACCACCAGCAATAATCACTAACATCAGCACTGCCTCCCCACACATTTTGTCCATTCCTTGTGTCAATTTTAAAATAAAAATAAAATATACAGTGTCTAGGCCTCTCCCAGGGCCTTAGAAGCAACAGGTTTAAATGAAGGGTTCCGAAGCTGAAATGTCAAACTCCTTGACATATCCTGCCCTGCCCTTGATCCTGGCGATCTGAACCACTTGTACCTGAATCACTTGCTTTGCATTCACTCACTCCATGCCTTGTATCAGGAGTTGTTAGTTTTTGTAAAAGGCTCTTTGCCTCAAATAGACTGGAAGCTGATGGTGGACCGGGTCTCTGTATTAAGTTTCTTGTACTTCCCAGGATATCTTGGCCAACACATGCCTTCTTGGTCATGTGCTGTGAGCCAGTGGAGTTTGCTTCTTGGAAAGCTCTGTTGAGGATTTTTAGTCCTGCCTCATTGAAAGTGTTTCTTAATTGATGACCAGACTCCGCCACCAGCATAGGCATGGAAAATCAGGGACAGCAGCCCTGGTCTACCAGGCCTGTGCTGGCTACTGGTAAACACTTATTGTCTGGGTCATGGTTTATATTGCCATTCTCAGGTGTATTCCCAAATGTAAATACCATGAAAGCAGGGCTTTTATTTGTGTTTTTTTTTTTTGGTCTGCTTTGTCTCGCCTTGTAGATATATCCTAAACTCTTTGAACAGTGTCTCATGTAAAGTAGGTGCTCAATTAAAAAAAAAAATCGTGAATGAATTACTGTAAAGAATAGTAACTTTTGTACTGAATTTCACTTGAATTTAAATCGGACTTTTAATTAGTGATCTAGCAATAC
Organism: Bison bison bison; assembly: GCF_000754665.1. Lineage (NCBI taxonomy): Eukaryota > Metazoa > Chordata > Mammalia > Artiodactyla > Bovidae > Bison > Bison bison. The sequence continues at coordinate 9,441,362 of NW_011494881.1, forward strand.
AGAATTAATAAAATAGATTAAGCTCGAACAGTTTAAGAAGCAGTTTTAAAAAGTTCAGGTAAAGACTGGGATAATGGGAATGAAGAAATCAATTGGAAATTGCTGCTTTGCTAATGTATTTGCAAATATTTATAATGCATCTAGTATGGCCAGCATTCTGCTTCCTCCTCTTTATGTAATTATGGTTGATTTCGTCTTCCCCCATCGTGTGATTAGGACGAAGTTATCAGTCAAGTAGGCACCTAAGTGCTTCACCAGGGCATTGACTTTGAAAGCTTCTATTTTGGTGTAAGATGCTTTTGGTAGCTTTGAGCTACCGGCATTCTCCCCCTGCACCTTATTTAGCCTCTTATATAAGATTTGGGATCCCCACAAAGCTATCTTCTGCTTGGCAGGTCTTTTCATGTATAAACTGGTATCACTCCTCTTTCTGAGGATATAAATTTGCTTTTGCTGTGACCCAGCTGTTGGTTTTGTGGTCTGTTTTCTTGAATATGATAAAGGCTGGAGTAGTGATTTCTTGGAGGATAGATTTTTTTTTTTTCCTGAGGTTCTTGGGGGGAGGTGGGCAAGGAAGTGGATGGTGTGATCCCCTTGAAGCCTGTCCTCTTCCTTTACCCTGAGCCCCTGAGAGGCTGGGGTTCTGGGAAGGCCAGAGAAAGCACCCACCACTTTTCCTTATTTATGTTTAGACACCAGGGGTTGCATTTCTGAGTCCCATAGCGCCACGCCTATTATGTAAAGTCAAATTATTTTGTGAATTATCACAAACATTTATCTGCCCTTGACAGTACCTTCAGAGTTTTGCAGTAAATCTGCAGACTGATAGCGTTTCAAAATGTCAATTTTTGTCACTTGTAAGCTTCCCTCAGTCAACTGCAGTTGGAAAGGAGTCCGGCATAACAAAAGCATTACTATCTCTTAAACTTGGCTTTAACTTTCAAAGACTAATAATTTATTATTCGGTGTTATGCTCCAGTACTTTTGGTGACAATATATCATTTTTAATGTTGGAAGCTTGATTTTTGTAATATAAAGACATAAATAGGAGAAAAAGAAAATGATAGCTAAGTACTTTTATGGGTAGCAATCTGAATAGCATTCTTGATGCAATTCATCCAACATTTATCTGCATAAATTATGGTAGTTTAAGAAGAGGAGCAGATGAGAAGTACACTTAAGGCCCTTTTTTATAGCAACATAAAATAAAGCAAAAATTATATTCAATCCTTTTTAAAATACAGCAACTCTTCATTATAGTTTTCATTCATTGAAAGTAAATGTCTTGTTAGCTAATGAAACATTGTTTGATGTTAACTAGATGTGGTGTAATCATAGAAGCAGTATTTGCCTCTTTATAAAGCCTTGTCAGTAATATCCCCACTTTGTTACTGGCCACTTGTTTTCAAAATATCAAGAGTATAAATTATCTTTAGGAAGGAAAAATCAGTCTCCTTTATTAGCAGAAATGAATAACTTGGAATGTGTGTTTGCTTTATAAGTGTTAAAATGACTTTGAAATGTGCGGGGTCTTTTTTTCTTTTCTTTTTTTGTGAAAGCCAAGGGGCCCAAAGTAGTACAAAGAGAAGAAAGCTTGAAAATCCTCTGTCGTCACCATCCCCTCCTTTTACTCCAGAGCGTATATTTTAAAAGTAAACAGAGAGAATGGATGTTAGCTGAATCTATTGTGGTAATAATTTCATAATATATTAAGTCAAACCATCATGCTATATGCCTTAAACTTATACGGTGATGTATGTTAGTTATTTCTCAATAAAACAAGAGAAAAAATTGAATAGAAAAACATTTCTAGATTTTGCTTTTTCCTTTGCTGCATAAATTTCACCTCTATGTCCTGCAAAGAAATTGTGAGGTGTGGAAAAAAGTTCACGGCATGGCTAAGTGTTGCTGTAGTGCAGGGTGGCTGCTGAGAACTGTCTCTCTTTCTCCATCCCGTCTTTTCTTCTTGGTTCCAAGGAGGCCTCTGGAGGAAAAGGCAGCCCTTCCTCGAGGTTCTGATTTCTCCAGTTTGGTACTCTGGGATCACTCAGTTCAGTTCAGTCACTCAGTCATGTCTGACTCTTTGTGACCCCATGGACTGCCACACGCCAGGCTTATCTTTCCATCACCAACTCCTGGAGCTTACTCAAACTCATGTCCATTGAGTTGGTGATGCCATCCAACCATCTCCTCCTCTGTCGTCCTCTTCTCCTCAGATCACTAGGTTAGTTTTTTCTCCTTCCCCCTTGTCTTAGCCTCACTTGCTTGATTTATGAGGAATTGAACTCAGCCTAAGCAAGAGGGGAGAGGACAGGAAGATGGATGAGGAAGTGAGTACAGTAGTGCTCCTTATAGGTAGGCCCTATTACCTGTGGTCTGAAAATATTAAATGGAAAATTGCAGAAATCAGCAATTCATAAGTTGTAAATTGTATGCATTCTGAGTAGAAACCTCACACCGTCCTGTTTTGTCCAGCCCATGGAACAGTCACCCTTTGTCTTATATATCATACCCATTAGTCACTTACTAGCTTTCGGTTCAGAGAAGGAAATGGCAACCCACTCCAGTATTCTTGCCTAGAGAATCCCATGGACAGAAGAGCCTGGTGGGCTGCTGTCTATGGGGTCGCACAGAGTCAGACATGACTGAAGTGACTTAGAAGCAGCAGCAGCTTTTGGTTATCAGGTTGACTGTTACAGTATCGCATTGCTTGTGTTCAAGTTAGCTTTATGTTGCTTACTAATGACCCTTAAGCACAAAAGTCATGATGCTGGCAATTTGGTTATGCCAAAGAGAAACTTCCAAGTGCTTCTAAGTGAAAAGGTGCAAAGTCTTGAGTTAATAAGAAAAATAAAGACAAACTAAAGACAAAAGTGCTGAGGTCACTAAGATCTATGATAAAAATTGATCTTTCTGTGAAATCATGAAAAGGAGAAAGAAATTCATGCTAGTTTTCCAGTTGTACCTCAAATTGCAAAACTTCTGGCTACAGTGTATAATAAGTTCTTGGTTAAGATAGAAAAGGCATTAAATTTGTGCAGCAAAGTATTTGAGAGAGAGGATGACCACATTCATGTAAATGTTACTACAGCACAGTTGACCCTTGAGCAACATGGGTTTGAACTGTGTAGGCCCACTTATACACGGAGTTTTTAAATAGTAAATCCTGTAGTCCTTGATGATCTGTGGTTCACTGAATCCATGGATGTGCAACTGTGGAAGGGAGGACTGACTGTTAAGAAGTTCAAAGTGAATTTTTGTCCCTGTCGCGGATCTGCTCCCCCAACCCCTGCATTGTTCAAGGGTCAGCTGTGTATTTTAAAATTGTTTTTATTATAACAATTTAAAACTATATCTAATTTATAGATAAGCCTTCTCATATGTATGTACTTAAAAGGAAAAAAACATAGTCCAGTCATCCATCAGTACCCGAGGAGAATTGGTTCCAATGCCTGTCACAGGTTTTCCAAAGATGCTCAAGTCCCATAGTCAGCGTTCCTTATGGGGTGCAACTAAGCACAAGCTGTAAGCATATTCCATGATCCATCCTCAGTTGGCTGAACCCACAAATGCAGAACCTATGAACATGGAGCACCAACTGTACATTGATTGAAAACTTTTGTGTATAAGTGGACCTCTGTAGTTCAAATCCGTGTTGTTCAATGCACAACTGTGTATGTAGGGTTTGGTACTATCTGTGGTTTCAGGCATCCACAGGGGGCTCTTGGGATGTATCCCCCATGGATGAGGGGTGACTAGTGGACAGAGGAGCCTGGCAGGCTACAGTCCATGGGGTCACAAGAGAGTCGGACATGACTGAGTGACTCAGCAACAACTGCACCTTAGAGGCTCCGAGGGCAGGAGGTGGGGTTGCAGCTCCAGTGGGGGTGGAACAGAAGCTAGCAAGTCAGGGTGGACACGGGGGTCCCCTGCCTGCCGGGAGTTTTGTGACTGTCGCTTCTGCTTCTCTTTGCCCCTCTGCATTTTCCTCTCTTCCCTGTAGCTCACTGTATTCCCATTCCACCTTTACATGAGCTTTCTTTTTCCATAGAGACTGTCTGGGGTTGGAACTTCATCCAGAATATTTGGGGGAACAAATCTTATTGGTCTTGCTCAGGCAGGTTCTCTAGCTCTGGTCCTATTATTATGGTGGTGGTTGTGGCTTAAGAGGTGATGAGACTCATAGAGTTTGTAGATCAGAGGGTGTCAGGACTACATTTTTGAAGAAGAAGGAATTGAGGTTTTTTGGCTTGTGAACGTTTGAAAAAAGTTTAAAATTTAAATTATGAGACTCTTCAAACATTCAATAAGGTAGAGAGAATTGTACAATAAAACCCCATGTTCCTATCACTTAGCTTCACTGCTTAGGGGAATTTTGACCCTTCAACTCAAATAATTGTACTGTTGGCTGATAAATGGAAGGGTGGTATTCAAGTTTATTATGCTCCTTGGTCATAATTCCACATGTTGTCTGCAAGGATTATGCCGCAGATCCTCTTCCTGAGTTTTCTTTGGCACTGAAACTATCCTCGAGCCTTCCTTAAAGAAAACGTGCCTGTAAGAAAACTCAGTCTGCTGTGCATCTTTCCTCAAATATTCCTAGCTCATTATTCTTTCAGGGGGGAATTTTACATGAATTGCTTGCACAATGAAGAAATAATAAAGGTTTAAGAAGTAAATTGGGCTTCCCTGGTAGCTCAGATGGTAAAGAATCTGCCTGCAATGCAAGAGACCTGGGTTCGATCCTTGGATTGGGAAGATCCCATGGAGAAGGGAATGGCTACCCACTCTAGTATTCTTGCCTGGGGAATTCCAGGGACAGAGGAGCCTGGTGGGCTACAGTCCATGGGTCCGCAAAGAGTCAGACATGACTGAACAACTAACATTTTCAAGAAGTAAATCATTTTTTAAAAAAGACTCTTTCTTTACTCCATAGCTGCCCTTAGAGTCCTTCTATAGGTAATTTTTTTGTTGTTTACAAGAAAGCACTCTCTACCCTACCCCATTCCTTTATACGCTGGATAGACCGCTTATTTCATTTTCAGGCTCTACTTTCCTCAGGCTACTCTGTGACTGAAACCTGGAAAAATCTTGCAAATATCATACATGTAAGAAACAGATTTCAAATGAGTGGTTTCTAACCCTATTAGCATAATCTTAAAGTATTATTTTCTTGTATGGTCACCAGGGAAGAATATTTTTATATTGAAATGAGTGACTATGAGAGCTCTGTGGTTTATGCAGACAAGCCTGGAAGCAGGGGCATCTTGGTGGACAGGGTGGCCCCTTTGAGATTTTGCTGGTAAGTGACAGTACAATTTAGAGAATCTTTTCTCTTCGCACTTGTCTGCAAGGCTTCTTTGAAGGCACCAGCTTTCTCCTTCAAGGTACAGTTTTTTTCCTGTAGAAACCATCAGCTCCAACTATCAGGGCCTTCTCTTCCCTTCATCACTATGAAGATTACTTGTATTTTTTCTTTCCACCATTGGCTTCTGATGTTTCCACTCCGGGGCTACGTGATTATCCAAACTGTTTGCCATTTTTGCCTGTAAAGACTATAATTGCTTTTAAGATATTGAATGATGCCATCATATGAATGATGCAGGCAATAAGTACAGTCTCTTTCATCCTCTGCCTCCTTGCCACTGGTATATGGTGTGGGACCTGGCAGAAAACATGTGCTTCTGTGATGTATTCTTTGAAAACAGAGAGTGTATGTGTGCTGGGTTACCAGTTTCATTTAAGAGTGTGTTTTATGGAGCCTTTTGAGTGAGTTTTAGGGTTGAGGGTAAAATCATTTGGAGGCATGAGTTGTCATCCAAGCCTCCTTATTCACCTGAAATGTAGATGAAGGGGAATCAGAAAATTGCTTAAGCCTGGCTTGATGGTACCTTCCAGACTGTTATGACCAGAAAAGACTTTCCAGGTCATCTCGTGTAACACCTTCTTTTTTTCAGCTGAAATAATAGATTGTTGTTGTTTAGTCAATACGTTGTGTTTGACTCTTTGTGATCCCATGGACTAGAGCATGGCAGGCTTCCCTGTCCTTCACTATCTCTCAGAGTTTGCTCAAGTTCATGTCCATTGAGTTGTTTATGCTATCTAGCTGTCTCATCCTCTGCTGCCCTCTTCTCCTTTTGCCTTCAACCTCTTCCAGCATCAGGGCCTTTTCCAATGAGTCGGCTCTTTGCATCAGGTGGCCAAAATATTGGAACTTTCAGCTAAAGCTGAAGAAACAGATAATACTTGGTAATGTATGTCCTACTGTATCATTCAATAAATACAAATTGTTGAGCAGTTAAAGCCCTTGCTTGGTGCCTGTGCAGATCTGATCTGTTCTGATACTCACCTAAGAGCTGGGCACTGCCCTTTGGTGGCCCCAGTCTTAGGACCAAACTTGGATGTAAACCCGTGTATTTTCAGAGGATGCTTTGACTCTCAATTCTGGTTCAAGCATGATAAATTCCTGAACAGAAATGTGAAACCAGCTCACACAAGGATAACAAATTGGGTGTAGAACCTTTTTTTCCTGCACTCTGACCTTTTGTGTCTGGGGGTGTTACTTGGGGTTGGGACCTCGCTTGGACAGGTAGTCAGTATTCTTTCTTTACTCTCTTTTCTCAGCTTTTATACAACCCTTCTTTACAACTTTCCATCCTTTATCTCTAAAACTTTCTCTGACTTCCCATTTGTAGCATTTCCCCCTTTTCTCTACTTTTCCTTTCTTAGTCCACTGCCAGACACACAGTAGGAATGTAACCAATGTTTGAACTAATAAATGAAAGGTACTCTTCAGTTCAGTTCAGTTCAGTCGTGTCTGACTCTTTGCGACCCCATGAATCTCAGCACGCCAGGCCTCCCTGTCCATCACCAACTCCCAGAGTTCACTCAGACTCATGTCCCTCGAGTCAGTGATGCCATCCAGCCATCTCATTCTCTGTTGTCCCCTTCTCCTCCTGCCCCCAATCCCTCCCAGCATCAGAGTCTTTTCCAATGAGTCAACTCTTCGCATGAGGTGGCCAAAGTACTGGAGTTTCAGCTTTAGCATCATTCCTTCCAAAGAAATCCCAGGGCTGATCTCCTTCAGAATGGACTGGTTGGATCTCCTTGCAGTCCAAGGGACTCTCAAGAGTCTTCTCCAACACCACAGTTCAAAAGCATCAATTCTTCGGTGCTCAGCCTTCTTCACAGTCCAACTCTCACATCCATACATGACCACAGGAAAAACCATAGCCTTGACTAGACGGACCTTTGTTGGCAAAGTAATGTCTCTGCTTTTGAATATGCTATCTAGGTTGGTCATAACTTTCCTTCCAAGGAGTAAGCGTCTTTTAATTTCCTGGCTGCAGTCACCATCTGCAGTGATTTTGGAGCCCCTAAAAATAAAGTCTGACACTGTTTCCCCATCTATTTCTTTTCTTTAAAATGTCTGGGGATTCAGAAAAGAAAAGGAGATACTATTTAAAAAATCTTAACTGACTTGTTTTCCAGCTTGCTGTCTTGAAGAAAATATATTAAATGAACAGCACTTTAATCCTGGTACTGCTTTTTCCTTGGATTTTAAAAACCCCTGCTTTTGTGTGTGTGTACATGTGCATGTACAACTAGAAGTGTAAGTTTTAAAGAAGATATTACACCAAACCATTTATTTCATTTGATTAAGCCATTAGAAAAGATTAGAGGTGTCTTCAGTTCTGGTGAGATAAGTTTAACAGGGAATGGATTTCCGAAACATCTGGGCAACATATACAACACCTTTCTGTTCCCTTATCTTTAAATGCAGCTGTGTGTGTGTATGTGTGTTTGTGTATTTTATAAAAGATAAGAATGATAAGGTGGGAACAGCATGTTTGAAAGCTCCAATTTCTTATATCTCATGCAAGTTTCTTTCTCATGGCTTCCTCCAGATATATAAATATATGGCGAAGCTAGAGTTTCATTTTTCCTTTTTTTTTTCCTTAGAGAATATTATCTCTATCTAGAAAAGTGTCATCACCCAGTGATTGAATGTTGCTGTTTGAGCTTTCTGTCTTGAATAAAGTTAACCTTAACGAGGTGCCCTCTGCCTCAGATAACTGTCCCTTCCTGTTCACTTCCGACACACGGCAGTGCTGAGGTTATTGCCCAAATGAGGGCACTTTTATGATAAGCAAGGAGGGAGTCTTGTGGGTCAGGATTTCCTTGACTTCTTGCCTTTGCTTTTATTAACTTTGCAGAGCAGCAGAACTGCTGGGTTGGGGGGCTGTGGTCACAAATCTGTGTGTGGGGCCGGTAGCGGGTGCTTCAGGAGGGACGTGTCCACCAAGGGCATATGTAAGTTTCATCTTGGGTTTTCTCAGGTGACCGCGATGGTGATGACGGTGATGACATATTCTTTCTCTAAGGGAAGGACTGGGAAGTCAGTGCTGTGGCCTTTTCCTTTCCACGTAATTGTGAGGAATAAATCAGCGTTGGTTTGGTTGCCAGCCTGTGTATTGATCACAGTTTTCAGTCCTTGAAAATGCTGGTGAAATCTTATGTTCTTCCTGTTAAATTCAGTAGAGTAGATTTCAGAGGGAGCTATGAAATTCAAATAAAGTCTATTATTTATGGGCACGGCTGACACAAATGAAAGCAAAGCATTTTACTTAGAGCAAATACATACCCAACACTCAAAGTGGCAGTGTGTGAGCAGGAGCAGGCCCAGGAGAATTTGTTTTCTCAAAGTCATTTCTTAAAAGGAGCTGAGACCTTGGTCAGTCGTCGCCTGTACTAGTGGGGATTCCCATGTGCAAGTGGGCAGAGTGGGAGAGGGACTGGACGCATATGTGCCTCTGGAAGGAAATGTGAAACTCTGCACAGAGCTCCTTTGGACTAGGATGTGTATGCAACCTTCATGGCTTAGATTTTAATAGAGTTAATTTCACAGAGGCAGCAAAGGAGGGTTGTAAGGAGCTGAGTCTTTTCTTTCTGGATTTATCCCAGTTCTGTCACGAACTGTCTACAATGGTGGACATACTATGTCTTATTCCTGGGTGGCAGAGGACCCATTTGTGAAATGAGAAGGTTGCACCGGGAAACTGTTTTTCAGACTTAAAGAAGAAGAACTCCGGCCTTCACAGAGATGAACATTTCACTTTGTAATTTATTACACTCATTCACTTGTGCGCATGCACACATGTGTGTGTATCTGGCCTTAATGTAGGTGCTGTACTTTGATACTGTCTGTTGCATTTTGACCTAGTCCTTTCCATTCCACTCCATTAAAAAAAATACACAACTCATTAGATTGATTTTGATCATGACTTTCAGTTTGAAAAAAAAGCAGTTGATTTTTGATGTCTCATTCCAGATCTCTCTCTCTCTCTTTTTTTGTTGGACAGGCATATCCATTTCATTTTGTGGAACCCTCCTTGGAGTGTGGTTTATGTCCTCAGAGCCCTTTCAAAGTCTAATCAGCAAGGTTGAGTGTTTTTCTGTCCCCACCCCCAACACTTCCCACAAAGGAAGGCCCACAGTGGTCCACCACGATTTCCCTGCTATATCAGAGGATGGTACAGAGATGGAAAGCTTTTGTAATGTTCAGTGATAAAGGCTCTTTCGGGCAGGGGAAGATTTTGGTTGATGTCACTCCCAAGTATGGTAGGGGCATTCAGGCCCTTCAAAAACTTGCTCCTGTCTTGGGGAAAGAATCCCAGGATACTTGTGTTGCCTGCAGGCTCAGCTCTATTTCTGATCAGCACCTGCACTGGTTCCTGGGTCTGGCCCCATTTTTGGACACATGGCTTGAGGAATGTGCTTTCTTCTCTGCTAAGAGGAAGTCCGTTGCTTAGACCCGTGGAGAGTCGTCTTAATCTGTAGCTAATCTATATCTAAATGGAAGCTGAATGAGCTTGGTACAGGGCAGATTTCTTATATTACAGATAGTTTGGTTGACAGTAGTTTCCTGAGATTTCTTCCAGTTCTGGTCTTTTTGTCATTGTTATCATCTCCAGTTCCTATTCTGAAAGTAGGGCCCCTAAAGGACTTCCTTTTGACTCTGAGTTGTTTTCTCTCTGTTTGCACTGGGCCACATCACATCAGACAGCAGACACAGCATGCAGCAGGCAGACACAAACTCCCCATCACTTCTCATCTCAAAGGCAACACCTCTTTGGGGCTGCCCATAGGGCTATCTTTTCTTCTTGGCTTATAATGGCATTTAGCTGTGAACCATCACACCTCTGCTTGATCTGGTTACTGATTTTTGTTGTTGTTGTTGGCAAGATAAGTCATCTTTAATATACTTAATAAACATAAAGCCATTTACAATTTGAAGATAGTAACAGTCTTCACTTAGGGCAATGACACTTTCCTTTGTCCGTACACTTACTTTTCCTGGTATTTGAAAAGTAGAGGAGTCTAGAGTATACAGAGAGGGCAGGGAGGAGACTCAGACAGAGGGCTCGTCTCAACGCCTCCCCAGTATGCGTCCCTTTCCTCTTCCCTGAGCATCTAGTATATGCAAAGTCATGTGCTGTGTGTTTTCACAGACCTTATTTCACAGGAAAGGTGGCATCATCCCTATTTTACAGATGAGAAAGTCTGGAGATGTTGTTACCTACCCAAATAAAGGAGAAATAAAGCCCATGTAGCACTGACTCTGTGTTTCACCTTCATTCCCAATTTCTTTTGAATGACTTCTCCCTTAAGTAAATTTCCCAAAGTAAATTCACCTGAAGTAAATTCACATCATTAAAGTCTTGTAATAAAAAAAATGGTTTCAAAAATAGGTACCAATTTAAAAATATTATTTAAAATTTGAATGTGTATTTATATTGAAATATAGTTGATGAACAATGCTGCTTAGTTTCAGGTATATAGCAAAGTGATTCAGTTATACATATACGTATATTCATTCTTTTTCTAATCATTTTCCCATTATTACAGAATATTGAGCAGAGCTCCCTGTGCTATATAGTAGGTCATTGTTGGCTATCCTTGTCTCCAAACCATGGAGTAGTATATAGCCTTCATGTTTTCATTTGCTCCCTTTGGCCCCACCTTGCATCTATACTGGCATCTCTTACTCCATAAAGCCCAAGTTATGAGAGCCTTGAGGTTTTTTCCTGTGGTACTACCAGCTCTGTCTTTACTAATGTTTGAATATTTATTGCATTTGAGCCAGTAATAAAAATATCATGGCATGTTAACTTTTAATTTTCTCAGATTTATGAGGAACACCAAAAAGACTATGCTATCTCTGGAATGTGCTGGAGAAAAGCAGTGATTTTGTCGTGAAACTTAGTTATTTCCATGGGAATAGTGCCAATGCCCTATACAGCGTGGAGTTTGATTTGTTGCAGAACATTTCATTCCTTCCCAAACTGTGTATATTTGTTAATGACTTAATTTATAGGCCAAAAAGAGGTATAGATATTCTTAGTCTGGACATATCCTAAAAGAGGGACATCATCTGGCTGTCAGAATTCCCATCTTATTTAATCCCCTGACTTGGAAAGAGAGTATTTTCATGAATGTTTTTAAAAATGTAGCTGTAGATGTCCTAGGTCAAAAGCCATATATTGAGATGAATCAAGGTTTAAAAAAATAAGGCCCATGGATTTTTAATGGTTGAGCTTTCCTTAGCTATGTCATTTTTTAAAAAGTGACAGTTCACTGAGTCCACAGTGTATATTATCCTTTGCATAGAATAGATTCCTACATAGTGTATGTTGAAAGAATCGTTCTATGAGCTGAGGACAGCACTAATGGCTTCCTTCTGTATACAAAAAGTGATCGCTGTAGCCCACAGGGGAACCCCGCCTTTACAGTGATTGTTCTTAATTGTTGTTTTCTGTTTTGTCCTTCTCTAATATTGGAGAAGCAGCAGAAATATTGGAAAAATAGATACCACATAATGCTTAACAGTGTGGATTTTGGCTTAGAGTCTTATATTGAAGCCAGCTACCACTGAGTTAAAACCTCTTCCTAAACTAATAATCGGACACCCATCCCTCTTCCCAGAGAGGTGATTTTGTCAGTTGCATTCAGTTTATATGTGATAGATGTAGTCAAATAAAAATATGAATGAAACAAAAGGTTATTTTTGCCTCCCGTATTTATTTTGGCTTACTTGGATGGCAAAAATTCAATGTCGTATAGCTAGGTAAATCCTCATTATAAAATGTAGTGTTTGTCTCCCAAAGCTAAACTGTTAAAGATGAGACCAACTTAGAAAATAACAAACAAGTTCCACACACAAACATGCACATTCACATGTATACCTATTCATACACATAGGTATACACGTATACACAGACCCATACATATATGTGGAGCCACATGTACATACACATGCACACACACTTGCTCACATATAAGTAAAGATATGCATATATCTGCACCATAATTTATTATCCAAACTAGGACACTTTATTAATAATTATGCCAAGATAATGGATATAGGATTCTCCAAGTCAAAATGGGATGCACATTTAACTGTTTATGTAGTACATTGTCTTCCAGTATGTCAAGAAGCTTTTCATAAAGATTGATTACCCTGACCCAGGGATTTTACACATTCATTCCTGTACCATCATGGTGAGAAGTTGAGTAAAGACTTCACATCCTTTAAAAGAGTTAGTCACTTTCTACTGAGATGTTGAAGCTAGTTCTGATGATCTCATCTATGGGGTTGGCAGCATTAATAACAGATTTGCCCATATCAGTTTTCTCTAGAAGTCTTTGTTGTTTGCGGTTTTTATGGGGGTAATTTGCTTTTTATTAATGTAAGTGATAGAGAAGTTTGGCGACTGGGTACTCCACCAACATGCTGTTTCCTCTTCTTCGTTTACTTTTCCCTTGTTAATGTCATCAAAATGTTGACAGCTGCATAACTCTTTTCAAAGCATTCATAACCTGACAGATATTACAGATATTTGTCATTTTACTTCCAGTAAGTGACAGTTGAAATTAGCTTTCCACAGTATTGAAGAATAGTGTGGGTGTAACGAGTCCAGTCTAATTTGTATAGCATTTATTTAATGTATAAGTAATTTTAAACCCTGTTGAGGGCTGAGGCCTGGAAGATATGGGGAGAGGATAGGGTAATCCCTTGTTCTTGGGGGACACTGGAAATTAAACTGGCAGGACAGTGGTATCTCATAGAGTTAAGTCTCGGCCATGAAGGAATCCCTGGGGCCACATCCTTAAATCATGTCTCTGATGCTCAAACCCCTGCCAGGCCATCCTTAAATAGGGTCTTCCTCTGCTGAGTGGAAGCCTCCAGAATTGGAGGCTCAGGCCTTTGGAAGCAATCCTTTATGGTGTAGGAAGCACTAGATGTTTGAAACCCGTTTTTCACATTAAGCCCAAAGCTTCCAACTTGTCATTTCTAACCATTGGTCCTAATACTCCTCTATTTTGGCAATGAGTCCAGAACCTAGTTTTTCATTCTTTTAAAACAATGACAGAAATAATGACTGCTATTTATGGATCAAGTATGTTGTGCTGTACTTTGTAGTAACCACTTTTCTGCATTGCCTCATTTAATTCTCACAGCTTTAGAGCATAGACATCATTATTATACATAAATTGAAGAAATGGAGGCTCAGACAGATTGGAGTCACTTGCTAAAGATTCCTGCAACTCCTTGGTGTCAGATCCAGAATTCTTGTCCAGTTCTATGAGAAGTTAAAGCAATGTTTTGTGATATTACCTCTTTTCTACCCATCTGTATTCTGGATATGGTCATGCATCTCTCATTGGGTGACAAGACAGTGATCTGTGTTATTTTCTTGTGAAGGGATGTGTACATGTGTGGCATTTCATTATTATTAATAACATGACCCTAAACATCACTGAGATCACAAACTACCATTCTAATGGCATCATCTAGGTCTAAGTTTGTTTTATTTTTCCCTTCTATTCTCTCTTGTCACCATTTCCCCTCTTCCTGATAATTTAAAGTATATCCTTTTTTCAAAGCCCAGGACAGACCATGCTTTTTCTATTTATATTTTCCTTGTCCACAGTAATTTCTCTTTCTTTGGAGCTCTGTTGCATGTTCTGCTGTTTATGTGTGTGTGTGTTTTTCCAAATCACATGAAAAAAGCCCCTCAAACTGTTTTAAAAAAGGGTCAGTGTTGGTTCTCATGATAGAGGTGGTATTAGGTAAGATGTGAGTCAGAAGCTCAGTCAAACCAGATCTAGGAGTCCTGTCTCCATTTCTCAGCAACTCTTCCCTAATGAGGCTTTGATCCATTGCAAGATGGTTGCACATAGTAGTTAAGAGTGTGTATGTCCTGATTCAAAACTAGCAGGAAGGAGAGAGTTCAGTTCCCATTGGGCTCAAACAAATTCCCCAAATTGAGTCTCAAATTCCCCAAATTGAGTCTCACTGATCTGGTAGGTCTAAGTGGAGTCTGCAATGCACTGAATGTGTGTATCCTCCCAACATTCGTATGTTGAAATCTCAAGCCCCAGTGTAGCAGTCCTAGGAGATCAGGCCTCTGGGAGGTAACTAGGTCATGTGGGTGGAGTCTTCATGGATGGGATTAGTGGCTTTAGGGGCTCCAGAGAGCTCTCTCCCTCTGCCATGCAAGGATATAATGAGAAGTCAGCAACCTACCATCCATGAGAGGGTCTCATCAGAACCTGGCCATGCTGGCACCTTGATCTTGGACTTGCAACCTTCAGGACGTTAAACACAAATATTTATTGTTAAAGCTGTCCAGACCACCCCGTCTATAGTAATAAGTTATAGCAAACTGAAATAGGGTCATTCTATCTCTTCAACCAGTTACTGTGGTTGGGGGAGTGGACTCTGCTGATAAAATTAAGCTAGTTGAGCCCCATTCTGGCACAAGAAAATGGGGTCAATTGCAAACAAACCAAAGCTGGGGAAATCGAGGGAAATATTAAGAAAGAGAGTAAGGAGAGATGGATAAAGGGGAGGTAAGCCAACCGCTGTTGAGTTACTATGACTTGTTGATGTATTTTATTGGCTACCTAGTCATTTGTAAGTTATAACAGACTGAAAGTTTGTTAAGGACAAGGGCCTTGCAGTGCTGTTTAAAGTCTCTTAGTTATTTAGCACATCTCACTCTGATTATGTAAAAATGTTGAATGATTTTTTTCTTTGTTAGATAATATTACCTAGACTGAAATAGGCTGTAAAGGAAAATATCCACTAATTCCGCAAATTACTCTGGGAAAGGAGACTTAGGTAGGACAGGAAGATAATAAAGTTTAAAGTAAGTCATCATCATAGAGTGCACCCCCTCTTATTTAGGTATAACTTAATTACATGATTGGCTGTTCCTTGCAATCTTAAATTAACATGCTTGTAGGCATTGAGAGAACATTTTGTTGGGAGAATGTTTCTATCTTTCTAGCATGTTAAATGTGCTGTTAATGAAATTGGATATTTCAGGCCACTATAGATTTATTGTAGGTGATACTGAATGTTGAGAAAGCTATATTAACCTTTTGTTGATTTGAAGTCATTTTACCTTACGCTCAGGACCCCAATTAACATTATTGATTTGAATCATACTCATCAACATCAGCTTATTTTGTGTTCATTTCCTTCAACACTAAGAGAGCTGAAACCAGGCCCAGAATTGAGATAGAATGATTGATCTGACCACGAAAAGCGTGTTTTGTACCATAATCTCACTTTAATGCTCCAGTAGTTACATTGTGTCAGATTGCTTTTGATGAAGCAATCTTTTTCTCATTGGAATTCTGCTTAGACCTTATATTGGTCAGCCATTTCCACAATAATGCTGCATAAGAAACAACCCCATTTATTTTCTTGCTCATATTCTGCAGGTTGACTGTGGTTTGGCTAATCTAGGCTGGGTGGCTCTGTTCCAGACAGCAGGGCAGCTGGCCTCGACCCCAGGCTGTGTATGGGCTTCAGTTCTGCTCCGTGTGTGGGTTCTGGGGCTCAGGCATCAGAGTAGAGGCTGTATGAAGCATGCTTTTCTTGTGGTGGATCAATGGAATGCAGGAGCCAAGCCAGATCATAGTGTGATCAGGGCCTCTGCTCTGATCACATTATTAGATTTCACTGGCCTGAGCAAGTCTTATGGCCAAATCAAGTATCAGTGGAGCAGAGAAGTGAACTCTGTCCATAGTAGAGGGGAGGGGAATGAGTGTTTACTGGATCATAATCCAAACTGTTGTGGGCCTCTGGCTTTGTTACTCTTAGGTCAGAACGTTTATGCCATTTATTTCTCCTCTCATCATCCTGATATCAAACTAATTCCTTGGCCTAAACTAGGAGGACCAGCTTGTGAATTTCACTGAGGATTCAACTTGTGGAAAGAACTACTACTCTAACTTACGAACTTCTAGAGGGCAAAGATAGCATCCTGCTTTCTGTTGGATCCCAAAGGACCTGACACATAATAGACCCTTAGTATATATTACGTGAGAGAATGAATGCATAGTGAATGACAATCATGTTTCCTTTGTAGAACAGTTCAATAAGATTGGAAATACATGATAGAAATTAAATAGGGGAAAAGCTGATCTGACCATGAAGAGTTCAACCTAGAGTTTCAACCTAAAGAATGTGTGTGTGAGATACACACAAATACATGTATACCAACATATATACACATATATGTGTGCACTTAATATTTGTGTGTGTATACAAATACACATATAAAATGGTTGGATGGCATCACCAACTCAATGGACATGAGTTTGAGCAAACTCTGAGAGATAGTGAAGGACAGGGAAGCCTGGTGTGTTGCAGTCCATGGGGTAGCAAAGAGTTGGACACGACTTAGTAACTGAACAAGAACAATATACAGATACTATATATTACATAGTATATATACATGTACTAGCTTATTTATCTGATAACCCTGTGAAGGAAGAAAGTAATGATCAGAGAAGCTAGATGTTCCAAAGGTCAAACACCTGGACAGGGTCAGAGGTGGGATTTGAACCTCTGCACTTGAACTCCAAGCCAAATATTCCAAACTGGGGCCGCTTCTTGGAAGGGACTGGTGAATTTTTATTTTCTTCCTCACCAGGATTTTTCTTTTACCTTGAGCATGACGGTTTGACTCAGCGCACCATCAATTCCCCCAGGACTGGTCTGTTAAAAGTGGACACATGGAACTTAAGAAAAAATGGAGCCAACGGCTGGAGATAGAGGGCTGCTTTCCCTTTCCATTTGAAATTAATGTTCACTGTATAAAAAACATAAAGCATATCCATCCCCAGGGACTCTCCTGACATTTTACAACTTTCATCTGTTTTAATTCACGACATTGGAGGAGGGGATTTACACGGAGCCGAGCGCTGGTGGCGAGTTGGCGGCCGCGTGCATTTCTCTCCTGTCGTGGTGGATGGCATGTGCTCTGGGCCCGAGCAAATTATATAGCTTATTTAGCTCCCTCTAAAAACAATAATAGGCCTATTCAGATTTTATCTGTAATTTTACTTTGTTGTTGAGCAGTATTAATAATGCTGTTGCAAAGCAGGCCAGGGCAGCACTCCCTGAATTTCCTCTCCTCTGACTGTAGGATGAACAGCTACTCACAGAGCACAAAGGTGAACGTGTGGCTGGTCCCAGAGTTAGACCCTCAGCATAAGTTAGACGTGCTTGCCTGGATCAGAGCTGTGTTCATATCACATCTTGCAGATTTGGCGAGGGCTTTAAGAGTCCTGTATTTCAAGTTGGTTTTTATAGAAACTTGCTGTAGAACTGGGCAGGATTAATCACAGCTGAGATATATCACACTTAGTACAGTATTAAATTCTAGCAATGGAACGATGCAAAACCAGTCCATAACCTTATAAGAACATTGCCTGCTACAGTAATCACAGAGAAATACTGTATATCCAAATTAATGGGGAATAAAATGTCCTGCACTCTGGGTTTTGATGTCGGGCAAGGTTCCTAGGTGGTACTCACTTCCTCTCCTTTCTCCTGCCTGAAAGCTGGCTGAGGCAGACCTTGGGTCTTCCTGGAGTTTATTACCACAGTGGACTTGTGCATGTAGAGACAGTCTGCTTTGGGCATCCTTGCTTTGGCAGAGTTACCTAAGAACACCTTCCTTCATTCTGTAAAGATTGGTTACACACCTGTTGTGAGTGTGGAGATTACCAAGTACCTGTGACTTCCTCCCTCTCTTCAAGGAGTTGCCTCTGAGTCTATAGCAGGCAGGGTTATTGTTGTTCAGTCATTAAGTCATGTCTGACTCTTTGCGACCCCATGGACTGCAGCCCACTAGGCTTCCCTGTCCTCTACTGTCTCCTGGAATATGCTCATGTCCATTGAGTAGGTGATGCAATCCAACCATCTCATCTTCTGCTGCCCCTTCTTCTCCTTTTGCCTTCAGTCTTTTCCAGAATCAGGGTCTTTGCCTATGAATCGGCTCTTTGCATCAGGTGGCCAAAGTATTGGGGCTTCAGCTTTGGATCAGTCCTTCCAATGAATATTCAAGGTTGATTTCCTTTAGGATTGACCGGTTTGATCTCCTTGAAGTCCAAGGAACTCTCAAGAGTCTTCTCCAACACCGCAGTTCAAAAGCATCAATTCTTTGATGCTCAGCTTTCTTTATGGTCCAACTCTCATATCCATACATGACTACTAAAAAACCATAGCTTTGACTAGACTGACCTTTGTTGGCAAAGTAATGTCTCTGCTTTTTAATATACTGTGTAGGTTGGTCATAGCTTTTCTTCCAAGGAGCAAGCGTCTTTTGATTACATGGCTGCAATCCCCATCTGCAGTGATTTTGGAGCCCCCCAAAATAAAGTCTGTCACTGTTTCCATTGTTTCCCCATCTATTTGACATGAAGTGATGGGACCAGATGCCATGATCTTAGTTTTTTGAATGTTGAATTTTAAGCCAGCTTTTTCACTCTCCTCTTTCACTTTCATCAAGAGGCCCTTTAGTTCCTCTTCACTTTCTGCCATAAGGTTGGTGTCATCAGCATATCTGATATCTGATATGTCATCTGCATATCTGCATATCATATCTGAGATTACTGATATTTCTCCTGGAAGTCTTGATTCCAGCTCGTGCTTTGTCTACTCTCCTCCCCAAAACTACCAGCCAGTGAAAGAAATGCTAAAATAGATTCTCACGAGGGACCATAGAATCTCCTAGAGAAACTTCAAAAGTTTGTAAAATCTGTAGTCTGAGTTAAGTCAAAGGATCTCTGTCATGTCCAGGCCCCTAGACACGTGATAGGTGGAGTGGTTATATCTTTTACCTCTGCCTTCCTCATTTTTCTAGTAACTGACATCAAAATGAGCTTGACTTTTGTGGTCATTTTAAAGGAGGCCCTATTTTACTATGGGAAGTTATTACTAAGTCTTATAAATGAGGAAAGCAATAGCTTGGGGTTTACTGTGGTCCTTTGACTCAACCTCTTGTCTATAAAGTGGCATTAGGATGCAGAAGCTTATTGAAGGCTCAGCTCCAAGTTGCAACCAATGCTTCTTCAGTCTAGTCCAACTTTGCTTTCAACTTTCTTGTAACATTGCCAGTTCAGTTCCTCCACCTTTAATTACAGATAAAACATTTTCCAAGGACTTAAGAACCTGTCATATTGAAATGCAAAGAAAAGAATATGCCAAAGAGACATTATTTGGACATTAATGGTCCATTTTGCCCTTCCATCGGAGAAGGCAATGGCACGCCACTCCAGTACTCTTGCCTGGAAAATCCCATGGACAGAGGAGCCTGGTAGGCTGCAGTCCATGGGGTCGCTAAGAGGCGGACACAACTGAGCGACTTCACTTTCACTTTGCACTTTCATGCATTGGAGAAGGAAATGGCAACCCACTCCAGTGTTCTTGCCTGGAGAATCCCAGGGACGGGGAAGCCTGGTGGGGTGCCATCTATGGGGTTGCACAGAGTCGGACATGACTGAAGTGACTTAGCAGCAGCAGCAGCATACCCTTCCATGAAAAGGATTCATGACATATCATGGTTTGAACCCAGTGACTGTGGGCTTTGCAGGTGGGTGAGACTGCTGAATACAGCTCACGAAGTCAGAGGAGATGCTCATTCTCCTCTCACCAAGGAGAACACATGCCCTATTCTCTCCCACGTTGTTTCTCATTGCTGTGCAAATGTGGCTGGGCATCTGCATTTCTTGACTTGCCCTCTCCTTATTTACATAATACACTCCTACCAAACAGAGCAATTATTTCTTCTTCTCTTTCAGTCTTAAAATTGGATCTTTTCTCCTTCTGCTAGTTAAGTGACTCACTTAAATTTAATTTTATGGTCTTTTGGAGTTCAGATAATACACTGATTTTGCCAGACATAAAGCTAGTGCAGTCATGCTTTGCTCTGAGATTGCTACCGTACACATAATGATACCAATAAATACAATAGAAGGATGCTTTCAGGGATTTTTGCTAGAGGCTTAAAGAAAGTTTGCCACACTACTTTCAGAAGTGTTTTGAGAAAACATATTTCTCCTCGAGGATTCAAATATGGAGGCTTCTAAAGGACAGCTTTGGTCCCCGAGGTGCTCTGCAAATGGTGGCCAACATGGGCAGTAGCATTTTAGGCCAGAGGTCCGTACATGGCGAGGAGGGTTTCAACCCATTTGCTCAAGTACTTGGAGAGATACCTCCTTAGAGAAAGAGAGAATTTCAGGGTGCATTTTCCAGGCTGACCCATATATCTGGCTACCCATTGTCAGTTCATTCATTCACCCATCCTCCTATATGTTTGTAGAGAGCTTGTTAATTTCCAGACACTGGGGAACCAACATAAATCAGATGTAGCCTCTGGCCCGGGATCCAGGGAACAAGAGATACACAAGTAATTTCAGTATAATGTGATAAAAGCTTTGATGGTGGTGTTTATAATGTATTGGCTAGAGCAAGTTTGGATAGCTTTGCAGTAGAAAGACAATTTGATCTGGGACTCATATGAGAGAGTGGGGTATAGACGATGAATAAAGTAATAACAGTACTCACAATGACAAAAAGGATAATAATGGTTAACATTTATTGGATGCTTACTGTATGCCAGGTGCAGTTCTCAGTGCTTTTAATTTTTCTTGTAGTTTTACGTTCCTAACCCCATTCCTCTAATTTGCCCCTACCCGCCTTTCCTTTCCTCACTGGAAGCCGCTAGTTCATTTCCTACATCTGTGAGTCTGTTTCTGTTTGTTTTGCTATGTAATTCATTTGTTTTGGTTTTTAGATCTACGTGTAAGTGCTACAGAGTATTTGTCTGACTTATTTCGCTATGTATAATACTTTCTAGGTTGATCCACGTTGGTGCTGGAATTTCATCCTTTTTATGACTGACAATCCACTGTGTGTTTGTCTTGTGTATGTGGTGTGTGTGTGTGTGTGCGTGCGCGCGTGCGCTGCTTCCCAGGTGACCCTAGTGGTAAAGAACCCGCCTGCCAATGCAGGTGATGTAAGAGATGTGGATTTGATCCCTGGGTCGGGACAATCTCCTAGAGGAGGGCGTGGCAATCCACTCCAGTATTCTTGCCTGGAGAATCCCATGGACAGAGGAGCTTGGCAGGCTATAGTCCATGGGGTTGCAAAGAGTTGGACACGACTGAAGCAACTTAGCAGGCACACGCATGTGTGTGTGTGTGTGTATACGCACATACATATGACACACACACATATACATGTCTGTCTCACATTGTCTATCCATTCATCTGTTGGTGAACATTTAAGTTGCTTCCATGTCTTGGCTGTTGTAAATAGTGCTGCTATGAACATTGACGTGCATGTATATTTTCAAGATAGTATTTTTTCTCCTGTTTGAGAAATTTGCCCTTTAATTTGCATCAAAATCAGTTTCTGTAGGGAATTCCCTGGCAGTCTAGTGGTTAGAACTCTGTGCTTCCACTGTTGTGGGGGATCAAGTTCCATCTCTGGTTGGGGAACTAAGATCCTGCAAGTTGCATGACCTCCCAAAATAAAAGCATTAAAAATTAAATCAATTTTGTTAAGTATTTGATTTATAGGTTTTGAATAATAAATAGTCGATGCTACAGTCACTTGATTGTTTAATCTTTATAGTGAGCATAAAAGGTGTGTGTGTGTGGGGCTTCTCAGATGGCACAAGTAGTAAAGAATTCACCTGCCAATGCAGGAGACATAAGAGATGTGGGTTTGATCCCTGGGTTGGGAAGATTCCCTGGAGAAGGAAATGGCAACCCACTCCAGGTATTCTTTCCTGGGAAATTCCATGGACAGAGGAGCCTGGTGGGCTACAGTCCATAGAGTTGCAAAGGGTTGGGTATGACCACGCACGATCAGTGGGCCCTTTATAATATCTATTTGACACATGAGGACTTTGAGGCACAGACAGATGGAGACCTTTGCTTCAGGCCACATCTCAGTGAAGTGGGAGAGCTGGAATTTGAACCTGAGCAGGCTGGAAAGCTGAAGGAACAGTGGGACAGAGAGGTATGAAAGGACCTGGCTTGGGGAGGACAGGAGGCCAGGAGGGAGGTACTGTGATGGTGCCACTTGGGTGTGTGAGAGAGTGGAGAGAGTCACCAATGGGAATGTGACAACGGGAGCATAAAGGTAGAGGAGAGCTGGGCTGGAGGGGGCCTGAGGTCTTCCGCTTGGACGTTCCACTTGCCCTTCTATTTAACCTTTAGGTCTGAACTTAAAAGTGACGCTTTCTCAGGTAGGTCCCCCCCAGACTAAGAGCCCCTTAATTATTTTTGTTTTTTCCTTTATGGTCGTAGTTTATTTACAAAACTTTAACATTTCTTCCCAACCAGACTTTGAGTTCCTGAGAGAAGAGGCTGTCTGTGCTCTGGCCACCCTGTGTTCCGAGGTCCAGTACCTGGTGCAGAATGGATGCTCTAGAAATATTTGTTGGCTGGCTAACTGGAGAGTTCCCAGACCCTTTATTTACTTCCTGCATTAATGGCTCTTATGTTGTCATTCCTTTTTATAGTATCATACTCTACATCTTCCACGAACCAAGTTCCATAACCCTTAAGCCATCAGCATACAGCAGGTGTCCAAACAATGGAAAATCTTTTAGCTCAAGGAGTATTTTCCCTCCAGAAGCTTAGATGCAACTCAGCATGTTTGTAATATGAAATCACTTCTTATCCTTAGATTTTCCTTGTAACAAACACATCAGAGCATAACTCCTAACAAGGCACAATAAAAATAATTGTTGGCTCAGCATAACTGAAGAAAGTGAAGGGTTTGGGGAATTACTCATAGATCCTAGTTCACCCTAGTGGATTGTCGAGAAGGGGCCAGCACGTTCTTGCAGGCTGACACGATTCTTACCAGGCCATCTTTTCTCAGGCCCTTCCTAGTAAGAAAGCCCTTGCTGTTGCATCTGCCTGTGTGTGAATCATAAGTTGGTCTATGGAATAGTTGTCTCACAATGGATGGAGGAGTTCGCCTTTGCCTTTGGTAGCTGTGAATTCTTTCCTCCTAGTAGGAGTTCTGGGGTTCAGGTTCTGTGTGGGGAGTATGTGGGTGGCAGACAAGTGGCCTCTCATTCTGAGCTGGGATGCTCCCCATACCACCTGGGCTGCGGACCATGCCAGGGCCCTTTCTGAAATGAGTCACTTCATTATCTGCTCAAAGACAGGCCTCTTTCCCAAGGTGAGGCATTCCCAGTCTATCGTTTTCACCAGACATGACAGATGAGCCACTGCTGGGAAGGGAATCTTTTGTGCTGATCCTTTCAGAGCCTCAGTCTACCAGCTCCAGCCCTTGCAGCCACTCTGCATGTGAACCTGAGATGCCAGAGCCAGAGAATCTTCACATTCAGTCCTTGAGCTGGACTGGATTGGCGACTTTCAGTTTTAACAATTTTTTTTTAATTGACATTAAGAAATAGATTTCCTATTACAGCCTGCACGCACGTGTGTAGATTTCATAACTGAATGAGAAGTATCACAAAACAGTGCTGATCCTTACTCTATACGGTGTACTGTACTCTGTTATATTGTTGAAAAATGCTTGGAGCATTGTATACATGTCCGTCCCAAACTCCCTAACTATCGCTTCCCCCGTCCTTCCCCCTGCTCCGGCAACTGTAAGTTTGTTCTCTAAGCCTGTGAGTCTCTCTCTGTTTTATACGTACAATCATTTGTAAAATTTCTTTTCAGATTCTGCTTATAAGGGATGTCATGTATTTCTTTTTCTCTGACTTCACTCAGTATGACGATCTCTAGGGTCCATCCGTATTGCTGAAAATGGCATTACTTCATTATCTTTAATGGCTGAGTAATATTCCAGTGTAGATATGTGTGTGTGTGTGCATGTGCTCTCAGTCATATCCAACTCTTTGCGACCCCGTGGACTGTACCCCACCAGGCTCCTCTGTCCATGGGATTTTCCAGGCAAGAATACTGGAGTGGGTTGCCATTTCCTACTCCAGGGGATCTTTCCGACTTGGGAATCAGAACTGGGTCTCCTACATTGCAGGTGGATTCTTTACTGCGAGTGCCGCCTGGGAAGCCAAGTGTATATGTTTGTACCACATCTCTCTCCGTTCCTCTGTTGATGGACATTTAGGTTGCTTGTACACACTGCTATATTAAAAATGAATAACCAGCAAGGACCAACTGCATAGCACGTGGAACTCTGCTCAGTGTTATGTGGCCGCCTGGATGGAAAGGGAATTGAGGGGAAAATGGATACATGTGTATGTGTGGCTGAGTCTGTTTGCTGTCCACCTGAAACTATCACAACATTGTTTGTTAATTGGCTGTTGTTGCTGTTCAGTTGCCAGGTAGTATCTGACTCTCTCTGATCCCGTGGACTACAGCACACTAGGCCTCCCTATCCCTATCTGCCAGAGTTTGCCCAAGCTCATGTCCAGTGAATTGGTGATGGTATCTAACCATCTCATCCTCTGCCGCCCTCTTCTCCTTTTGCCTTCAGTCTTTCCCAGCATCAAAATATATGTAAAATTAGAGGAAAAAATGCTAGGAGCACTCTGTAATTCAGTGTCATGTACAGCTGCATTTTGAAAAACAGTAATTAGATATCCCGGCTTTCATGAGATCTGAGATCTCTGATATCCTCCCTTTTCTGAAGGAGAGATCCTTAGGTGTGATCTCAGCATCATACAACCAGTGAGCAGCAAAGCTGTGACTGTAACCTAGGCCTTCTGACTTTGATACAGCTTTTTTTATGTAAATAACTATTACTCAAAACATCTCTTCTTTTGTGTTCTTAATGTATATTTACCTTTTCTTTCTGGCTAAGAACACAGTGGGCTTCCCTTCTGGCTCAGCTGGTAACGAATCTGCCTGTAATGCAGGAGATCTGGGTTCTATCCCTGGGTTGGGAAGATCACTTGCTCCTTGGAAGAAAAGCTATGACCAACCTAGACAGTGTATTAAAAAGCCGAGGCATCACTTTGCCAACAAAGGTCTGTCTAGTCAAAGCTATGGTTTTTCCAGTTGTCATGTATGGATGTGAAAGCTGGATTAAAAAGAAAGCTGAACACCAAAGAATTGATGCTTTTGAACTGTGGTGTTGGAGAAGACTCTTGAGAGTCCCTTGGACTACAAGGAGATCAAGCCAGTCAATCCTGAAGGAAATCATCCTGAATATTTATTGGAAGGACTGATGCCGAAATTGAAACTCCAATACTTTGGTCACCTGATGTGAAGAACTGACTCATTGGAACAGAGCCTGATGCTGGGCAAGATTGAAGGCAGGAGGAGAAGGGGACGTCAGAGGATGAGATGGTTGGATGGCATCACTGACTCAGTGGTGTAATGATGAACTCAAATAAGCTCTGGGAGTTGGTGATGGACAGGGAAGCCTGGTGCGCGGCAGTCCATGGGGTCGTAAAGAGTCAGACACGATGAGCAACTGAACTGAAGTACAGAGTGGCAAACGGATACTGTGTAGGAGTTGACATCCCGTACTTCTCTGCTTGGACTTCACCCACACCCTCTCTCCCTTTGCAGATCCCCAGATGATGCCCATCCCACTGCTCCAGACCCACAGCACAAAACGCACATGATTCTTGTCCTCAGATAACTTACTATGAAATCAGAGTGACAAATAGCTAAACAGAATTATTAGAAATGTGTTTTGGAGAAGAGGCTCTACCCCAAGACTTTTTTTCTCCCTGGTAATGTAAAAATCAGCTTCCACAGCAAGGAAGCTTGAAGCTGGGATCACGAGAGGAGAGAATTGCTGGAGATGTCACCCTTTGTTTGTGTTGGAAAGGTCCATCTTCCTGGTGTTGCTGCCTAGACCCTTCTGCCTGGGCTCCTTTGCTTTTTCTCTGTTGTCCCTGGGATCCTTACCCCCTTTTGGAGCTGAAATCTATTTCCTTTTGGCAAGAGGTGGTGCCTTCTAAGTATGGATATGACAACTGCATTATGCAAGCTCATGATAAAAACACCCAGTCTAAAAATACGGGCAAAATGGGATAAGATATTTAAAATCTGCCATTTTTCACCAAGTCTGGGAGATGGGCTGTCTGTTTCAATGGTGTTTCCTCCCTGCCTGTCCCCCACCCCCACTCACCTGTGAGTCCCCTAGGTAGAGCTGTTTGGCTTGCTGGTGGAGGCATGGTGGAGAGGGGAGAGAAGCCCAGGAGCATGCCTTGTGCACTCAGCACAAATCCGCCTCCAGAACCCCGAGCGTGCAGACGAGGAATTCTTCCATGACACGTTATTTTATGGCTTGGGATCATCTGCTTTGAATCTGGCACCTGGACCACAGTTACCCCCATTTCTGAACTTGTGAGAGCAGAGTGCCCTGCAATGCATTTGCCCTGCCCTACTCAGGAGCATTGAGCTGCTTCCTCCTTTGAAAGGCAGTAGGCAGCTGCTCTAGCTTTTGCCCATCACCCCTCCTGTTGGCTGCCTGATGTGGAGGGACCCCTTTCTGTAATATAGTGCTTTGCCTGGTGTAATTCTGATTTAGAAAAACAGCTTCGCTTGGAGAGAAGCATTAATTAGATGCAAAGAGGGAGTTATTTCATCCTTCAGGTGGGGGAGAGTGGGGAGTGAGGGAGAAGGAAAAAAGTACCACAAATAAATTATCTCCTATTTGTGCAATGTTTTATGCTTGTCAGCTGTCTGTTGCCAGAGAACCACAATGTAGCTAAATACTTGTGACACCTTGCCCAATCAAGGTATAGCAAAAGGATGTTATGGGAGCCTCTTTGTGACAACCTGTGCTAGTTTACATTAGCTTATAACCAATCGCTTTTTCCTCCGTGCTTGGAGAAATTTGTTAAATTAATTCAGTTGCAATTAGCAGATTTATGGGAAAGTACCCTGTTATCCTTTAATTGGAGAGCATAAAACTACAAACTGAATCCACTAGTTCTATTTGTGTAATAGGCAATCTATCTACGACAAGATTTGATCGATGGAGTCGTATGATGCCCTTGCCTTGTTTTATATTGGCTGTCAGCGCTTAACTGGGACTGAAGTATCTGGGTAACAAAAATTGATATAATGACTTAATGCGCCTTATTCTCTTTGAGCTACATCAGTTTAGAGCACTTCTGAGAGAAAAATGTCTGGAAAATATCAGGGAGTCATTTATCAACCTGTTTTCATTAGCATACTGCCTAGCTCTGGCAAGGATTTGAATAAAAAAAAGCAGGATGGTACAATTTATTTCAGGCCCCATATTTCTTGGATGAAAGGAGACTTCTAATAAAAGGAAAATACGGAAAGATGCTTTTTCTAGCTTCTTTTTCCCTAACGAAAAGTCCTACTCCTAAAGCTTTTTTTTTTTTTTTTTAATTTGTTAGGAGTTTTACTGTTAATAATATGTTGGAGAACATATCTCTGGGAAGGTAATTAGAAAAGTAATGCAAAATGCACGGTGGTTCTGATATGCAGAGAAAAAATTTCTTAAAACCCTCAGATCACCTAAGTGTGTCTTGGGTACGTGTCTGTCTGTCTGCCTCTGTTGGGCATGTTTGTGTGTCTGTGATCCACAGTTAAACAGTGAGCACAGAGTTCTCTGCATAAGTGGGTTTTTTTTTTTTTTTTTTTTTTAGCATGAAAGGATTTTAAAAAGTTAAGATACAGTGTTTTGAGCTTTCCAGAGTGGGAGCCAGGGGGAAATAGAAACAGATCAAAATGTTTGTATAGTGGGCAAGAATACATTTGGTATATGGAGTCATTTGTCCTACCCACCATCCAAGAGTGAGTCCGTTTTGCATGAAATTTTTATGCATCAGTCAGCCGGCATACAGTGTGCCTAATGTATAAAATAAATTGGTGCATAAATCAGATTAAGAGCAGCATGTTGCCAACTTTCGAATTTGCACACAGGGATTCAATATGGATATGGAGGAATTCCCATTTTAAAAAATCTCTAATAGGGGATGGAGTAACTCTCAGATAGGCGTGGCACGCGGGGACATTCTATCCCCTCGGCTTTTCCACGTATCACCCCACATAATGACAGAGGCAGTGTTGTAGATGTCCGAGCAGCGATGTAGGAGTCTGGTGGAAAAGAGTCATGTACGGAGGGTAGTATCACAGTATTTAAGATAATATTGCCACCCTGTCTATAGTGCCTAATTATGGCAAGGAATTGGTGTGCCAGTCGATAGTGATTGATGGGGTGGGGATGAGCATGTGCCCGTTAGTCACATTCATCTTCATGTAAATTCCTGGACATAATAAGTTATCACCAGGCAACAGTCACTGTCTGACTGCTAATTCCTCGGCACATACTTCTGTGGGTGAGAGCCATGGTACCACTCCCAGGGGCAAGTTTGCCCTACTGTTTACCTGTTATATGTCAGGCCTGTACATCTGGTACCTGAAGAGTGGCTACTGGGGAGAAAAGAGTTGAGGTCACATTGACCATTTCTCTGTCAAACAGCAGTGCTGTGGTTAACCAAAAAGACAGGGAGTGTGTTTTGCTTTTTTTGAATGCTGGAAATATGCTACAGGGGTTTGACTCAGTAAAAACATATATGATGAATGGTTTTCTTAAGTATTATGTCTATTAACATTCACAACACCATTTTCCCCCAAAGCCTAGGCTGGCAAAGTATCAATTGATGAAAATACAAGTGCTTTTGTTTTATGCCCCCCTTTTTTTTCTTACTGTGCTTTTTGGAGTTGGAGATTGTTTAACCATATAGCTCTTTCGCTTCTTAAATCTCATACGCAGGCGTCTGCATATGTATTTCTGCTGCCCCAGAGCTTTTTTTTTTTTTTTTAATTTTTAAGCTTGTATCTCTTTGTTTTCCCTTTTCCCCTTCCAATAAGACCTCATCAACTCATCCTTTATAGCTGTTCCTTTCTCCCTGTCTCTTCAGTAGCCTTTGTTAACTGACCTAAAGGATGTAATTCATATTCAGAGCTTAGGTAGGAGGTGGTATGTCTCCTCTTCACATGCTTTATCTGAGCAAAATCTTGGTGCCCTGGCCTGTAATACTGCATTACCTATACCCAGCAGTTAGTTTTTAAAAACATTTTCATTTCCCTGTATGGTCTGGTTTTTTGGTCTTCCTGAAGAGTCTGCTGCATTAGGAAGTTATTCTTGAAACTGAATGCAACTGGAGTGTGATGATGGTGTTCTTACCTTCTTCATTCCTACTGGATAAGCTCATTGCTCTTTGAAGAAGATCTCTTGAAGTTGGTGGAGCAATGGACACATACAAAGAATTATAAAAATATTTATTATAGGTAATAACTGTAATAATAAGAGGCTAAATAATAACAGCAACAATAATTTAAATTTCAGATTGCTTGTTGTATCAGTTAGGCCCAAGTAATGCTTCAGTGACAAATAACTCCAGAATCTCAAAGGCGTAAAACAGGGCAGGTGTATTTCTTCTAATGCTTTGTGCACATTGTGGATTGGTAGGGGGCCTCTGATCAATTTAGTCACACAAGGATTCAAGATAGCAGGGCATGACATCTTAAACATCACTGGACATTGAACAAAAGGGAAAGTAAGGATATCTCAGCTCATGGCAGAACCAATCACAAAGCTCCCTTCTTACCTTGTGACCCAAAGCAGGTGGAATAGACAGTTTTGGTAAACACCTCTTGTACTGTTGATTGGTTATACAAAACAGATAGTTATAAAAAAAAGAACAAAAACTTTGAACACAAGAAAACTGTGTTAATAGCTTTAGCAGTACACAAGCAGTGCAAAATAATTGAAATGTAAAGGTCTAAAAAGATAAGCTGGTTCAACACGCTCTCGCTTCTACAGAGGAGGAGATAGAGGTCTAGAGAGGGGAAATAGATTTCCCAAGGTCAGAGCGCTGGAGAGCAGCAAAACAGGTATGCAAACCCAGGTTTCTTGACTTGAATCCAATATGGTTTCTCTTTGTCTCTCTCACCTGTCATGTGGGGAGCCTCAGATTTCTTGCGTGGATTGCTGCTTAGCCTGTGTGTCTCGTCCTAACTGCCTTTCCATCGACCTCAGCCTCTCGCTTGGCAGCTTTTACTTTGTCCAGGTGCTCTGGATCTGCTTAGCTTCTTGGCTTCCCCCTTCCAGACTCCTTGGCCGCCATCATATTTTCCTGCAGATGGTATTTGGTTATGAAGCTGCAGATTCCCTTGTTTTTTTTTTTTTTAAGTACTAGAATTTGAATGCTTTCATAAAATTCTGTGACACAGGTTTTAAAGTGTGGTGTTGAGACAATGGTGTGATGTTGAACAGAGGCACTAAAAGGAGGTCAAACCAGGAGAAACATCACAGGATAAATGATTACTGATTTATTTGTAATTTATGTCTCCTACTTTGAGAAGGTGAGAGACCAAATGGTGATTTGGTCTGGACAATGGTCTGCTGTTTCTTGCTGTGACTCAGTAGAGTCAGAAGATGAAGTTTTGATTGATGTTTCTGCTGGTTTACTTTTTAAAAAAACTAGCTCAAGTTACTGCTTCAGACATTGGGGGCAGATCAGTAAGAAATTATATTTTTATACAGAGATGGAAAACTTTTTAATATTGCAATTGTTAACATGTATGCAGTTGTATCTTCCATATGATTTTCACTGCAAACCCAGGTTTCATCCTCCTGTTGGAAGAATATTAGTTGCTTTCTTATACCCATAATTATGGACATAAGTGCGTATTACCAGGGCATGTGTTATAACTCAAAGCCTGGAATTTTGGGTGTTGTATTCTTAAATGGCTAATGTCTGTGGGGGACGAGGCAGAGGGTAGTGTGCCTGTGTGGCATTAGAAAGATATCTTCTTGCTCCTATGGAGGACCCTTGTCAACTTTATTACTTTTGTGTGACCCTCGCATTTCATTCAAAATTCCAAACAAAAGCTCAAGATAAGCTTAGATGCCTGTTATATAATGGGTGCATGTGTGCACACCCCCATTTTCTGTTTATATTATGTGTGTATATGTGTGTGTATTTACATGCATATTCAATATCTTTCTGTGTATATTGTGTGCATTCTCATTTGCCCCATAGCCTTAAGAAATAGATATTGTTGCATGGCTAACATCTGAGTGCATATTTTTGATTATTCTGTGTTTGTTGCTGTCTTAGGTGCCTTACATGAATTAACTCATTTCATCCTTACCATCACCCTCTGAAATAGATACTTGAGAAAACTGAGGTGTAGAGTCTCATATACCCAAGGTCACACAGCTACTGTGTGATGGAACCAAGGTTCAAATCCAGGCAGTCTAGCCTCACAACTGGTGTTGGAACCACTCTGCTGGGCTGCCTGCCTCCCCTTTCCTACCCCGTTAATGAAGGGAGGAGTTACCAGGCAGTGAAAT
Source organism: Bison bison bison (assembly GCF_000754665.1). NCBI lineage: Eukaryota > Metazoa > Chordata > Mammalia > Artiodactyla > Bovidae > Bison > Bison bison. Next base: position 9,473,040 of record NW_011494881.1, read on the forward strand.
GTGATCCAGACATGGAATAAGAAGATTGGATGCAAACCCTGGCTCTAGTGCCTACTCTCTAGCTGTTTTAGGCAACCTCAGCCTTTCTTAGCATCATTTTCCCCCTTAGTATAAGAACACTCATCTTTAACCCAGGGGTCATAGTCTTTAGAATGACGAGTTTGTGCCCAAGGAATATTTCACCAGAATCACTGGCATGCCAGAAGACAGTGTTAGATTTCTGAGTTTTGTAATCCAGAGATGAGAAAGGAATAAGCTGGAGCAGTATTTGATGTTCATTCTGAACTAGCGCCCTCACTTGGTGTGGGAGACCGCTGTGTGAGCCCTTGGGACACACAGTAGGTGGACTACTTACTAGGTTGCCTGGGAATTCTCTTTGAAGAGCAGTTCATAGTGACATCTTCCCCTCTGTTTTTGTCTTCAGCATTTTGCAAATCTTATTAGTCTCTGGCTGTAGGATGTTGTTGTTCCTTACTCGCTAAGTCGTGTCAATGATGTAGTTAATTTAGAAAAATCCTCAAATAAGAGAAACTTTATACTTGGTTATAATTTGGGGGTTGAATACAAAAATCTCTGGTTCCAGGAGAGTCCTTGATTTTGTCATGGGAATGAACTTAATAGTTTTTCAAATAGTTTTGTAAGTAAGAGTTCTCCATTTTTCTTTAACAAAAATTCAAACCTTAATTTTTTGTTTTATCTACCAGAGTGTAAATCCTAACAGATTATGTTGGGCAAAAAAAAAAAAAAAGACACTTGAGTAAATGCTTTCTGAAAGAGATTCATGCTATGGAGAGAACATTTTGGAAACAGATGTTTGGAAAGTTTTTCATCCTCATGTGAGCTCATTGCTAAAAAGCATCTAGGTGTATCATCTATAAAAATGCTCATCTTCACATACTTCAAAATATTTGGAAAAAGAAGTTTGTAACCATTTAAAACATCTTCCCAGGAAGGAATGTTAGTGGGTTTTGAATTCATTGGTAAAAATATAAAATTGCCACACATTTTGCATAATCAAAATTAAGGATTGTGGAAATTTACCCACTGAATTTAAACACACTCTGAGCGCCATTGGTTAGTGAGATGGAAAAAGTTTCATGATTAGGTAGGCTCAGCCAGTGATCATTTTCTTCCGTGTGTTCTGTGGTCCTCAGTATTAATAATAACCTCTCAAAAGTATCAGGTCCCAATTCCTGGAACCTGTGAATTTTACCTTATATTATTGAAAAAAGGTCTTTGCAGATTTGATTAAATTAAAAGTTTTAAGATTATATTATCCTGGACTATCTAGGTGGGGCCTGATTGGAATCATAAGTGTCTTTATAAGACAGGCAGGGGGAGATTTGACACAGACAGAAGAGGAAAAGGCAGTGGTTTAGAGAATCAGAGAGGAGTGATGCGCTCACAACCCTAGGGGTGCCAGCGACCTTAAGAAGTTTGAACATGTAAGGAATGTACCCTCCCTCAGAGTCTCTGGAGGAAGTATGGCCCTGCCTACACCCTAATTTCAGCCTAGTGATACTTTTAGCTCCTAGAACTGATAAAATGATAAATTAAAAAAATTCTAACAAGATGGTGGTAATTTGTTACAATAACCATGGGAAATTGATTTATACTTAAGTAGTATTTAAAAGTGTAATTCATTTATTAAAATCAAGTGTTAGGATAAACTGAAATTAGAACTAAACTTTTAAGTTTTCTTTTTATAAAGTGTAAGCCAGTATTTTAAAAAATGAGACAAAAATATATAAGATCTCTGTAATGAGGTTTCTGAAACATAATACATAAAATATAGTATCAGTTAACCTGGTTAGCTCAAAGAAGATTTGATATCACTAATGAGTTGAAATGCATTTAAAATATTTATAATGTTTTCTTTCCTGTCCTTCAAGTGCCTGTCTTGTATATGTTTTATGAATACAGTGGTATGACAGTAAGTGTGTATATTTATGGTAATAAATTAATATATGTTGGGGTACATGATCATCAAATTTGGAAAAGTTGATCTAAGGGATTATTGTCATGATTAAATGAGAAATAAGGAAACTCTTTGAACTTGGTAGGCATCGAATACCTATTGGTTTTTTGAGTGAATGGATGTATGGATGGATAAGGAAGCAATGGAGGACCCCAGTTTAAGCAAGAGACCTTGGGAAGCATAACTGATGAGGGGGGGCCTGTAGCTGTGAGCCCAGGTGTGCCTGATTCCAAAGCAGGTGATCTTTTCACTTTGCTGTCATCTTGTAAAGAAGTATGCTTGTTCAAATCATCGGTTTCACAATTTTGTGAAGACCAGTGAAACTTACTCGTGCACATGGAGGATTGGCTTATCTCCTAAGTGTTTAGATGGGACAGGAAGAAGCAGGAATTGCGATACCAAGGATGACGTGAGAAGGCAGGAGTTTCCTGCACTGGCTGTGTCTGTGATGGTAAAGATGGTTGTGGCAGGAAGGGTATTTGGAGGAGTTATGGTAGGGCGAGGGCTTCCCAGGTGGCGCTAGTGGTAAAGAACCTGCCTACCGGTACAGGAGACTTAAGAGGTGTGGGTTTGATCCCTGGGTCAGGAAAATCCCCTGCAGGGGAACATGGCAACCCACTCACAGTATTCTTGCCTGGAGAATCTCCATGAACAGAGGAGCCTGATAGGCCACAGTCCAGGGGTTGCAAAGAGACACGACTTAAGCAACTCAGCATGCATGCATGCATGTGGTGGGATGAGCTGTGGGACTGGGCCCAACTTTCCCGCAGTTCATCCAATAAGTCAGGTAGCTTTATGCTTTTGCCCCAGTGTGAGGGGACGTGAGAATCTGCCAACCGTAGAACAGTAGAAGATTTGTGAACACCAACTCCTTTTCCCTTTGAGAAATACTGGAAGAGAAACCATACACTAAGCAGAAGGTGCTAACACCCATGATTGTAGGGAACAGGGAGGAATTAAGCTTCCACCCCTCAGACCTGGCCTTGACTAGTACCTGCACTCTTCTTTCTGACCAAAGCTGTTAGAGCGGCTTTCACTCCAAGTGTTAGTGAGCTACCTGATTTGGAAGTGCTGTCTCTTCTGGTTCATCTTTTTCTGGAGCTAATAATGACAAGAAAATAGCCAGTTGGGTGGTGTTTGATGATGAGCGATAATAAGAATTTCGGATCTGCTGTAACGTCTAGTCCAGCCCAACTGCGCCTGTGAAAGGGGGTGTAGACCTGATAGCTGAATTATGAACGCAGTCAGCTCGGTCTTTAAAAGAATTTAGGTCAGTTCTTGAAATATGCTTCTTGTGTAGTGGCGGTGATAGAGTAGGGAGTTTCTTAGTCCATTGCTTGGAACACTGGCATTGACCTCCACCGTCATTGCTCGCAGTGCTCCCATAGCCTCTTAGGAGGGAAATTCCAGTAATCACAGTTGCTGGTGTCTGATCCAGTTTCCGTTCTGCTCCAGGTAATGTCACTCTCAGGTTTAAGATCTTCCAGTGGTCTCCCTTAAGTTCAGAGCTCTTACCATTGTTTTCAGGACTTTCTCCTCTTCCTCCCCACCCTTCAGTCAAAGTGTGTGATGCTCTGTTAGCTCTCTGCAGAGGTCTCGCTTATCCCTGGGCCTTTGCACATGCCTTTCCCATTGCTTTGACTTGCCCCCACCAATCTCACCTAGCCAACACCTTTGTATCCTTCATCGTACCTGGTACATGATCAGTGCTTGGTCCATGGTTACCAGATGAATAAAGTTTCTCAAGAGAGAAAGGGCTGTGTTATTTTGTGTCCCCACAACTAGCATAGTACCTGACATTCAGTAAATGTTGGTTGAATGGAGCTCAATGGAGAGGTAGTAGACGGGCTTTAGGGGCTATGACCCTGGATGTAGGTTATCAGGCCACATTCACTCCTCCCTTTTCCCCCTCCTAATGAGGCCCAGGTCTGAGTACCTTCAGAAGCAACTGGGGAAGGGCGATGGTGGTCACGGGGTAAATCATACATTAGTTGGCCTTTTAGAAAGAAAAACATATGTATAGTTATACAGAGTCACTAATGACAGATATTTCTAGAAATAATGAACTGAGAACTTTTTATTGCCGTACTTCACTGCCATGCTTCTGAAACATAAGAGACACCAACATGCAAGGGAGGCAGTTATCATGGCCACCTTTGCATTCTATTTGCTGTTTTAGGCTTTTTGAAAGATTCCCATATGGGCTGTGGTTATAGTTTTCAAGTACACATCTCGTTTTTGACCTGGGAGTGAGAAGAATCATTTTTGGGCAATGAAGATAAATACTCAACAGACTATTAAGTGTAGAAATGTATCTCAGATATCGGCCCCGCCATCTGAAATGTAAATATCTCCTGAAATTCCCGCTTAAGAACAGATTTCACCTGCAAGTAGACTGTTATATCTTCCTGAAAAATATATACACCCTGGTGAGGGAATAAACACATCATTACACTTTCATGACAGATAAGCTCTGCTCTGTTCGGGTGTAAACTCATTTTTCTTGGGTTGACCTTTAAATAGTATTGTGCTATTGTATGGGATTTAAATCAATAATTTTGTCAAAGCAAAATATACTGCAGGTTTTTTTTTTCTTTATCATTTAAACAGTTCTGTAAACTCTCAAGGAGTAATGGATTTCAACATGTTGTCCCCAGGAAGGGAATAGGGGAGGAGGGGGCTCGGGGGCAGTGGAGGGCAGCAGACCACGTATTAAAACTCACTTAGCAGCAATGAAGCAGAAGCCAGGGGTGGCTGAGAGAGCTGCATTTTCTCTTCCAGGCAGCTGAGATGCGGGTGCCAGTGTGGGCTGTAATTAGTGGTGTAATACCTTTTCTGCATTCCTGCTGTAAAGCAGAGAAGTGTCCCAGGTGTAAGGAGGTTAAAATGAGAAGTACCCAGTAGTTATGAAGCAGCAATAATGAGTTTCCTTCTACTTACCATGGATTTGTGTGATATACAGCTTGCAATTAAGCATGGCTTGGTGATTCAGTGATTAATGTATATACAGCTCCTAAAGGAGGGAAGCCTCCCTCCCTTCCCATCCTTCATGATGTTTACAGCTGGGTACCTATTAACAGGAAGATGGAAAGGGCCATTTACAATTCAGTAACCTTTATGACAGTGAACTCTTTAATCAGCATTTTATTTCCTTTGTAACACTTTAGTCATCTACAAATGTCAGAATAAAATAGGGCCATGAAATATTTAGGATCGGCATGTGGAAATTGACTTCCCTTGATTTAAGCTGCTGTGTCTTTTCATTTTGTTGTTTTGGGAGCTTTTACTTTTATTGAAAGACAATTTATAACTAAATGCTCCCAACAGTGACTGGCATTAGGGTAGGAGGAATTTCAGAGAGCCAGGTTCTGGTTCTATAAAATGTGTTGATGCTTGCTATATTGGGTAATAAGTTATTCAAATAAAAACATTAGCAAAGGGTTTGCATTTCAGAGCAGTGTTTAGTAGAGGTACAGCAGACTCTGCAGAGTTTATGACAAAATACCCTGACATATTTCAGAAAGGTAATTAAGTATGAAGTACATCCATAATAATTTAAGTCAGTTATAGTGTATACCTGAAATATGCATTATTGTCTCATGTTATTTTCTTAGTGGGATTCTGGGACTTTTTCACTTCAACAATAACCACCTTTCAGCTTTCTTGTATTGTTGCCAATGTATGTAATATATATTAGCAGAATTGCCATGTTTATGTTAAAAGACCTTGAAATAGTGATATTAAGTGATTGCATTATTTCTTACTTGCATCTTTTGCAAAGTTAACTCATCTTAAGCCAGGAAGCCCAAACATGTCTCAAACGATGTGTTTTCAAAATGAATCTTGGCATGCCGTAAGGTTTGGGCATGGTGCAGTACTCACTGCTCACACCCCTGAAGGTTCCTGGTGACCCATTTTTTGACCTGAGAATGTACTAGTACTATTTAAGGAGTAGTGAGGCAGTCTTGGTGTTGTGTAGATCATATGGACTTCTTTTCACACTTTTCTACAGCCTGGAAAAATGGAGGGTGGTTCCTTTTTTTGTGTTGTCTGGAAACCAGTCATAGTGATTAACCTGGTGCAGTGCATAGACCAGCCACCTGCCTGCAGTCCCAGGCCCAACGGAGCTGCATGTCATGGGCAAGTTCTTTATTTTTCTAGACTTCTGTTTGCCCATTTGTAAACTGAACTGGTTTTATAGGACTAGGTGTGCCTTCAAGGGAGCAGGGAGAGAGGGGTGGGGATATATGAATACTCAATTATGACCTTAACTTTAAACTGCCGTAAATAAAGGGTTTCTGTATGTACACTGCATAGATAGGAATCCTGGAGAGAATGTTCTTCCCTTGATAATGGGAGGAGAATTGCTGGGGTGGAAGAAAGTCCCATCATCTCATGAATTTGCTGTTGTTGTTGAGTGAATTAAACTATGCTTTGAAGCATTTGACAAAGAACAAGGCACCCGGTGTTACTTTTCCTTTGTTTTTGTAAAAGGACAGTGTCTCCAATAGTCTTCTTTCAATGAAATATCAATCTGCAAAGTATCAGCAAGTTATCTGAATTGGAATGTTAATGAAGAAAGTTGAGGTATTAATCTACAACTTGAGAGTTTCCCCCACTGGATTCAGGGAATGAAATATAGAAAGGAGGGGGAGACCCAGGGACTAGAAATCTGATGCTGGGCAAGGAAATGGACTCAGACCTTAGGATAGTCACAGGACATCTTTTTCTCTTTTTTTCCATCTCTATTCCTTGCTTGATGTCCAGCTGTCTTCAACAGCTCACTTTTGAAATGGTTCTTTGGAACATACATGGGAGGTGGCAAGCAGGATGTTCTAAGGGGCTGCAGAAGGGGCTCCAAACCCTCAGACTTTGAGACCTGGAATTTCCTTATTAGAAGGGAGTTCCCTGGGAACACGGGGCGAGGCGCTAAATGACGCCAGCAGCTGGTGCTGGTGAAGTGGCTGTGAGGATAGGTCGCAGCATAGTGGGGGCTTTTTTGGAAAGGACCATGGGAGGTGGCCCAGGAGAGGAATGTTTCAGAATGGCTTTTATTGCATCCTTTGCCCACCACCTCAAAGGACGTGCCCACGGTGTCATCTTGAGTGACAGGAGGCAGTGGGAGCCTGGAAAATCTTGGTGGCTGTAGGTTTTGCTCCTGGTTTTCCAATTTTAATTTAATGTCCTTACTTAAAAATTTTAAAAAGTCCTTTAAAAAGTACATCAGTGTTGTGAAGCATCATCATAGAAAGTTTGAAAAAAGTGAAGAATAAAAACAGCTCTACCGCTTTAGCTAATAATAACACTGTGGTGTTGGAGAGACTCTTGAGAGTCCCTTGGACTGCAAAGAGATCCAACAAGTCCATCCTAAGGGAGATCAGTCCTGGGTGTTCATCGGAAGGACTGATGTTGAAGCTGAAACTCCCAATACTTTGTCCACCTGATGTGAAGGGCTGACTCATTGGAAAAGAGCTGGGAAAGATTGAGGGCAGGAGGAGAAGGGGACGACAGAAGATGAGATGGTTGGATGGCATCACTGACTCGATGGACATGGGTTTGGGTGGACTCCGGGAGTTGGTGATGGACAGGGAGGCCTGGTGTGCTGCGATTCATGGGGTCTCAGAATCGGACATGACTGAGCAGCTGAACTGAACTGATACACTATTATTTGTGTATTTTCTGCTTTTTCCCAAAGGCACAATGCCTGCTTAAAACGAGAGCCAAGGTTGCGTTTTGTGTCCTGCCATCTTCTTGTTCCTTAGTTCACAGGCACTCTGCCCTTTTGCTTCCTTGTCTTTGTAGTGATCATATTTTGAAGACGTCATGCTATTCCATCAAACAAGCATTCTGTATTAAAAAAAATAATTTTAAACATATTTTGAACCTCTTCTATGGGCTCTTCAGTTTGCATCCATATCTTTTTTTTTTTCCTTTTTGCTGTGATAACAATATAATATTTGTCTTTGTGCATGTGGGTTTTCCTTATTTTGGTTTATTTCCTTAGGAATAGAGTTCCAGATATAGAATGTTTGGGCTCGAGAGACTGTTGTGTCACATAACCACGTATAGCCCACGTGTGCATGCATGCTTAGGTGCTCAGTTGTGTCCGACTCTTTTGCAGCCCTATGAACTGTAGCCCACCAAGCTCCTTTGTCCATGGGATTTCTCAGGCAAGAATACTGGAGTAGGTTGCCATTTCTTCCTTCAGGGGATCCTCCCGACTCAGGGATCTAACCCATGTCTCTGGTGTCTCCTGCATTGCAGAAGGATTCTTTACCAGGTGAAAAACCTCTTAAAACCTCGACTTAGATCCTTCTGCATTCTGGCCTGTGTATTTTCTCCAGGTTAAAATGATTTTCATAAGAAGCTTGTGTTTCTCTTGATCATTTTGGATAGTCTGAAGGTCCGTGAGGATCTAAAATCATGTGGATGATACCATTCATTTAAAATTCTGCTGTAGTAGAGGATGGAAAATTAGGGGGAAAACAAACTGGAATGCGGACTGGATCTGTTGGGATTCCAGACTACCTTAGGAACTGGTGAGCATATGATTGCATTTAACCTCAAGACAGTCCTCTTGGCTGGAAATCAGTAGCTGAGGAGACTGAGTCTCAGTGGGGTGCTCCACCTTTTGTGAGGTAGGGTTTGACCTCACCTGGACAGGTCTACTCTGGCATGTATCACTTAGTCTATAGTGGGGATCCGGGGATCATTTCCCCTTTGCAATAGCACAAACTCTTATTTTAGCCACTTGGACTTAGGCCTTTCTGGTGATTCCTGTGCACTTTTGTAGATCCATCTTTTATACAGTTCTCTCAAATCACAAAGAAGAGTTTTGCTTTAATGCCCAGACATGGGAGGATTGGTAGTGGGCTGATTAAAAGGCAGCTGACAAGATATTTAAAGTTGTTTAGGATGGGTGTGTGTGTGGGGAAGTTGGGATCCATACCCCTTGGGCCCTGTCAGATTTTACTGCCTGTCTCTATAGCTTTCATGAAGGCAGTGGAGGAACTAGAGATGTGTCAAATGGGGAAGAAAAAAAAAATGACTTTGCTTGGAAAGCCAATTTGGGAACCACTTTAAGTGTAGAGCCCACCCAGACAGAGAGATGCTCTATAAGAACTGTTCAGGGTCCTTAGAAAAACCCTTGACCTGACCAGATAGGAACAATAGGAAAATAGGAATGCTCAGAGTTAAGGGACAAGTTCAAGGTCATAACATCCATGGATGCAAGGCAGATTTAGAAGCAGGGCTGTCTATCATCCCTACATTGAAGAGTCACTGAGAGAATGTAAATGAGAGGAGGTAACCAGGATGGCCCAGCGGGGAGACAGGGGCATGGTTGTGTGACTCAGCTTTTCCTGTGCCTGGGCCCTGGCTGGCACCGTCCCTGCTCCTTTGACTGCACAGAGCTGCAATTACTGCGGGATGGGGGAAGGTTTTCCAACACTTGCTTGGATCTGAAAGAAGGTGGGAGCGGGACACTGTGGGGAGGGGCTTGGGGTAGTGGCCGCTGGTGCTGAGGTCCTGGCACCTCTATGACCCTGCCCTTTGCTTCTTGATACCACCTTTAACCTAAACTTGATATTTCTCCCAGTTAAGGGTGGGGACAAGAGATCATTTTCTGGATTTTTTTTTTCCTTGCCCCGATGATTAGGATGTGTTAACCTACCACATTCATTCAGACGCTTTGCCCCCTCTTGGTCAGGATTATTTAAATGTTTATCCTTCCCTCTTTCTTGACCTTTCTTGTTCAGTCTTAGTTCCCAGGTCCCGCTCGCTTTGTGTTTCATGAGCTTAGCAAAGCGTGGCCTCCAATTCCCTAGTTCTAGTGTTTTCACTTAAGATGAGGAGTGATGAGCCAAAGGTTTCAGGCTCAATCCTTGAGCAAAGGGCCGCTCTGACAGGGATTATTATTTATTTGTCATCTTGGATGTAATAAGCTGTAGGTACAGCTTCGAGAGCCCTTGATTTATTGCGCTGTCTCCTGCCACTAGCGGGACGTCTGCTGCGCGGCGCAGGATGAATACCACACTGTCAGCTCCGTCGATCTGTCTCCACCACTGCTCTCTCTCATAACACGTTCCCATTTCATGCCAGAATACATAAACAATCTTTCATTATTTTGATGCCTTTTTCATATTTGTTCTTTACAGAACATAAAGTTTGAATTTATGGGTTTCCTTTACATTATTTCAACACACTCCACCATTTTCCGGGTTTGTGGTTTAACTCTCAGAAATTGGCTGCCAGGTGATTTAGTTATTTTGGCTTTCTAGTTTTATAGTTATTTAATATTGCGATGTCAGATACTGAGAAAATGGAGTGCATGCGAGGCGAGGGGTTTGCAGTCGAGGCTGCTGTCATCAAGGCAGTGGGATCACGGGGATGAGGTGTGGGGGTTAAAAACACCACATGCGAGATGGGAGAGCATTTGTTTGTTTTTTAAATGCCATCTCAAAAATATTATTTAGGTGATTGGCTGGCCTAAGTCCTTGATGGAGCTTGAGAGGAAAGAGAGAGCATCTCACCACTGTTTGAAATTAGCAAGGTTTTCTAAATGGGTAGCACATTTTTCTGCTTTTCACGCAGTAGCAGCTCTGAGCATTCTTTATTTTCATCCGTGCTCTCATTTCTGTAGTCATTCTCCCCATACTGCATCCCCCCCTATTTTTGTTTCTGTATTTCAGAGGCTTGGTCATATGGCATAATTTTAAAGAATTTTCCTGTTTTTATGTTCAGTTGTGCTAACTGAAAAAGGAGCTTGTTATGGAAGGAATTTACTTAAGGATAGGAAGTCCTTGCCTCTCTTCCCCTGTAGTAGGACAGGCTTAGGGAATGGATCATATACTTGCTTATGTATTCACCTATTTGCATCCACACACCCACACCCCATCCCACAGGCATGCTTTGAGTCTTTCATCTTAAATTTCATCATTTTATTTTTAACCAAACTTAACAATTACATGCATTCTCTAAATCAGACACTTGAATGTTTTAATAAAAAAATAAAGTTTCCCCCAGTTATTTTCTTTGCAATTATATTTTCAGAGAGATAGCAGTAGAAGAAATTCTTAGAGTAGCCTGAATTGATAACGTCAGTCCTGGTGATGAGGAGATGTGTGCATGAGAATGCGAGGGGGTGGGGTGTATATGTGTTTGTCTTTGTCTGCTTATAGGATATGGGTCAGTCCATGGAGGATCCTAGTGAATTTCACTTTTCTTGGTGCTTCCTGACAAATATAAGCCATTGACAGGTGAGAGTGTATTCCAGTCAAGGTCAATTAATTGTGCAGAAGTCGTAACGTTAGGGAAGTTAGTCCTTCTCGGCGGCAGTGCTAATTCAGGCTCTGGGATTGAAATTCTGGCTCCTTCTGAGAAAGGTTTCATGCTTACCTGCTTAATTGTGTGTGTGTGTGTGTTTCCTTGCCCTTCCACGCAGCTCTTTAAGAGGAAGGGGCTGAAGGTAAGGTGAGAGAGGTTCAGCAGTTGGAAAGTTGTTTTGAACCCTGCCTCCTCTCTGAAAGACATTAATGAATGTGGATTTGAATGCCATAAATGCAAGATAATTTTGTCACTCCTCGCTTCCCTTGGCTGCCTTCATTAGAGAAGTGGGGAATTTGTGTAGCCCACATCCCACTGTACCGGCCTGTTGTGGCTGGAAGGAAACCCTAGTTAATTAATATGAGGAATTTGTTTTGTGTCCCTGTTTAAAAAAAAAAAGAAGACAGTGCAGGTTGGTGTCGTCAGCAGAAGCTGCTTGTCACTTTGACCTGTTCTGTTAAGTGTTTGATGTGTTTTCTCAGAGTAATCTGTGAATAACATTATAGCCCAGCCAGAAGAGAAACCGAGGGAGCAATAGCAGAATTAATATCTGGGAGCGTTGATAATTATATATCAGAATCTAATTTTTAGCACAGAAAATGTGTTAATGACAGAGAGGAAAACAAAAACCACTAGCTTCTCCCAGCAGGCCCCAAAGTGTCATTTATTATTTCTCAGCTGGATATCTATCAAGTTTATGGGTTAATTTTTCTGTAGACTGTTATTTATGGGTTTTTGTTTGTTTTCAGCCATCATTACTAACAATACGGTTAATAGCAATCATTTGTTATCCAGCACTAGGCGTGATGCCTCAGATGAGAGCACTGAACTGAGAATACTCATTTGGTAGCTGAATAAGGCCCTGACAGGGCCCATTTATAACAAGCTCATTCTATAATGTCCATCCTATTAATAAAATTTTGTTGCTGTCTAATTAGAGATGTCTGATGTGTATAGTAGCACGGCAGAGGAGACTTTTTTGCTACTGCCTTTTTTTTTTTTCCTTCCCCTGGTCTCTCTGTCACAGCCAAAGCCCATCTGGGCATGTGGGAGAAACAAAAGGAATGAGGCAGGAGCTGTGGGCAAAGGTTTGGGTTCGATGTGTGGTGACATCGCAGAGTGAGTGAGATGGAAACACAGGGAGGTCTCACTGGCTTGCCCGTGCTCCTCTCTGCTCTTCATCCTGTGGTTTCACCTGCCTGGGGTGGTAACTTGCAGCTTGCCTCCCAAATCCTCACTGATACGAAGTGTGACCACAGGGTGCTTTGATGCGTTTACTAACCTGCACAACAGAACTTAAAATGTACAGCCAGTGCTCAGCTCTTCAAAGTTGCTGTCTTGCAAGGCAGCACGTTTATTCCTAAGACTCTGTCATTTCTAAGCATCTTCTGGAAACTTCTCTTGGTTTGTTTGCAAAGGTGGTCTATTTCATTCAATAAGAAAGTGAAGAGCCTTCCTGAGTAAGAATTTGGGATAATATATTAGAATGTCAATCTCAATGTTTTGTGGTTGTACTTTGAATACAGAAACTGATTCAGTTCAGTCATTTTTATCCCAGGGAATCTTTCAGGCTTTTTTTTTCCTTTAATTAGAAAGAAGCTTTGGGGCTAGACGATGTTATGTACCCAGCTGCTGGACAGAGTTGGAATTTTAAGTCCCATTGCCCTTTCTTTGCTGTGATAGGATTTGGGGAAAGCTACTGAAATGCTGGGGCTCAGCTTTCTCAGTTCTGAAAAAGCAGGCACTAGTCCCTGGAGAATGAATTGTTGCAAGAGTTAAATATCATAGATGAAAATGCCATTTAGGTAGCAAGACCTCCCAAACGCTAGTTATGACTACCACCAGTTAGAGTTCACTGTTTAGAACCCTATATAGAAAAACCTACCCCACTGAGGTCCTTTACTGTAAAGTCATTTGTAAACACGGTTGTATGCATAGTTTTACTAATTTTATTGCTTGTATTTCAAGTGAAATTGTGTTTCCCACTCCAAGTAAAATTTAAAGAAATGTGTTTTTTTTTTTTATTTAAATCTTTATCATCCCAATTACAGCTGATTGCAAAGTTTGTTAAGGAGGGAAAATGAAGAATTAAGAATTCAAGGAAGAAATATTTTATTAATTTGGCAGGTGCTCTGAATTCATACACCTTTGAATTAGGAGCACACAATCAGGCAATAGGCAATAGAAGAATGTTTTTTAAAATAGTTTTGTTGCTAGGTAACTATTTTCCTCTTTTCTAAGCTCCCCCCAAAATGTTTTGCGAATGATCTTTTGAATAAAAATGATCATCTAATATTTTTCTCCCAGCCTGTCTGTTTGATTGTGAAGGTAAAACCATTAAAAAAAATAAACAGGGCACTGCCGAATTTCCATCCTAAGCTAGTGATAAAAGT